>NC_031996.1:35777313-35894537 GCF_001879085.1 Nicotiana attenuata | reverse complement strand
GTTTGTTTTCCTTGTACCGAGACAAACATTGATGTATTTCTATTCAAACTTGTTTTTAGCACTCTTTAGTAGTTCGTGAGATGGCGACGCCGGTCTTGGGTAGAGAAATTTTAAACTTCCGCATTTTGGGTTTTTCAGTTATTTGTGTTTTAAGGACTTTTGCTTTAATTTAAATGACTCGTTCTATTTATATTGTTCTTGTTGGGATGTTATCAGAAAATGTTTAAATACTTGGCTTGCCTAGCTCCGATAGTAGGCGCCATCACAACCCCCGATGGTGGGAAATCCGGGTCGTGACACGAGTCCTCTTCTTCCAGTGAATTATATGTGCTGCAGTTTAAGTTTGGATCGCGTATGAGAGTTAGCTTGACCGTTACGAGGGTGAATGCGAGATTTGCAGATGATTTGAAATTACTAGATAGTTTGTGTTGCATGAGCATATGAAGGATTTAGTTGAATCTCACTATGGTATTATGGCAGTAATAGAGTTTGGGCATTGTGAGTTTTTGTGTGTTTTGATCTATGGCTTTGAGACAAATGGGGGAGTCTGCTATTGATCAGTTGATTGCACGGTTATGTGTTGTATTGGTTTCAGTTTGAGGTATACTGGTGAATTAGTTGTGACTTGCAGAGGTTGAAATCGAGGATGACTCGAGTAAAGGAAATTTTTAATAAGGGTTGTGTTATGCTTTATAGGTGTATGAGAATCACGGAATGACTTGTGTTGTTATTGGTGAAGGATGTAATGTACATGGAGAAGGAATTTATTTGGTTGCATTAAGGTGGGGTTACTTCCTAGGGTGTTGGAGTGCTAATGGAGCACAGGTCGTTCGAACCGTTTGATCAGTCTAATTGAGACCTGAGTAGAGTGGATGACTCTCGAGAATGGTTTTGATGGATTCAAGGTTTATACGTAGTAATTGGAGATTTTCAAGTTGTATATGTTGCTAGAAGCTGAGGTTTGCATTGGAGGGTGTCAAGACTCGTGGTATTTCTATATCATTAGGGGATTCCATATATCAGTATCAGGAAGGTAAAGGTAATGGCTTTGGATTCGCAGGAAGTACCTTCAGGGTAGGTATTTTGAATGTGGTGCCTTCGGGAATATTTAAGAGAGTATTCAGCGGCTTATGAGCCTTAGACGGGGTGGTTTTATGCTTGGGCCTCGTGTGGTGAGTCTGGGTTGAGGAAATTGAGGTGTTATAGCAAGAAGGAGTATCAAGTTGAAGGTAAATCAGAAGGAAACTCGAATAGATGGGATAGCTTGGTAGTAGGCCGGATCGTTATGGTAAGGATATGATTAGTTCTTTGGATGCTTAAGAGGTAATGAGTTTCTGCAGGTGTTTCGCGGCAATGCTCTTGGGTTTTTGTGGCCTGCGTAGCGTGGTTGAGTTAGAAGGATCCAGTCCTGACGGTTTAGTTTTGTGCAAATAGAATTCGGAGAGTTCTTGATGGTTTCTACCACGGTTAGAGATGTATACTTGCTACGAGCGTGGGGAGCATGGGATGTGTGACGATTTTCTTCTAGATGGGATCAATGGAAAGTTCTTGACTAGTTGAGTACGTAGCTACTTGTGGCTCAGAAGGGATATGAAGTTCTCATGTTTATCCTAGGATGGTATGGTGTATGCGGTATGTTGTGTAGGATTGAGATTTGCATGTGTAAGGTCACGGTTTAGTTTTGAAAGGGAGGTCACGAATTCTTAGGTAGCGTGGTCAGTTCAAATGACTAGATAAATGAGATCACTAATTGGTGTGGCTTGATGAAGGTATACATTTCAGAAAGGGCAATGTGTTTAAGTTAAGGATACTTCATTGGTATTGCGACACTCTCATGTCTGATCGACTGCTGATATTCAAATTTTGCATGGTGGCACAGAAGAACTTTAGAAATATTCCTTGTGGGATTATCATGTAAATGGTGAAGTGTGAACATTCAGGCGGTGGAGTCGAGATCAGAGATGGTGATTCGTATGTTCTATGGGTTGGGAGACTGAGAGTTCTCGTGAGTAGATTGTTTCGTGGTTATGAAATGTCAAAAAAATGTAGCCAAGGTTGGCCAGAGGTTAGTATGTGTTGTGATTCAGTCATTGTAGACTTTCGGAGGGTATTTAACTGTTGTGGGTGACCAGAGTTGATTTAGGGTTCATTGGTAGGCCTGTATGGATGTGTGTTCTGCACCGGGTCGGATTTGTTGACTCCGAATTGCTATTGTTGAGGGATGTGCCATTTGATTGTTATTGAGCTTATTTGTGTTCTGGAGTGATATACGAGTTACCCTTTGGTGTTACGAGAAGTTGTGATTGTTGGTTATATGCACATATGGTGCGGTTCTATTGGGGTCTTACGGAATTTGAGTGGAAAGAGTATTGGGTGTTGCTTGGTGGACGACGTATTGGTTATGTTCTTTCGGGTTTCGTGTGGTGTTATGTCATTTGCCTCTCCGTGGTTATGGTGATTCCCTTTTAGTACTAGACATCAATAGCGCATGGTTGTTGATTTTGGGCATGGTGACTTGAGGTGTTTCATGTGGACCAGTGTTTTGATAGGGTCGCGCATTGCAGCGAAGTTATGTTGGGATATGATCCTTCGAGTTAGATTCGTGTGTTCTTGTTTTACGGTATGTGATGGGTTCTTGGCATAGTGTTGAGATGGTACTGGTGAGCTTGCGGTACAGCTATGTCATTTGATTCATTTTCCATGATTTGAGTACCTTTGGATTATTGCTTTTTGGTGCACGGATTGCACGTACTATGGCTTTAGATCGTATTGGTGTGTCATTTCACCAGAGTAGTCGTGTGGGATGAGATGAGGTCATTGAACCTAGAATGGATACTATCGGATTCGATTTCAGCATGTTGGAAGGATAATATCGGAATTCGGCTTAGAAATTTACTACGGTCCTTGCCGACGGAGAGGGAACTCCATGTCTGGTTGATCGGAGGAATGATTATGATTTCTGCGTGTTTCTTTCATCATTGGCAGTATACAAAAGTGTTGTAATGAGGCTTTGTTTGATATGAGATTTATTACTGGTATCGGGTTGTTTGAGCAACTGCTGCGATTATAAGTTATCTCTATGAGTGTTTGAGTTGTGTGGTGTATCACGTGAGTTCATCTTGAATTGCGGTTATGGCTTGATACAGCGTGTTCAGACTTACTCGGTGTATAGATGTGAGATTCTGATCTTATAGATAATTTCAGAAGTGGAAATTTGGTTCTAAGGTTATGGGCTAGGGCGAATTGTGAAATTTCAGTTATGTTGTGTTATCGGGCCTATATGGGATAGAGTGACGTGGGATCACCCCCGTGTATGTTCATGGTAAGGTTATACGGCGATTTGATGGTTTTCAGAACAACTCTGGGCACGTTCGAGGACAAACGTAAGTTTAAGAAGGGGAGAACATAACGACCCGGCCGGTCGTTTTGAATAATACTGATCACGCCCAACTATGCCTTATAAAAAGGACACGCGGACGTTGCAAATATAATCTGAGTATTTAGCCCAGAGCCGAACCCAAAAGGAATTAACCTATCAATTACTTTCGTTAGACTTACTAAATTCCACGGAATCAACTTCCCAAACTTTTGAATAACAATTGATGGTATTTCTACTAACTACGATTGAAAGTAAATAAGCAGCTGAAAACTAACTATGATTAAGTTGTAAACAATTAAGAGAAGGTTCTAAGGCTATGATTTTCCCTATTGATGGAATCCCTTCCGGTTATGCTTCACATAGAATCACCAAATCATCTCTATCAATCATGAGCGCTTCACTTACCGTAAATCTCTCCCGAGTAATTATGATAATTTACTAGACGCTCTCTCCCGAGTTACGCTAGCTGGCTTTGTTTATTACAGCTCACTTTAGATTGCACCCAAGGCTTCATTATCCCTAATCCCGCCTTTAAACCTGCGTTATAGATCCCTCTTATACTTTGGGAGTGGTGTTGTTCAACAATTACCTAAATATGCACTCTCTCCCGAGTTATGCACACTAAATAGGCACAGCTAATTGAGGATCCTGTCAATTAACTACAACAAATACGTAGTTGAACAAATAGAGATTAAACTGGCAAACTATATTAACATAATCAAGAAGTTCATCCTTCAATAGGTTCCATCAAAACCCTAGACAAAGGAATTAGCTACTCATGCTAGTGTTCATCACAATAATATTCAATTTCATCACAAATCGTAAAAACAAAAGGAAGAAAGGAAGAACTCGATGTTGAATTATCCTCCTTGCCTCTTGCCTCTCTTTTTCGTGCACTAAACTATGAAAACCTCGATAATGCCTCCTTGGGCGAGCTTGACCTTCTATAGGTTAAGTGAATTTACCCCCAGACTTCCAAGTTTACCCCTGAAAATTTACGTTCCGGAACTGGACTAGCGCGGCCGCGCTAGTGGGCGCGCTAATGACCGCGCTAGTAGCCTACCATTCTGCCTCGACCATCTGGACTAGCGCGGTCGCGCTAGTAGATGAGCTAGTGGCCGCGCTAGTCCAGGCCTTTATTTCCTTGATTCTTTTTCTTGTCTTCTCGCGTACTCAGCTCCTAGGGGTTTTTCTTGCTTCAATGTAGCTCCAATCACAGCTTCAAGGCCTCATACAAGCTCCTCGCTCCTGCAACGTGTGAAATTCACAATTAGAGCTCATTTTTCATCATTTAACTATATTATAGCATTGAAACATAATCAAGCTAGGGGATAAACAATCGCCAAATCACATAAATCTAGCCTATTATCAACACCTCACACTTAGATCATTGCTAGTCCCTGAGCAATCCACCACACTCTATAGAGGTTCCTTCACTAAGAATTATTCCCTACGCATCACACCAAGAACAAATTACATAAATTACGCCTAGTAGTGAACAATCTTAGCCTTAAAAGTCGACTCTCACGTGTCGTGCAATATTCATACTTTCTCAAGCTACTCTACACAGAAGTCAGGACTTGCCTTTCCTTCATAAATCACATGCCCTCACATTCACACACGAGAGTAGTTCCACATATAATGATATTTAGAACAATTAGGAACTTAGATAGATAAAATTCGCTCACTCTCAAAAAGAACATTCACATGCCACAAAGATGCACCATAGGCTTGCCCCTAGTGTACTACTCTACTAATCGAACCCACTCAGTCTAAGATCAATAGGACTTCACTTGGTTTTAATGTAGGCTAAGGGACGGGTAGGATATATTTGGATATAGTGACTCGCCTCCCTAAGCACTTTTTAATACAATTACATTAACATTCAAAACCATACTTATGTCAACCAAACATTCCACCAATTATTATTTTTTTCGTTTACAACAACCCCATCCATTAGGTGCAATTATAACAAAACACCACTTATCAACCACTATTCTTATTTACACCATTTTTTTTTCTTTTTTTTTTCGTGGTGCTTCTTCTTTTATGCGACAAAATTCTACACCTTTTCTCAATTTCAATGGTTCCACTCAAAAACCAAACCACCACCCCACACTTCTGCCTTTGCATACTTTCAATACCATTCAAGTGCTTATGGGAGGTAAAAGGGTTCAAACAGCAGGCTATTCAAAAAATTGGTTAAGGTTCGCATTGTGGTTGCCAAAGAAACAGGCTTATAGGCTCAACGGGGTTAACTAAGATGCATTACAATTAGGTGGGTTTACTTTATATGTCTGGCTTAACAAAGAAATGCCTATATCACTTCTACAACTGAATGAAACTACTATTTCGCTTTACAAGCACACAGGGCAAGTTCTAGGCATCAAATGTGAATCATGGAATACAGCAAAACTCACCAACACATGGCATATGACTCATTCCAGATTGGCTTATCGAGACATTCTATTCTGAGCATTCAAGTCAGTGACAAACATACAAATTAAGGCACTTTAGTAAGATTCAACCATTAAGACTAAGCGTTACACTCTAGTGTCTATTATGTTCAGGTGTATCAACGCTATGGGTTCTCTTTCGATTTTAGCTCGTAGCCCATTAGTCCTAATCTAAAAACTAAAAAGAAAACAAAATGAACAAAAACTACCTATACCCGGTTCAAGCTAAACCCTTGGAAAAGAACCGTGGCCCAAATAAAAACCAAGGGGGAGTTACTACACTACCTAAAAATAAAATAAAAAATCTTTTTGGTATTTTCACTAGACTAACTTCCCTCAAGAAACTTGTCTAAAGGATCCGTCATCAGGAAGAGTCTTCATATTTCCATTTTTTTTCTCGACTTAGTCCCTCAAGAACCCCGCCGAAAGAGATCCGTCGTCGGGACAAGCCACTTACCTACTTTAAACTAATGAACTCTTACTCAACACCAAAATAATCAAAGCAAAACAAAACAAAACAAAATCAAACAGTCAATTGTTACAATTACATACATACAATGAAGTATCCCCCACCCCACCCTTAAAATGAAGACATGTCCTCATGGCTAGAAAAATGTAAAGAACAATGAGGTAAAGGAACTTTCCTGAAGGCTCACTCCTGGTCGGAGACGGTGTCTGGGTTCACATGGCAAGCGCGACCCAGAACTCTCAGCCAGCCTAAAAATTTCTTCTCCGACTTCACTTGTCGGTCGGCTACCGCATCAACGCGAGCACCCAAATAAGTGACTAAGGTCCGCAACCCAGCCATCTCCTGCTCCAAAGCGGTGAAACGGGACACCCGGGCAGCTCCAGAAGATGGCGCAGTCCCAGATGGTGCTGCAGCTGCTGCACTGTGCTCATGAGCATGTGGTTCGGCCCTCATGTCCTCCTCCTCGTCCTCCGAGTCATTAGAGCCACTACTATCCTCCTCCTTTGTTGCCGCCGGCTCCTTACCCGTGGTTACCTTGTCAGCTCGGAACTTGCGTTCTTTTTTAGTAGCCCATCCGCAGCTAGATTTTCGAGCACCCGAGCTTCCCTGCAAAGCTGAGTAACTAAAGAAGGGAAAAAGAACCCATACCTTTTTACTAGGCAGCGGATGAACATCTCTTCATGCATCACTTTAGCCAAGTCGAAGTTGTGACCATTGACGAAGCACCAAATCAAAGCTGCTCGGGGCCCATTTACCTTTGTAGTGTTGTAGGACGGAATCAGACGGTTGTTGATAAGATACATCCAGCACTTTCCTTCAAAGGTTAGTGCCGAGGAGTGAAACTTCTTACCATATTTCATCCAAACCACCTCCTTCCCCGGTACACAGATTGTGTCAAAGAATCGCTCCCATTTTGTGTGTGTTGGGTTACGGCCATACTCATAAAAGTCATCATAATCAACCACAGGAGGGGGCAACTGGTATGCCGTCCATATCGCCTCAATAGAGGCATTCACCGCCTTTCGGTGCACCGTGACTACGCCATTGCCATGCTCCGACACATTGGCATAAAACTCTCTCACAACCATTACATTGCCCTCACCTGGCTCATTAATGAAGGTTTGCAACCCCCGCCTCACCAGCTCATTGTACATGTGAGGGCAGTGTCGCTGGACTGATCCGATGTCAATACCCCTCTCCGAAATCGGCTTTTTAGAGGCCTTCTCCGCGAAGCGGTCCTGAGCCTTGGCCGAGACAAATCTATTACTATCAAAGGGGCATGCAGGGGCTGCCCCTCGTGTCCTGGACGAGCCGGCTTGGCTGCTAAAAGATGCACCTGTGGCGCGGCGTTTCCGAGATGGAGCCATAATACCTGAAAAACGGGAACACATTAGCACAGCCCAACACAAAATTGTGACGCAATGCGGTTACTCAGACTTCACACGCATAAGTGGTCACAAGCTACATAATTACGTTCACTGAGGCCTTTCCACAAACACCTTGTGGGCATAAGGCACTCACAACCCCTTTCAAGCAATTTATAACATCAACCCACCACAAAATCTTCCCAAACTCACAAATCAAGTAAACAACACCCACCATCTCACACCCACAAACAATACAACATAATGTTACTAATTACTACTACGCAAAAACAAAGAAAAAAAACTACAAAAATGCACACTACAACACACAAAATTCTGCAAAAACAATTTGAAAAACAAAGATAAAAATGGAACAAGAGCAACATACCTGTAGTGAGAGAGTGTGGGAAGAAGAAAAGAGTGGAGGGGGGTGTGGTTAGGAATTTGTAAGAGGATGGGAGTGAAGAAGGAGGATTGAAGGTTGAAGAAGCAGGGGTTAGGGTTGGGGAATGTTTGAGAAGGGGAATTTGATTTGGGCGTGGGTTTGGTTTGGTATTAAGGGGGGGGGGGGGGCGTTAGTTGGGGTTATTTAGATTAAGGGGATAAAAAAAAGAAAAGAAAGAAAAAAAATAAAACTTAATTCGTCCGATTTTTGGGCGGACTAGCGCGGTCGTAGCGCGGTACGAGCGCGGCCGCGCTAGTCCAGGAAGAATACTTCCCAATTAGCGCGATTGCGCTAGTAACGCGGCCAATAGCGCGTTCACAAGCGCGGGCGCGCTCCTGGGCAATTTTTTTCCCATGTTTTTCACCTGTTCTTACCACTGTCGATGGCCTTATCACCCGCCCATTGTCACCTGCATTGGTTAGCACTTCCAAAAACTCACAATTAACAACTACTACTATCGTTGGGTTGCCTCCCAACCAGCGCCTTAGTTAATGTCGTGGCACGACGATTACAACAATTCAATCGGTTGCCTCCCATGCAGCGCCTGATTTAACGTTGCGGCACGACGCAGACAAGCGCATTTAGGGCTCGCTCGACCTCTGAGGTTCTGTCAATTGGATTTCTGTCACTTCTTTTGGTTCACTCATACCTACATATAACTTCAATCGCTACCCATTGACTCTAAACGTGTGAGAGTCTTTCTTCGAGGCAATTTCCATGGCTCCTGAGGGGAATACTTCGACCACTCGAAATGGACCAGACCATCGTGACTTAAGCTTACCAGGGAACAGCCGTAATCGTGATTTGTAGAGCAATACCATAATCGTGATTTGTAGAGCAATACCATGTCCCCGGGTTTGAAATGTCTCTCAACAATGTTCTGGTCATGCAACCTCTTCATTCTTTCCTTGTACAATTTTGTGCTCTCAAAAGCAAGATGTCTGAACTCGTCAAGCTCATGCAATTTAGTGATTCTCGTTGTGCCCGCAACTTCAATGTCTAGGTTCAGCTGTTTCCGTGCCCGCCAAGCTTTGTGTTCAAGTTCCACTGGCAAGTGGCAGGCCTTCCCAAACACCAACTTATAGGTGACATACCAATTGGTGTTTTAAAAGCAGTTCTATAAGCCCAAAGTGCATCATCTAGTTTTTTCGCCCAATCAGTTCTTGTGGCATTTACAGTCTTGGTCAATACACTCTTTATCTCTCTATTAGACACTTCCACCTATCCACTTGTCTGCGGATGATACGGTGTTGCCACCCTGTGACGCACATCATACTTCGCTAGCAACTTTTCAAAGGCTCAATTACAGAAGTGGGTACCTCCGTCACTGATGATAGCTCTCGGTGTCCCAAAACGGGTGGGAAATGCTGCAGCTTCTACCCGTTTGGACACGTAAACTACAGCAACAAGTATGTACTTATTGCCAAAGGAGCTGACGAAGGGACCCATGAAGTCAATCCCCCAGACATCAAACACTTCCACCTCTTGAATCGGGTTCATCGGCATCTCATGGCGCCGGGAAATGTTCCCAGTTCGCTGACATTCATTGCAGCCCTTCACCCATTGGTGCGCATCTTTGAACACTGTTGGACAAAAGAAACCGGTCTCTAGCACTTTCGCAGCTGTCCTGACTCCTCCGAAATGCCCTCCATATGCTGATGCATGACATGCCTGCAAAACAGAAGATTGTTCTATCTCGAGGACACACCTCCGGATCATATTACCAACACATATTCAAAACAGGTAAGGTTCATCCCAATAGTACATGCGGCAGTCACGATAAAACTTTTTCTTTTGTATTGAGGACAGATCATAAGGAACTATACCACACGCCAGGTAGTTTGCAAAGTCTGCATACCCTGGCACTTCCTTAAGATTGGCTGCGAGCAGTTGCTCGTCTCGAAAGGTTTCCAGAATGTCTTCAACCTCAGTTGAATTTTCAGCTCCCTCAAGTCGTGATAGATGATTAGCGACTTGATTTTTTGTGCCCTTACGGTCATGAATTTCGAGGTCGAACTCTTGGAGTAACAGCACCCAACGAATTAGGCGCGGTTTAGAGTCCTTCTTCTCAATTAAGTACCTGAGAGCTGCATGGTCAGTGTATACAATTACCTTAGAACCGATCAGGTATGACCTGAATTTATCGAAAGCAAACACCACCGCCATCATCTCCTTCTCCGTTACCGTGTAGTTCAGTTGGGCTCCACTCAGCGTTCTACTTGCGTAGTCGATTGGATGCATTAGTTTGTCCTTCCGCTGTCCCAACACTGCCCCCACTGCGTAGTCACTGGCATCACACATGAGTTCAAATGGCTGCTTCCAGTCGGGGGCAACAATGATTGGTGTTGTGACCAGCCTCTTTTTTAGCTCCTCGAATGCTACCCTGCAATCATCAGAAAACAAGAAGGAGTGATATTTTTCTAACAGCTTACAGAGAGGGTTGGCAATTTCGGAGAAGTCTCTTATGAATCTCCGGTAGAAACCGGCATGCCCGAGGAAGCTCCTGATTTCCTTAACTGAAGTTGGAGGGGGCACCTTTGCTATCATATCCAGTTTAGCACGATCCACCTCAATTCCCTTGCTTGACACCCGGTGCCCCAAGACTATGCCCTCTTGTACCATGAAGTGGCACTTCTCCCAATTAAGAACCAGATTTGTCTTGATACACCGTTTCAGCACACGAGTCAGATTTATCAGGCACTCATCAAATGAGTTCCCCACCACTTAGAAGTCATCCATGAACACCTTCATTATGTCCTCTACCATTTCAGTGAATATGGCCATCATGCACCTTTGGAATGTGGCGGGTGCGTTGCATAGGCCAAAGGGCATCCTCCGAAAGGCATAAATGCCATACGGGCAAGTGAAGGAGGTCTTCTCTCTGTCCTCTGGTGCAATGGAGATCCGATTGTACCCCGAGTACCCATCCAGAAAACAGAAGTGTGACCTCCCTGCCAATCTGTCTAACATCTGATCAATGAAGGGAAGTGGGAAGTGGTCTTTCCGGGTGGCTAGATTCAACTTTCTATAATCCATGCAAATTCTCCAACCCGTGACGGTTCTCGTAGAGATCAATTCACTGTTATCATTCTTAACTACCGTCATACCACCCTTTTTAGGTACGCATTGAACTGGGCTAACCCAGCTGCTGTCAGAGATTGGGAAAATGATTCCCGCATCTAACCACTTGGTTACTTCTTTCTTCACCACTTCCTTCATATTGGGGTTCAGCCTTCTTTGGTGTTCCCTGGAAGGTTTGTGTCCCTCTTCCAGTAGAATTTTGTGCATATAGTAGGCGGGGCTGATCCCCTTTATGTCTGCCATGGTCCACCCAATGGCAGTCTTACACTCCTTAAGTACCTGCAAGAGTTGTTGTGCCTGCACATCTAACAAACTAGATGAGATAATAACAGGTAATGTGGAGTCAGGTCCAAGGAACTCATACCTGAGATGGGCGGGCAGTGGCTTCAACTCCAGCTTTTGTGGTTCTTCGATGGATGGCTTGGCTGGAGGAGTTTCTCTATTTTCCAAGTGCAAGGGTTCAAATTCAAGAGTTCTATCCCAGAACCCTCTACCCTCTAACGCCAACACCCATTCTGCCAGTTCTTCTCCATTAACCTCATCTAAATTCATCAAACATGCAGCAAGGGGATCCTCAATAGTCAGCATCTCATCATCAGTCTCTACGATTACATCCACGGCATCAATAAGAGAGCAATTGGCGAATTCACTTGGTCGCCTCATAGATTTCTGCACATTGAATGTTATTTCTTCATCGTTCAATCTCATCTTGAGCTCCCCAGTCTCACAATGAGAGCTCTCCCAGTGGCCAAGAACGGCCTTCCCAAAATTATGGGAATCTCTTCATCCACTTTACAGTCTAAGATCACAAAATCTGCAGGGAACAAAAATTTCCCTACCTGAATCAACACATCATCCAGGATACCAGAGGGTCGTTTCACAGTCCTGTCAGCCAGCTGCAACAACATAGAGGTGGGTCTAGCTCTTCCAATACCCAGCCTCTTATAAATCGCCAAGGGAATAAGATTAATGCTGGCCCCTAGATCACACAGTGCCTTAGCAAAAGCAAAATTACCAATAGTGCATGGAATTGTAAAGCTTCCTGGGTCAGACAGCTTTTCCGCAATTGGTCTAGTCACCACTTCACTACAGGTCTGAGTAAGAGTAACTGTGGCCAAGTCTTGAAAATCAAATTTTCGGGACATTAAGTCCTTCATCATTTTCTCATACCCAGGCATCTCTTTCAAAGCATCAATCAATGGTATATTTACCTGGATTTGTTTCAGCATCTCAAAGAACTTCTTGTATTGCTCCTCCTTTTGGTACTTAGCCAGCCTCTAAGGGAAGGGTGCAGGAGGTCTCTTCTTCCCAATCATTTGGGATTGATCTTTATCAGCTGCCACATCAACTACTGGCTCTTGGGCTGTCTCATCTTCTTTCTCGGTCTCAATCTGAGTGTTATTTTCTTCCTGGGCAGGCTGGACTGTCACCTCTGTCAATTTCGTTGACTCATCCAGCTCAATGGGCACTGGTATGAGTGTCTCAGCCTGTCTGGCTTCTCGAGCCCTCTCTTGCTCTACATCCAAATCTCTGCCATTACGTAGACTCACCACCATCAGCTGCTTCAGGCCTTGATCTTTTAGATTTATCTAGGTGTCTGCAGGTAGTGTCCCATGAGGACGATTGTTCAGAGACATCGAAATTTGGCCCATCTGCACTTCAATATTCTTGATCGTTGAATCATGTGCATCTACTCTCTCACTAATTTTTTCATTAGACCCTATAACCTGCTGCATCATTGCCTCAAGTCTAGCAAACCCATCTTTTTGTCTTCTACCATGCTGCTGCTGAGGAGGGTGATACCCCTGCTGCTGATTCTGATTATTATATCCCCGTGGCCTTGGGTAAGGTGCCATATTGTTGGGGAGGGGGGGTCTCATACCTCCCATGTTCCCATTGTTGAATTGTGGTTGGGCTGGCCTGTACTGCTGACTCTGCTGGCCCGAATTCAGACCACCCTGTCTCTGGCCTCCATAATTAGACACATAATTCATGTCTTCAGGGTAGTGATGATGATCATGTTCTTCATTCCACTGGTTACCAATTGGCTGACTAATGCAAGATGCGCACAAGCCCCCATTGGTAGTGTCTACGATGTGTACCTGCTGCTTCTGCCCTGACTCTTCCACCTTTTTGGTGAGTATACTCATCTGTGGCAATAAGGTGGCCATATTTTCAGCCATAGAGTTAGATGGATCTAAAGGCACTGAGTGAACCACTGGGGTGATAGGTGCATTCCTGGTTATCCATCCCGAATTCTGTGCCATCTTGTCAAGCAGACTCTGGTCTTCTCTCCATGTTTTGCTCAAAAATACTCCACCAGCTGAAGCATTATGTTCTTCACGCTATCTGACAATCCCATGTAAAACCGCTGTCCCAACATCCGATCTGGGACACCATGGTGTGGACATACAACCAGCATCCCCTTAAAGCGTTCCCATGTTTCATGCAGTGTCTCCATTGGTCTCTGTTTAAAACTCAAAATTTCATCAATTTGTGGAGCAGTCTTGTTGGGTGGGTTGAACTTGTTGTGAAATTGTTTGACTAACTCCTCCCAAGTTGTTATGGAATTTATGGGGAGTGAGTTTAGCCAGGTCTGGGCAGCTCCTGTCACTGAGAATGGGAACAACAACAACTTGATTGCTTCCTGAGTTACGTTGGGCTGCCTTTGGGTTTTGCATATTGAATGGAAATTCTTCAAGTGCTGTTGAGGATCTTCGACTTGTGACCCCGATAATAGTCCATTGTTTTGCAACAAGTGCAGCATGTTATTCGTGATTTGTAATGATTCAGCCTGTATCTGCGGGACTACAATCGCTGTGGCCAGATTTTCAGTTGTGGGTTGTGCCCAGTCATAGAGAGCAGCCTCTGGCACTATTGGTACAGCTGGGTTTTCCTCATGATCTCCCATGTCTGTTTCGAACTGTTCAGTTGTTTGTTGTTGTTTGTTTTTCCGGTTGGCCCGATTCAAGGCCTTGAAAACTTTCTCGGGATCTGATAACGCTTCAAATACTTCACCAGTTCTCGATGAGTTTCTAGGCATGCACTTCTTTCAATTGTAATTGATAACACCGTTAATTCCCTGACAACGGCGCCAAAATTTGATCACGCCCAACTATGCCTTATAAAAAGGACACGCGGACGTTGCAAATATAATTTGAGTATTTAGCCGAGAGTCGAACCCACAAGGAATAAACATATCAATTACTTTCGTTAGACTTACTAAATTCCACGGAATCAACTTCCCAAACTTTTGAATAACAATTGATGGTATTTCTACTAACTACGACTGAAAGTAAATAAGCAGCTGAAAACTAACTATGATTAAGTTGTAAACAATTAAGAGAAGGTTCTAAGGTTATGATTTCCCTTATTGATGGAATCCCTTCCGGTTATGCTTCACATAGAATCACCAAATCATCTCTATCAATCATGAGCGCTTCTCTTACCGTAAATCTATCCCGAGTAATTACGATAATTTACTAGACGCTCTCTCCCGAGTTACGCTAGCTAGCTTTGTTTATTACAGCTCACTTTACATTGCACCCAAGGCTTCGTTATCCCTAATACCGCCTTTAAACCCGCAGTTATAGATCCCTCTTATACTTTGGGAGTGGTGTTGTTCAACAATTACCTAAATGTGCACTCTCTCCCGAGTTATGCACACTAAATAGGCACAGCTAATTGAGGATCCTGTCAATTAACTACAACAAACACGTAGTTGAACAAATAGAGATTTAACTG
This sequence comes from Nicotiana attenuata, assembly GCF_001879085.1. NCBI lineage: Eukaryota > Viridiplantae > Streptophyta > Magnoliopsida > Solanales > Solanaceae > Nicotiana > Nicotiana attenuata. The sequence continues at coordinate 35,879,599 of NC_031996.1, read as the reverse complement.
GCAAACTATATTAACATAATCAAGAAGTTCATCCTTCAATAGGTTCCATCAAAATCCTAGACAAAGGAATTAGCTACTCATGCTAGTGTTCATCACAATAATATTCAATTTCATCACAAATTGTAAAAACAAAAGGAAGAAAGGAAGAACTCGATGTTGAATTATCTTCTTGCCTCTTGCCTCTCTTTTTCGTGCACTAAACTATGAAAACCTCGATAATGCCTCCTTGGGAGAGCTTGACCTTCTATAGGTTAGGTGAATTTACCCCCAGACTTCCAAGTTTACCCCTAAAAATTTACGTTCCGGAACTGGACTAGCGCAGCCGCGCTAGTGGGCGCGCTAATGACCGTGCTAGTAGTCTACCATTCTGCCTCGACCATCTGGACTAGCACGGGCGCGCTAGTAGACGCGCTAGTGGCCGCGCTAGTCCAGGCCTTTATTTCCTCGATTGTTTTTCTCGTCTTCTCGCGTACTCAGCTCCTAGGGGTTTTTCTTGCTTCAATGTAGCTCCAATCACAGCTTTAAGGCCTCATACAAGCTCCTCGCTCCTGCAACGTGTGAAATTCACAATTAGAGCTCATTTTTCATCATTTAACTATATTATAGCATTGAAACATAATCAAGCTAGGGGATAAACAATCGCCAAATCACATAAACCTAGCCTATTATCAAATACAATCTCATTTCCCCCATTTACTGCTAAATTCATGATTTAGTTGTTATGTGACTTGTCGGGGTAATTGGTTAAGGTCCGGTGAAGATTTTGAAATGAATTGAGACACTTAGTCTCCAGAAGAAAGCTTAAGTTGAATAATTTCGGAAGGTGAAAAATGTGTGAACGACCCCGGAATGGATTTTTGATGATTCCAATAGTTTTGTATGGTAATTTCGGGCTTAGGAGTGTGTCCGGATATTTATTTCGAGGTCGGTAGCTAAATTAGGCTTGAAATGGCGAAAATGAGAAATGCAAGTCTTGAAGTTTGATCGGGTAGTTGACATTTTGATATTCGGGGTCGAAATCTAGTTCTGAAATTTTTTTCTAGCTCCGTTATGTCATTTATGACTTGTGTGCAAAATTTGAGGTCAATCGGACTTGATTTGATAGGTTTCGCCATCGAATATAGAAGTTGGAAGTTCATAGTTTCACTAAGCTTGAATTGGGGTCTGATTCGCGGTTTTCGCGTTGTTTCATGTGATTTGAAGTTTCGACCAACTCTGTATCATGTTTTAGGACTTGTTGGTATATTTGGTTGAGGTCCCGGGGGACTCGAGTGTGTATTGGGTGTGTTTCGGATCATTTTGGGCTACTTTGGATGCTGATTTGCTGATATCTGGTGTTTTTCTTCGCGTTCGCGTGGAGCCCATCGCGTTCGGAAGAAGAATTTAGCTTCTAGAAGTTTGTTCTTTGCGTTCGCGAAGAGACACTCGCGTTCGCGAAGAAGGAAATCTTGATTGCACGGGTCTGACTTCGGAGGCTCATATCTCACAATCTATAAAGTATTTTGTAACGACCCGGCCGGTCGTTTTTGGAATTTACGCCCCGATCCCCCATTAACTGCTTCCCCTAAGTTCATTTCTGCTATTTTGGTTTGCCGGGACGTTCGGTGTTGAGTTTCGAAAAGTTTTGGGACACTTAGTCCTTAAACGAGAGCTTAAGTGTGGAAAAATGGTCCATAGTCGGAACAGTGTGAAGACGACCTCGGAATGGAAATCCGATGGTCCCATTAGCTCCGTTAGGTGATTTCGGGGTTGGGAGCGTGTTCGGAATGTATTTTGGAAGTCCGTAGCTCATTTAGGCTTGAAATGCCGAAGTTTGAACTTTTGAAATTCCCGGTTCGATAGTGAGTTTTTGATCCGAGGGTCGGATTGGAATTCCGGAAGTTGCAGTAGCTCCATCATGTCATTTGGGATGTGTGTGCAAAATTTTAGGTCATTTGGACGTGTTTTGGTTAGGTTTTTTATCGAAAGCGTATTTTGATAAAAGTTGAAGTTCTTAGGCTCAAATCCTTGTTTAATTCGAGTTTTCGGTGTTGTTTTAGGTGGTTTAAGGATTTGTACAAGTTTGAATGAGGTACTAGGTGTTATTGGTGCTTTTGGTTGAGGTCCCGGGGGCCTCGGGATGATTTCGGGTAGTTAACGGGAGAATTTGAGAGGTGTTGCAGCAGCTGAACCATTGCTGCTTCTAGTATTTTCGCATCTGCGGCTTGGGAACCGCAGATGCGGAGCCGCAGAAGCAGCCTGTCCATCGCAGGAGCGGAATTCGAGTGTTCCTTCAGTTTCCGCAGGTGCGGAAGTTTAATTGCAGAAGCGGTTACGCACCTGCGAGATAGTAGTCGCAGATGCGGTCCTTGGGATTTTGATTGAAACCGCAGAAGCGGTAAGGAATCCGCATAAGCGGCAGCCGCAGGTGCGGTTTAAGATCGCAGAAGCGGAATTCTTGGCTTTAATGAAAAACCGCAGAAGCGGTGAGTTGGTCCGCAGATGCGGTCCCTTGTCCGCAAAAGCGGAAACACCTGTTCTGATATAGAAAATTCGAGGGTTTGATTTCATAAGTTTGAAAAATCGATTGAAAGCTCGGGAGAAGGCGATTTTGAGTGGGTTTTGAGGAGAAAATCATTGGGTAACGTTTCCTTGATCCCTTTTTGTTATAGTTTATCATTATATAGTTAAATACATCATGGGAATTCGAATTTTGGACCAAAAATTGGATAATTTGGGGTAAAACTTCATTGGCTAGACTATTGAGTTTTGAGTGGGCATTTGACCTCCGATTTGGGAGATTTTTATATGGTTAGACTTGTGAGAGTACGAGGGTTCTAAAAATGTGAAATTATTCGATTCCGAGACGTTGGCTACAGGGGCGTTTTGGTCATTTTATCTATTTTCGCGCCCTAGCTTTAATTTTAATAGCGGAATCAGTTGTTTGCAATATTATTTACGATATGTAATTGAATTGAATAGATTTGGGCCACTTGGAGTCGGATACTCGTGGCAAAGGCGTGGTTTCTATTGATATCGAGCCAGTTCAAGGTAAGTGGCTTGTCTAACCTTGTGTGGGGGACTTTTTCCCTTAGGATTGTTTTCTTGATATTTGAGTGCCTTGTACGTGAGGTGACGAGCGCGTACTTGAGCCGATTGATGAAAATCCGGTTTTCACTTAAGTTGTTGATATTTAGCTTTCTTTCCTACTTGCCTTATCCTACTTGAAATTTTACTTGTGCTAGATTTGGAAAGCATGTTTAGCTGCCTAATTGCTTAAGTTGTTTGACTGTATTACGTGAAGCATGCTAGGCTAATTCTATCTGTTGCTCTGTCTTTCGTACTTTATTCCTTGTTTTGTTTCTGGCTGTGGCTGCGCATTTACATTGGGACTACGGATGTGGGATTCCGGTAGCTCCCCCCCCCCTTGTTTGTTTACTTTGGGACTACGGGTTCGATTCACGGTAGATCCCCCTGCACTTTTACTTTGGGACTTCGAGTTAGATTCCCGATAGATCCCCCTGCATTTTTGATGGTTGGACTACGGGACGGTATCCCGGAAGATCCTTCGGTTTGGTATATGAGTTGGACTACGGGACGGTATCCCGGGAGATCCACTGAACAGTTGAGGAAAGGGCTACAGGACGGTATCCTGGGAGACCCTCATTGTTATCATTGGTATTGAGTTGTATTTACTCTGTGTTTGCTCTGTCCTTTTGTGGTTGTTATTGTCTCATTGACCTGCCTTATTTCACTGCTGTATTTATTATTTATGTCAGATTATCATACTGTTAATTATTGTTATTACTATATTTTGTCTCAGTATGGCCCTGACCTTCCTCGTCACTACCCAACCGAGGTTAGGCTTGGCACTTACTGAGTACCGCTGTGGTGTACTCATGCCCTTCCTGCGCATGTTTTTCATGTGCAGATCATCCAGGTACCTCTACTCAGGCGCATTATCAGTGAGGCAGGAGGACTACGGAGACTTCGAGGTAGATCTGCTGCGTCCGCAGACCGACAAGTCTCCCTCTTACTCTATCTCTAGTACTTAGTTTTTTCTACTTCCGGTTGTTAGATATTCTGGAGTTTGGAGCCTTTACTTTTCGCTTCTGTAGCTTGTGTTGCCCGTGAGTTTCCGGGTTTTGGGAATTGTTTTGAACTTGTGATATTGAGTTGTACATGCCGAGCGGCATTCAGTACAGTTTCTTTTAGTATTTAATTTGGTTTCCTCTATTTTTCCGCAATATTAGGCTTACCTGGTCGTGGGGACTAGGTGCCGTCATGACATGTTCACAGTCGGTGAACTAGGGTCGTGACAAGTTAGTATCAGAGCTCTAGGTTCATAGGAGTCACGGAACACAGGCCGGTTTATTAGAGTCTCGCTGATCGGTACGGAGATGTCTGTACTTATCTACGAGGGGCTATGTAACTGTTTAGGAAAAATCTCCGTTTCATTTGAATTCCTTGTCGTGCGATATTTTGACATCAATTTTAAACTACTAACTTCTATTCTCTCACAGATGGTGAGGACACGTGCCACTCGAGATGATCAGGCACCCACACCCCCTACTACAGCCGTCAGAGGCCGGGGCCGGGGGAGAGGTCGAGGACGCGCACGTGGTGCAGCCAGAGCACCTGCGCGAGCTGCCGCCGAGGTACCACCAGCAGATCCAGCCGGAGCCCAGGCACCTGTCACACCTACTACTGCCACTACTACTCCAGCGCTCCAGGAGACTTTGGCTCAGTTAATGAGCATGTACACCACCTTGGCTCAGGCGGGGTTGCTTCCCCTTGCTGCAGCCACATCCCATGCCGGGAGGAGGAGCACAGACTCCCGCCGTTCGCACTCCTGAGCAGCGAGTGCAGGTTGAGCAGGCTCCTGAGATTATTCCGACACCGCCTGCAGCACTAGTTCAGTCCGAGGATGGGTCAGCTGCTTCAGAGGACGAGCAACGCAGACTTGAGAGGTTCAAGAAGTATGATCCCCCAGTGTTCAGTGGATTAGCATCAGACGATGCCTTGGGATTTCTAGAGGAGTGTCATCGTATTCTTCGCACTATGGGCATAGTGGAGTCCAGCGGGGTTTCTTTCACTGCTTTTCAGCTTCGGGGAGCTGCCTATGATTGGTAGCGCACTTATGAGATAGACAGTCCAGTCGAGGCTGCTTCACTGACTTGGACCCAGTTCTCGGATATGTTCATGAGAGAGTTTGTCCCCCAGAGTCTCAGGGATGCATGGCGCGCAGAGTTTGAGCATTTGCGCTAGGGTGCTATGACCGTTTCAGAGTATGTTATCCGTTATACTAGGTTGGCCAGGCATGCAGCGGCTTTGGTTGCTATAGTTCGGGAGAGAGTTCGTAGGTTCATTGAGGGTCTCATCCCACCCATCAGATCTAGCATGGCTCGAGAGTTGGAGATGGACGTTCCTTATCAGCAGGTAGTGAGCATTGCTAGGAGGATTGAGGGTATGCTCGCCAGGGAGCGAGGGGAGAGGGAGGCCAAGAGGTCTCGAGAGTCGGGTCACTACTCTGGTGCCCGTACCCCATCAGCAGGTCGTTATGGTAGGGGTTATGTGGGTCGCCCTGTTCATTCAGCTTTTCCAGCAGCCGGCAGTACTCCAGCTCCACCTGCACCTCAGGAGCCTTACTATGCACCTGGATCTCCTGCGCGGGGTGTTTCCAGAGGTCAATCCAGCAGGCCTAGTCCTAGCCAGTCACAGCCACTGCGTCTTCCCAGATCTTGTTTCGAGTGCGGTGATACACGCCACATGGTTAGGGACTGCCCCAGACTTGGTAGGGGTGCATCTTCACAGACTGCTCAGCCGCAGCGTGCTCCTCAGAGTTCTCAGGCCATGATCAATGATCACAGCTCCAGCAGCTACCCCACCTGCCCAGCTGGCTAGGGGCGAAGGTCGGGGAGATAGAGGTCGCCCTCGAGAGAGGGGCCGGGCCAGATATTATGATATTCCTGCTCGTACTGAGGCTGTTGCCTCCGACTCCGTCATTACAGGTATTATTCTGGTTTGTCACATAGAGGCATCGGTTCTATTCGATCCAGGCTCTACTTACTCTTATGTGTCTTCTTACTTTGCTCCTCATTTGGGTGTGCCTCGGGATTCTTTGAGTGCCCCCGTTTATGTTTCTAGTCCTGTGGGAATTCTCTTGTTGTGGACCGCGTTTATCGGTCATGTTTGGTTACTATTCGTGGTTTTGAGACCAGAGCAGACTTATTATTACTCGGTATGGTGGATTTTGACATTATTTTAGGCATGGACTGGTTGTCGCCCCATTTTGCTATTCTTGATTGTCACGCCAAGACCGTGACGCTGGCTATGCCAGGTATTCCGCGTGTTGAGTGAAGTGGTACTTTAGACCACACTCCCAGTAGAGTTATCTCTTTTCTTAAAGCTCGGCGCATGGTTGAGAAGGGGTGTGCCGCGTATTTGGCTTATGTGAGAGATGTTAGTGTTGATACCCCTTCTGTTGATTCTGTTCCAGTGGTACGGGATTATCACGATGTATTTCCAGTCGATCTTCCGGGCATGCCGCATGATAGAGACATTGATTTTGGCATTGATCTGTTGCCGGGCACTCAGCCCATTTCCATTCCTCAATATTGTATGGCTCCTCCTGAGTTGAATGAGTTGAAGGATCAGTTACAAGAATTGCTTGGTAAGGGTTTTATTCGACCCAGTGTTTCACCGTGGGGTGCTCCTGTTTTGTTCGTGAAGAAGAAGGATGGTTCCATGCACAAGTGTAGTGATTACCGCCAGCTGAACAAGGTTACAGTGAAGAACCGTTATCCTTTGCCTCGCATTGATGATCTGTTTGAACAGCTTCAGGGCGCACAGGTGTTTTCCAAGATTGACTTGCGCTCAGGTTACCATCAGTTGAAGATTCGGGAGCCAGATATCCCGAAGACTTCCTTCAGGACTCGATATAGCCATTACGTGTTCCTTGCCATGTCATTTGGGCTGACCAATGCCCCTGCAGCTTTCATGCATTTGATGCACAGTGTGTTCAGGCCATATCTTGACTCGTTCGTGATTGTTTTTATTGATGATATTCTGGTGTATTCCCGGAGTCGGGAAGATCACGAGCAGCACTTGAGGACCGTGCTACAGACCTTGAGGGAGAAAAAGTTATATGCAAAGTTCTCAAAATGTGAGTTTTGGCTGAGTTCTGTGGCATTCTTAGGCCATGTGATTTCTAGTGAGGGTATTCAGGAGGATCCGAGGAAGGTAGAGGCTGTGCAGAGTTGGCCCAGGCCATCCTCAGCTACAGAGATTCGCAGGTTCCTTGGCTTGGCGGGTTACTACCGTCATTTCGTGGAGGGATTTTCATCGATTGCTGCCCCTATGACTAGATTCACCCAGAAGGGTGCCCCATTTCAGTGGACCGAGGTGTGTGAGGCGAGCTTTCAGAAGCTCAAGATAGTTTTAACTACAGCCCCTATTTTGATGTTGCCTACTGGTTCGGGGTCTTATACTGTCTATTGTGATGCCTCGAGAGTTGGCCTTGGAGCAGTTGATGCAGGACGGTAAGGTGATTGCCTACGCGTCCAGACAGCTGAAGATACATGAAAAGAATTACCCTGTCCACGACCTTGAGTTAGCTTTAATTTTAATAGAGGAATTAGTTGTTTGCAATATTATTTACGATATGTAATTGAATTGAATAGATTTGGTCATTTGGAGTCGGATACTCGTGGCAAAGGCGTGGTTTCTATTGATATTGAGCCGGTTCGAGGTAAGTGGCTTGTCTAACCTTGTGTGGGGGACTTTTCCCCTTAGGATTGTTTTCTTGATATTTGAGTGCCTTGTACGTGAGGTGACGAGCGCGTACTTGAGCCGATTGATGAATATCCGGTTTTCACTTAAGTTGTTGATATTTAGCTTTCTTTCCTACTTGCCTTATCCTTCTTGAAATTATACTTGTGCTAGATTTGGAAAGCATGTTTAGCTGACTTAACTGCCTAATTGCTTAAGTTCTTTGACTGTACTACGTGAAGCATGCTAGGCTAATTCTATCTGTTGCTCTGTCTTTCTTACTTTATTCCTTGGATTGTTTCTGGCTGTGGTTGCGCATTTACATTGGGACTACGGATGTGGGATTCCGGTAGCTCCCCCCCCCCCCTGTTTGTTTACTTTGGGACTACGGGTTCGATTCCCGGTAGATCCCCCTACACTTTTACTTTGGGACTGCGGGTTAGAGTCCCGATAGATCCCCCTGCATTTTGATGGTTGGACTACGGGACGGTATCCCGGGAGATCCACTGGACGGTTGACGAAAGGGCTACAGGACGGTATCCTGGGAGACCCTCATTGTTATCATTGGTATTGAGTTGTATTTACTCTATGTTTGCTCTGTCCTTTGTGGTTGTTATTGTCTCGTTGGCCTGCCTTATTTCACTGCTGTATTTATTATTTCTGTCAGATTATCATACCGTTAATTATTTTTATTACTATATTTTGTCTTAGTATCTTCCTCGTCACTACCCAACCGAGGTTAGGCTTGGCACTTACTGAGTACTGCTGTGGTATACTCATGCCCTTCCTGCGCATGTTTTTCATGTGCAGATCGTCCAGGTACCTCTACTCAGCCGCACTATCAGTGAGGCAGGAGGACTACGGAGACTTCGAGGTAGATCTGCTGCGTCCGCAGACCGACGAATCTCTCTCTTACTTTATCTCTAGAACTTAGTTTTTTCTTCTTCCGGTTGTTAGATAATCTGGAGTTTGGAGCCTTTACTTTTCGCTTCTGTAGCCTGTGTTGCCCGTGAGTTTTCGGGTTTTGGGGATTGTTTTGAACTTGTGATATTGAGTTGTACATGCCGAGCGTCATTCAGTACAGTTTCTTTTAGTATTTAATTTGGTTTCCTCTATTTTTCCGCAATTATTATATTTCCGCAATATTAGGCTTACCTGGTCGTGGGGACTAGGTGCCGTCATGACATGTTCACAGTCGGTGAACTAGGGTCGTGACAGAGACCGAGCCTTATATAGATTGCTTGTGTATCCTAAATAAGGGAAGGTGGGTGGGGGATGATAATCTCTTAAGTTCTGTGATAGAGTCCTTGTTAATCATGGTTCTTCTTCATACATATTGTTGGCAGCATAGAATGCCCTTTCTAGCAAGACAAAGTGCAGATTTTAAAAACTGGGCATTACACTCATAAGTGGGAGGTGAAGCTGTGCGAAACGGAGAGTAGCTTCTTCGTTGGATGAGTTCTTAAGATCGGCTATCATTTTCTTAATGCCATTAATTTCTTGCTCCATTGGTGCTACCTTTGTCTCAAGCTTAGCAATCTTGTCTTGACTCTTGAATTTCTTGTACTTAAACTCATTCACATTTAGGTCAATCACTACGATTTGGTTGGCCATATTGTCCTTGAAGTTTACTTTGCTTTGATGTTCAACTTAAGTCAACCTTTTTTTCAAAAAGGTATATCTAGAATATTTGAGAATGCGTGCCTAAGAAACCGAAGATATCGGGTCTTGTAATATTACAATGTTTAAGAGAGGCCAAAGATGTGTGATTTTCATATTAGAAAATAATTTGTTGATATTTTGATATAGACAAGCTCGGGATCAAAATAATTGATAAGGATATGGTAGTCAATGAAAAGAATCTAAAATATATATATATATATATATATATATATATATATATATATATATATATATATATAGCTTTGGCAAATCGTAAAGTTGCCGAGGCCTGGAATATGGTATCAACCGTTTTGAGACTTATGGGATAGTACCTCGACTCATGTTCCAAAACATAGAATTAACGAGTGCGTGAAGATTAATCACTATGACCCGAAATAAGACGATGCAGACAGTTGAATTGAATAGGTAAAAATTTTAGAATAATTTGACGATGCAAATTGACCAAAATAGTGGCCATTCTATTGCTCAGTAGATTGCGCAATTTTGGACATCTACCAACTTATAAATGAGAATTCGCATGAAGGTTGAAGTTCTAAGACATAGATCGAATGTTAAATGGTGTAACGACCCGACCGGTCGTTTTGAGCTTTTGCACCTTGATCGCCAGTTCTCGGGCATGACTTGCCCCGTGGTAAGCATTATGACTAATGTAGATCGTTGGCTTTGGTTTCAGGAAAATTTGGAATGAATTTGACAGAACAGTCCCAGTTGAAAGCTTTGAATTTGAAAGGTTTGACCAAGAGTTGACTTATTTGTATATGAGCTCAGATCGGAGTTTTTATGATTTGGTTAGCTTCGTTAGGTGATTTGTGACTTAGGAGCATGATCGGAATTGGTTTTGGAGGTCCGGTGTAGAATTAGGCTTGAATTGGCGAAGTTAGTATCTTGGCGAATTCCGGTTGATAGGTGAGATTTTGATCTGAGGGTCGGAATGGAATTCCGATAGTTGTTGTAGCTTCGTTAAGTGATTTGGGATGTGTGTGTAAAATTTCAGGTCATTCGGAGGTGATTTGGTTGAGTTTTTGATCGAATGCGTGTTTCGAATGTTTTAGAAAACTTAGGCTTGAATTCGATGTGAATTGATGGATTTGGTGTTGTTTGAGGTGTTTTGATGATTGGAACAAATTTGAATGGGGTTTTAGGATGTGTTTGTGCTTTTGGTTGAGGTCCCAGGGGCCTCGGGTGAGTTTCGGGTGGTCAATCGGACCATTTTCCATGTTAAAATGTTGCAGAAATTGATCATCAGCTATTGCAGAAGAATTAGCCTTCGCGATCGCGTGAGGTCCCTCGCGATTGCGTAGAAGGAAATTGGGTTGGCCTGAGTTTGTGCTTCGCGTTCGCGTCTGAGGGCTCGTGTTCGCGGAAGGTGAGCAGCTTGTGCTTCGCGTTCGCAGGTGAAAGTTCGCGTTCGCGTATAAGGCTTTGGGTTCAGGAGTAGTTGTCCTTCGCGTTCGCATGAGATTGTACGCGTTCGCGTAGGTTTAAGAGTCAGAGCATCGCGTTCGCGAAGGGTTATTTTTGGGTCAAGAATAATTGTGCATCGCGAACGTGTGGGTTTGGCCGCGTTTGCGAAGAAGGAATTCCAGTGCTGGGCAGTGAGTTCATTAAATATTTCATCCGCGATTTTGAGCCATTTTTCCTCCATAGCTGAGTATTTTGAGAGCTTTTTGAGAGAAATTCAAGAGGGAATCAAGGGGAATCGATTGGAGGTAAGATTTTTGAACTTAAAACTCATTTTTATTTGTAAACTACCTAGAAATTCATGGAAATTAAGCCTAAAATTGAAGAACTAGGGCTTGGGATTTTGAAATTTGATTTAGGGATTTGAAAGACCATTTGAGGTTGGATTTGAGAACTTTTGGTATGTATGAACTCGTGAGGAGATAAGGAACCCGTTGATGTGAAAATTTTTGAGTTTCGAGAAGTGGGCCCGGGGCTCGGGTTTGCTAATTTCGGGATTTTTGATATTTTTCGATTGTTTTCGCTTGGGCTTTGTTCCCTTAGCATATTGTGATGTATTCGCTCTGATTTTGGATAGATTCGGCGGGCGTGGAGGCCGATTCGAGAGGCAAAGGCGTCGCGAGCTAGATGTTTAGCCGGTTCAAGGTGAGTAATAATTGTAAATGATATCCTGAGGGTTTGAAACCCCGGATTGCACATCGTAGTGCTATATTGAGGTGACTTGCACGCTGGATAGCGAGCATGGGGTAGAGCACCGTTGGGGATTGTGACTTGGTCCGTCCCAATTGATGAATTTACCACGTATTTGACTGAAATTTACTTGTTATCATCATAAATTGGGCTGATTGCCATATTTGGGCTTCGTGCCAGCAATTTGAACCCTCGGGGATTGTTGTTGATAATTCCTCAGTGTTTTAATTATATATTTCAACTCATTCATGTATTTTTCCACTGTTTTAAAACTCGGCCAAGTTTATTATGCCTTAAACACTCGAAATGATATTTCTAAAAATGTTTTAGGCTGAGCATCATGCTTTACTATTTCCCAAGTGGCTTATGTGATTTTGTTGACTAAGTAAGGCCGAGGGCCTGTATTGTGAGGATACTTTTAGATCGGGCTGCACGCCGCAGTAGTGTTATACTGATACTGATATGAGGCCGAGGGCCTAGATTGATGCCACGAGATGGCTTGATATTGCGCTTGGGCCGTAAGGGGCCCCTCCCGAAGTCTGCACACCCCTAGTGAGCGCCATCGATGATAAACGGATCGGGCTGCACGCCGCAGCGATATGTGGAGCGGGCTGCATGCCGCAGCAGTACTAGTACTGTTCTGTGTGTTTACTTTACTTCATTTGTCTGTCATTATCTGTTGTTTGTGCTACTTCTTGAAGTATTTACCTGATATTCTGGCAGTATCTGATAACTGAGTGTTGTGCCCGAGAGGCGAAATTCTGTGCTTATCTGCACTATTCGTTTTATATTCATTTGCGTAACCACTGAGAAAGTCATTTTCAAAAGAGGTTTTAAACTGAGCTAAGATACTTCTAAAGATTTCATAGCTTCACTACTTTTTCTCAAAGGGTTTTACACTGCTCCTATATAGTGTGATGGTTTGCTTTACGTGATTTCTTACTGCTCAGTTGTTATTTACCCTTATTACTCACTATGTTGGAGTACTCACTTTACTCCCTGCACCTCGTGTGCAGATGCAGGTATCTATTCACCTAGTAGCGGGTTTTGGCTGATCAGAGGCAGAGTTATATGAGTTAAGGAGGTGACTGCCAGCGTTCGCAGCACCATTTTCCTCTCTTTTGCTCGTTATTCCGGTTTTGTATATTAGAGACCTTGTAGTGGATTTACATTCTGATAGATGCTCGTGACTTGTGACACCCCGATTAGGGCTGTGTTGGGTTGTACTTCTGCTAATTAATATTATTAAATCATATTGAAACTGCTTGTGAATTGTTTAATTGCTTAAAAGAGGTGTTTTGTGATGGTCTGGCTGGTCTTGTCTTCTCGAGAGGCGCCATCACGACCAGAGCGGGGTTTGGGTCGTGACAAATGGATTATATGAAATGAAGCTACAAGACAAGATTTTTATGTTGTTGGAGATCGAAGTTTATGCTTGTATGAAAAAGTCATGAAAAAATTGAAGGTGTAAAAATTATGTAAGTCACGAGTTACAATATATATTATATTTTTAAAAAAAAAACATATAACCTATTTTTAAGAAAAGGGTGCAAATAAAATAATTCGCGAAATTAGACAGGCAAAACATTTCACCTAATTACAAAGATTAGGCCAGTTTTTAAATAAATGGGAATGATATCTTGATATAGCGAGTAAGATGCTCATTATTGTTTAAAGAAAATTCATAATACTAGTCTAAGGTACGAATATCGATGAATTTTTATGATGAACCGAGCTTGTTGAAGGATTTGCAGGCAAAACATCCTATCTTATAAAAATAGAAGATTATGCCTAGAGACTAAAAGGACATCTTAATTATATTCTATGAATTGGAGTGGACCTAAGAGAAATCTGGGCCTAAGAAAATACCTAAACGGTGCTCTAGAGTCGGTTAAGGGCGCTAAGCGCGGAACGGTTGGTGATTATTATTATTATTATTATTAAATCGAAAAGATGATATAAAAATAAGCAACAAAAATATATGAACAAATAAAGTATATATAATAATATTAGCACGTTGGATAGTCTATTCTTCTTCCTTCTGAAAAATAACAAACGATGTTAGTAAAAATAATAAAGTCAAGTAAGCACCATAGCAAGTAAGCAAATAAGCAAGCAAGCATGTTACAAATTTCAAAGTATAACAAATAATTGTGCGTCCTAATATGTAAGGGACCTCTTTGTGCCAGAGATAGGCCTAACGTGTATTTGAAAGATAAATATGTCATTATGTGTCATTCCATTGCCGTAAATTAATTAAATAATTCTTTTTTTTAAAGAAAATATGGTACATAAATCACATAAACCTCTCTTTTCGGTCAAAAGAATGTATCAAAAGAAAGTATAATAAAAATATATTTTGTCATGTCTAAACTTCTTGTTAATTGTGTAATTTGAAAGTTTTCATACATATATATATATATATAAAAAAAAAGGGTTAGCCATGCTCCTTTAATTAGGATTTAATTAATTTAGAGCAAATGGTCCACATAATTGGCATGTCCACATAATTGATACGGTGTCACTTGGGGTTGAAAACCCACTTGGACATTTAGGTAAGGTTAACTAATGGATTTAATACACCTCGGGTATTAAATTACCTAAGGTTAAAATGATGCATGCTCTTAAAAGGGATTTGGTTTAGCTCTATCCTAGGCTGACTAAGGGTGGGTTTTTCTAGACTAGTCTTTTCCCAAGTGGACAACTTGAAAGTGGAAAGTCGTGACTGTCGACTGCACCGACTTACTCACGAACTTTTCTCTAAAAGGTATTTTTTGAAAAGTGCACGGCCGCAAACCACGTAACCACTAGGTGTGTGCATAGTGTGAGTTTTCCAAAAGTGGAGGAAGTGAAACGGATTGACAATTTATATAAAGCAATAGGAATAAATAATTCATATAAGACAGTTTATCACATAAAGGCAATTCAAATAAGCATCATAAACAATTACAAACACGTAAATCAATTTTTATTAACCTAAGTTTGTTATGGTTTAGAACCTAGTATCCCCAGTGGAGTCGCCATGCTGTTATACCTCATTTTAACACGGGTCAAATTAGAGTATAACATATTCGGCAAATCCGAGGTTTAATTGATTAAAAAGAGTCGCCACCTTATTATTTTAACGGTGAATTAGGACACCATTTTACTAAGTAATTCTTAAAGTTAACTCCGTTTTTATGGTCTGCTTAACCTTGAGATTATAGGTAAGGGTTCTAATTAATCTTATAGAGAAGGTTATTAAAGCACCCTATATGATCTGCTAATTACGGTTAACCGGCTAAACTTAGGTTAATTAATTCAAAGTCTTATGATATAAAGTATTTTAAGAAAACAAATCATAATTGAATATTCCAAGTTAGAAAATACTAACACATGAGCAAATGTATACGATTGAATATAGATTACTTAAAGCAGTGATGACATCAAAATCAATTTTGTCGTGATTAGGCTAGTAAAGGAATTTAAAAGATTTCTTTTTCGAAGACAATGTTATAATAAGAAAAGTCGGTTAATCCTCAAATATCTAAAGGGAGCAAAGCCTGCTAAAAATGAAAGTAGAATTTGATTTTTTGTAAAGAATTCAATTTTTTGAAGCCCGTTTCATTATAAAAGTTTAGACTCGAAAGAAATAATTAATATTAGTTCAACAGAACTCAGTTCTCCTTAAAAACAAATTTCCTTGCTAATTATAATTCATCCAAGAGTTCAAGAATGTATTGAGAGTCTCGTCGTGCTTTTCTTTAGAGAATGGAAAACTACAGTTTTAAACTTATGAGGGAAAAATACAAAATAGTTTAGATCGGCAAAGACTACTCCTGCAAGTTTTAAGCAAAATAATCATGTTAATGAACTAAGAAATCAGACACAAGCTTAAACTAGCAAATCCGAAATTAATTTAACTTAGTGGCGACACCAAATGTCATAAAGTTTCCAACATAAAAAGATCAAATAAGGTAACGCATAAACCGCTAACCCAACATCCAATAAGAATCATAATATAGCAATTGTTCAAATGAATTCTGTGAGAAAAATGCCAAATTTTGATATTAAATTGAATAAATTTGACTTCGGTCAATATTTTGGGTAAACGGACTCGGACCCATAATTTGACGGTCCCGAAGGGTCCGTAGGAAAATATGGGACTTGAGCGTATGCCCGGAATCGAATTCCGAAGTCCTAAGCCCGAGAAATGAATTTTTGTGTGAAATTATTTCCTGGAAATAATTAAGGAAATTGGAAATGAAATTTGATTAAAAGACTATGGTATCGGGCCCGTATTTTGGTTCCGGCGCCCG
Organism: Nicotiana attenuata; assembly: GCF_001879085.1. Taxonomy (NCBI): domain Eukaryota; kingdom Viridiplantae; phylum Streptophyta; class Magnoliopsida; order Solanales; family Solanaceae; genus Nicotiana; species Nicotiana attenuata. Next base: position 35,863,718 of record NC_031996.1, on the reverse strand, counting down.
GTACAATTCTTATATATGCTTTAAGCGCTTTCTGTAAAGTTTGGTTGAAAACGGACGTCGTTTGACGTGTTTCGGACTTAAAATGGAAATTTGATGTCTTATGAAAATTTGGAAGAAATCATGAGTTTTGAGGCTTGATCCGATGTATATGATGTTAATTTGGCGATTTGATCGCGCAAGTAAGTCCGTAGGATGTTTTCGAGGTTGTGTGTATATTTGGTTTAGGGCCCCGAGGGCTCGGGTGAGTTTTGGATAGGCCACGGAGTGCATTTTTAAACTTGGAAAATTGCTGGTATGATCTGACCTGCAGGCTTCGCATCTGGCTCGCAAATGCGAAGAAATATTCGCAAATGCGAAGGTACTCATTTTGTTCAGGGATCGCAAAATGCGATCACTGTATCGGAAATGCGAGAGCTGGACTTTCGCAAATGCGACACTTCTGTTCGCAAATGCGAAGTCCCCAGTTATGCCCATGGTTCGCAAATGCGAACTAATGTTCGCAATTCCCACATTTGGTCGGGGTTCGCAATTTCGAACCCCAGTTCGCAATTCCCATATCTGAGGCCCAGCAAATTTCATACTTAGTCGAATTTCCACCATTTTTCACCATTCTTTCAGACCCAAACCCCATAGGCGATTTTTCAAGGACAAAACTTCTTCCAAATCATTTGTAAGTCCATTTTTACTTCATTCTTTCAATCATTTACATCATTTAACATGTTTTCCACTTGAAATCAATAATTTTCATGGGTGGAATTGGGGTTTTGGGTAGAACCTAGGTTTTTCTAAAAATTGGGGATTTGGACCTCAATTTGAGGTCCGATTTCAAAACAAATCACATATTTGGATTCGTGGGGGAATGGGTAACCGGGTTTCGGTTCGAACCTCGATTTTGGACCATGTTGGTCTGAGGGGCATTTTGGTCATTTTACCTAAATTCACGTCTTAGCTTTAAATTAAATAGTAAAAATAGTTGCTTGAGATGTTATTTACGAGATGTAATTGAAATGAATAGATTTGGGCCATTTGGAGCCGGATACTCGTGGCAAAAGTGTGGTTTCAAGTTGAATTTGGAGCCGGTTTGAGGTAAGTGGCTTGTCTAACCTTGTGTGGGGGACTTCTTCCCCTTAGAACATGATATTTGATATTTGAATGCCTCGTACGTGAGGTGAAGAGCACGTACTTGAGCTAATTGTTAGAAATTTGTTTTTACTTGAAGTATTTAAATTGAGTTTTCTTGCTATCTGTTTATTTTAAATTGCAAGTTTATCCCATGCTAGTTTAGAGAAGCATGTTTATTTGACTTACTTGTCTAAGTGCTTAAACTGTCTTCTTTGTACTCCGTGCAGTATGTTAGGCTAGGATTTTTTTTATTACTTGTTCTGAGTTTAACATTTATCCTTATGTTCGGGCTGTTATTGTGTGTTTTTAAATTGGGACTACGGGAAGGCATCCCGGGAGATCCCACTGCACTTGATATGTTCTGGACTGAAGGTGCGGGATACAAAGAGATCCCCGGCACATGTTATTACAAGTTTTGAGGATACCAAGAGATCCTCGGGATACCAAGAGATCCCTCGTGTATATGATGAGGATACCAAGAGATCCTCGGGATACCAAGAGATCCCCGGTTGTTGATCCTGTTGTGGATAGTATTTACTGGTATTGTCCTGTTTCTTCTTTCTATTACGGTTTCCTTATATATCCTGTTTAGATTCCCGCTGTAGACTTTATTTATTCTGTTTTTCCTCATCTTATTATATATTATGTTATATCTCAGTAGGGCCCTGACCTTTCCTCGTCACTACTCAACCGAGGTTAGGCTTGGCACTTACTAAGTACCGCTGTGGTGTACTCATGCCTCTTCTGCGCATGTTTTTTCATGTGTATATCCGGGTACTTCATCTCAGGCGCACTATCCTTGAGGCAGGGAGAGCTACGGAGACTTCGAGGTACATCTGCAGCGTCCGCAGACCGAAGAGTCTCCTTCTTTACTCTATCTATAGTATTTAGCCTGTCACGGCCCAAATCCCAAACCCGGCCGTGATGGCGCCTCTCGTGAAGACAAGGCCAGCCAGAACGACGCAACACCTCTTTCAAAGCAATTAATTAATATTAACAATTCTAACACATGCTTAATATAGTCATTAATGCGGAATCAGCAATAAAACAAAGGAAACCATCCCGACAAAGTCCAAACCGGGGTGTCACAAGTCATGAGCTACTACAGAGTTTACTATAAGTCTACAAAGAGTAATATCCGATACAATAGTCTGAAGAAAACATAAATGATATAAGATAGGGGAGACAAGGGGCTGCGGACGTCAACAGCTACCTCGTATCTCCAAATCACTGCCTGGTCTGGAAGGAATCAGCGCTCAGGTGCGGACTCTGCTATGCCTGAATCTGCACATATGGTGGAGGGAGTAATGTGAGTACTCCGACCCAGTGAGTAATAAACATAAATAAAGGCTGAGAATAAGAAATCCTGTAGACACAAAGTATTTCTATAAATACAGCAACTTGAACCCAGTAGTATAAAATCAGTAAAATTAGTGAAAACAATTATGGAAAATCCCACAACAGATAAATAATTAAATGACAATCAAATATGCAATGTAACACATAGACTGGTACTCTCCAGTACCCGCTGCGGCGTGCAGCCCACTCCATTTATTTATCGTCGACGGCGCTCACTGGGGGTGTGCAGACTCCGGGAGGGGCCCCTTACGGCCCAAGCGCAATAATAAGCCATATCGTGGCATCAACTAGGCCCTCGGGCCTCGGCCTCATATCAATATCAATTTTATACCGTTGCGGCGCGCAGCCCGATCCCATACTCAGTCAAAAATCACATAAGCCTCTCGGGCACATTAATATAGAAATATTCAGCCCAAACTTCATTTAAAAATATTAATAAGTTTCTAGTTTGAGAAAAGTGGCTGAGTTTGCAAAATAGTATTAAATTCTAGGACTGAGTTCAATGATATGTAGAAATGGTAAGAACCCAGTAACAACAATCCCTGAAGGATTTAATCAATTGGCACGAAGCCCAAATATAGCAATTAGCTCAATTAAAATAATAATAAGTGAATTTCAGTCAAATACGCAGTATATTCATCTACCTGGACGGACCAAGTCACAATCCCCAACGGTGCTGTACCCCACGCTCGCTACCCGGCGTGCAGGTCACCTCAATATAACACTATGATGTGCAAACACGGGGTTTCAAACCCTCAGAACAACATTTACATCTATTACTCACCTCAAGCCAGCCAAAATCCTAGCTCGCTATGCTCTTGCCTCTCAAATCGACCTCCTCGCGCGTCGAATCTGACCAAAACCACAACGAATACGTCACATTATGCTATAGGATCAATACCCAATCGAAAATAATCGAAAAACATCAATAATCCCGAAATTGACAAAACCCGAGCCCCGGGACCGCATACGAACATACTAACACATCACATATGATCATTCAAACTTAGTTGCACTCTCAAAACACCAAAACTAACATCAAAATACCAAATTTACATCGGATTCACGCCTAAGTTCTTCTAATACTTCCGAAACACGCATTTGCTCAAAAACCCAACCAAATCACCTCCGAATAACCTAAAATTTTGCACACACATCCCAAATCACCTAACGAAGCTACAGCAACTCTTGAAATTCCATTCCGACCCTCGGATCAAAATCTCACATATCAACCGGAATTCGCCAAAATACTAACTTCGCCAATTCAAGCCTAATTCTACACCGGACCTCCAAAATTATTTCCGATCACACTCCTAAGTCACAAATCATCCCCCGAAGCTAACCGAATCGTCGGAATCCACATCCGAGCGCTCTAACTCATAGGTCAATATCCGGTTGACTTTTCCAAAACAAGCCCTCCTTAAAGAGACTAAGTGTCTCATTTCCTTCCAAAAATCAACCCAATTCAACTCGTTCACACAAGACACTGATAATAAAGCATAACGAAGCAGGAAATGGGGGAAACGGAGCGGTTCTCACGGGACGACGGGTCGGGTCGTCACATCCTCCCCAATTTAAACAAACGCTCATCCTCGAGCGTACCCAGAGTTGTCCTAGAAGCCAACCAATAGCTGAATGACCTTACCAAGCATATACCCGGGGGTGATCCCACGTCACCCTATCTCGCATAGGTCCGATAACACAACATAGCTGAAATTAAATCCGTTCGTATTCATTAGTGACCCCAACGATCACCTCGAATCCAACACACCACTCTGGTGATATGACACCTCAAAACAGGCCTAAGCCACAACTTGCATAATACGCGCTCCAATAAGAAACGGTTTGAACATACTCAAATCATGAAAAAAATGACTCAAACGAAAGAGCTGTACCTCAAGCTCATCAGTACCATCACAACACAAGGCTGAGACCCCGTCTCACATCATAGAAATAGAACACCTGAATCTACCCCGAAAGGTCATATCTCCACGTGGCCTCGCTACAATGCGATCCTATCAAAACACTATTACACATGAAACACCTCAAGTCACTATGCTCAAAATCAACAGCCACGCACAATTTGATGTCTGGAACCAAAGCAATTCATTACACCCACGGTGAAACAAATAACATGCGCCACGCAACCCGATAGGTCATAACCAATACTCCATTTACCGAGCTACACCCAATTACTCTTCCCGCTCGACTCTCACTATCAATCCCCAATAGAACCGCACCACAAGTGCCCATAACCAACAAATCATAACGTCTCACAACACCGAAAAGCAACTCATAGCTCTCCTCAGATCACTAACAAGCTCAATAATGATCGAATCAACCTATCCCTCAACAATACAATTCGGGGCCAACCAAGCCAACTCAAGCTAAACACGTATCCACATCGGCCTACCAACGAACTCATTACCAAGAAAGCCTGAAGCTGCTCCTTCCACTACTATAACTCCTGCCGGAGCCGTACGATACGGTGCCCGACACCAAATCAATATCGAAATCCACAACCTCGCCCGGCGACATGCCCGGCCACAAGAAACGCATCCGAAAAGTCCCTTAACACCGGAACGGAACCAATGGTAGGAACGTATGCACTGACATCCATCACGAAGGCCCAATTAAGAAAAGCAATCCTTCCCAGTCGTCCGCTGGGTCTTTGAAATATAAACCACTCTGATAGAACATAATCCAATGCACCTCGCCACTTAACCCGTGGCATTTCTGGCATAGCCCGTAGCGCAATAGCTCAGCATCACCTAACACTAAGACAACCAGTCTGAATTTCAACATCACATCCAAAATCTAACATACCAGCAAATAAAGATCCACTCGAGCCTCCAAATCCCGATTGCCGCTAAACGGTGCCGAATACACACGATCCACAACCACGACATAGCCTGTACATGAGAACTCCCAGTCTCCAACTCCATATAGCATACGAACCATCATACCTGATCCCAATTTTGCCGTCTGAACGCATACCACACCTTAAATACCCCATCACTCCACGATAGATACTTTAAAATTTCCTGTGCCACCAAGCAAACCCGAATACCACCAGTTGATCCAACAAGAAAATGCCGCAATACTACCGAAGTATCATCAGTTTAATCACATTACCCTTTTTCTGAGACATATACTCTCGTCAATTCGCTTCCAATTAGCAGCACCATTTCCTTGATTATCTGAGGCCACCCGTTGCCTAAGAGTTTTACGAACTTCTTTTCAGAACTGAACTAAAACCTCGTACACGCAAATCTCGATCCTCCACAACATACCGCATATACCATACCATCCAAGGATAGCAGGAAAACTTTTATCTCCCTTCCGAGCCACAGACATCTACGCACTCAACTAGTCAAGAACTTCCATTAATCCCATCTAGAAGAAAAATCATTACACAATCGATGTCTCTCATATTCGTAGAAAATGCACCTCTTCAACCACGGTAGAAATCAACAAGAACTCTCTCAATTCCGTTTGCATAAATTAAACTGCCAGGACGGAATCCTTCTAACTCGACCAAGTTAAGCAAGCCATCAAAACCCAAGAGCATTGCTGCAAAATACTTGTAAGGGCTCATTACCTCGAACACATACGAAGAATTAATCATATCCTTACCATACCGATTCGGTCTACTATCAAGCTATTCCATCTATCTAATTTCCCTTCTGATTCATCATCAACTTGATATTTCCCTTGCTGTAGCACCACAGTTCCTCAACCCAGGCTCACTACACGAGACCCAAGCACAAGACCACACTGTCTAAGACCCATAAGCCACTGAATCCTCTCTCAAATATTCCCAGAAACACCACATTCCCAAAATACTTTACTCTGAAGAACTTCCTGCAAATCTAAATCCGTTACCTTTACTTTCTAGATACTGATACATAGAATCCCATAATTAACATAAAAATACCACAAGTCTTGACCTTTTCCAATGAAAACACAGTCTCTAACCACATATACAACCTTAAGACACCTGATTGTTACATATAGAATCTTGAACACATTAAAATCATTCTCGAGAGTCATTTACTTCTTATTCAAACTGCAATTCACCTGATCAAACGAACATAACCACCCGTGCCTCAATAGCACTCTGACACCGCATGATATGACCTCATCCCAATACAAACAAACATCTTCCTGCTCCATGCACCGAGCATTCTTTACTAACAACAGCTTAAGACATCCTGTGATTGTCACACATCTACGAAGCACCATATAACCTTTGTCAAAATTTTGCTTCACTCGTGCCATCGTCGGCTCAATTTCCGTAACCAGAACTGATTCGCCAGCATGCCTCAAACCGGAACCAACATAGCACATAACCGTACAATTAGCTAATCAATAGCAAATTCCCCAACCTGGATCGAAGCCATAGATCAAAACACTCCCAACAACTCATAACGCACATACTCCATTGCTGCCTTAATACCATAGTGAGATTAAACTCAATCCTTCATAAGCTTGTGGAAACACAAATCATCTAGATTTTTTTTTTAACTCTTCTGCAAATCTCGCATTCACTCACACAACAGTTAAGCCCACTCTCTAGGCGATCCAATTTAGATGTCAACACATTTTCTTCACTTGTAAATGAGATCTTCTAATAGATAACATAAGGATCACACAACTTTAGAACACTCCGCAGGAGATGACCCACCTGCTTTGCCTCCAACTACCATTTCTGTATACCTTCCACCGTCCTAAACTGTATGCAGTCGCTTAGTCTTCCTGAGTCTGAACTCATACCGCAACATAAAATTTTTACATCACTCTCAACTGGAAACATGAAAAGGTTCTTCACGCGCCCATAACTCGGGCTATACCTCAAATCGCAATGGAATTCAAACACCTAATAGTTCTTATATCATCTAGTACGCCTTCTTCATCACCTCCAAGTCACATAGATGCACCTTGCAGCACTAACATACTCACCACGTAGCTAACCAGCCTTCACTCCTACTAATAGGGGCAATGTCGAACATATAAGTTCGAAACACCTGCTCACACAATCTGCACCTCAGTGCTCAAGCCATAGGAAAAGATCAGGCCTCAAGTCCTCCAGATTGGCCCAACATAAACTCACAGAGATTACATCTCGCCCCTCGATCGGGGAATCACAAGCCATCAAGGCACATCTGATACTGAGCGGTCACGCGCGCGTACGAACACGTGGAAGGAATTTTAAGAGTTTTTTTCAAGCTGAATCAAGGACGCACGATAAGAATTCAAGAATGTGATGTTTTCCTAAAGGTTCTGCAGCCTCTCGAGGATAAGTACAGACGTCTCCGTACCGATCCACGAGACTCTACTAAACCGGCTCATGACTCGCGAGACCAAGTAACCTAGGCTCTGATATCAACTTGTCACGGCCCAAATCCCAAACCCGGCCGTGATGGCGCCTCTCGTGAAGACAAGGCCAGCCAGAACGATGCAACACTTCTTTCAAAGCAATTAATAAATATTAACAGTTCTAACACATGCTTAATATAGTCATTAATGCGGAATCAGCGATAAAACAAAGGAAACCATCCCAACAAAGCCCAAACCGGGGTGTCACAAGTCATGAGCTACTACAGAGTTTACTATAAGTCTACAAAGAGTAATATCCGATACAATAGTCTAAAGAAAACATAAATGATATAAGATAGGGGAGACAAGGGGCTGTGGACGACAACAGCTACCTCGTATCTCCAAATCACTTCCTGGTCTGGAAGGAATCAGCGCTCAGGTGCGGACTCTGCTATGCCTGAATCTGCACACATGGTGCAGGGAGTAACGTGAGTACTCCGACCCAGTGAGTAATAAACATAAATAAAGGCTGAGAATAAGAAATCCTGAATAGGCACAAAGTAATTCTATAAATACAGCAACTTCAACCCAGTAGTATAAAATCAGTAAAATTAGTAAAAACAATTATGGAAAATCCCACAACAGATAAATAATTAAATGACAATCAAATATGCAATGCAACACATAGACCGGTACTCTCCAGTACCCACTGCGGCGTGCAGCCCACTCCATTTATTTATCGTCGACGGCGCTCACTAGGGGTGTGCAGACTCCGGGAGGGGCCCCTTACGGCCCAAGCGCAATAATAAGCCATATCGTGGCATCAACTAGGCCCTCGGGCCTCGGCCTCATATCAATATCAATTTCATACTGCTGCGGCGCACAACCCGATCCCATACTCAGTCCAAAATCACATAAGCTTCTCGGGCACATTAATATAGAAATATTCAGCCCAAAATTCATTTAAAATTATTAATTAAGTTTCTAGTTTGAGAAAAGTGGCTGAGTTTGCAAAATAGTATTAAATTCTAGGACTGAGTTCAATGATATGTAGAAATGGTAAGTAACCAGTAGCAACAATCCCTGAAGGATTTAATCAATTGGCACGAAGCCCAAATATAGCAATTAGCTCTATTAAAATAATAATAAGTGAATTTCAGTCAAATACGCAGTATATTCATCTACCGGGACGGACCAAGTCACAATCCCCAATGGTGCTCTACCCCACGCTCGCTACCCGGCGTACAAGTTACCTCAATAAAGCACTACGATGTGCAAACACGGGGTTTCAAACCCTCAGAACAGCATTTACTCACCTTAATAAGAACGGACCTTAAGGAGAGTTTGGAGTGATCTGAGAATATTAGTGATTGGTGATTTGGGGTCTACGGATTTAATTAGAAGTATGAGCTATTATGCGGCGGGAGATTTGATATACGGCAAGGAGATTCTTGAATGAAGAAGGATACAACATAACTTTGAATTGGAAGAAAATTTGCCGCACATTTAATTGATGTCCACAAGGGGTGAATGAACTTGTGCAGCTGGAGAGTGAGCTCGGACTCAGGATGAGTTATTGATGTCGTGGTAATTGTACCCCATGCAGCAGCGTTGGAAGATGTTGGGGAGTGATTTCTACAGGTGGGTTATTCCTGTGAGCAGGTTAGCGGTCGCGTGGTTGGCGAGGCTTCTGCGAAGAATTTTATTGGTTATACAGTGAAGGGATCGGTTGTGTGAATGTTGTTAATGATTCAGAGTATAAAAAGGGGGTTTCTACAGTAAGATATCGAGAATTTTGGCGGTTGATTGCGCAAGGTTATGTCAATAAGAGATTAAGAATCCTGGTGAACTCCAGAGTTGTGTAATAGTGGCTTCAAGCTAAGTGGGAGAGTCCCACCGCCTATGATTGGATTGCATGGTTAACCACTTGCGAGGTTTTCAGGTTGTTAGCATATTTTTGGGTTATTCGGCTATGGGAAAAGAACATAAGTGGTAATTTGAGCAAAGGAATTGTTAAAGGGTGCTATGGTTGGCCTTATTGGCTCATGTTCAGACTTGGAGAAGGATTCGGGACTTATGCCTTGTATGGATGCGAGTTTCGAGGGGAGTGATTCCGCCGGGTGCCTCGTCGAGATGGTATTCATGTGTTATAAGATTCATGGAGTTGATTATATTCGGGACCAAGTCATAGCGGGTGGCTCTTAGCAACAGTCCTAATGGATTCAAAAGAGGTAAATCATGGTGCCTAATGATTTCGAGCCTATATGTACAGTTAAGAATCAAGCTTTTACAGCATGCTTATGAGTGGAGGCCCAGAATGTTCTATGGTGTTTTGACTTGCGATGTAGCACTTGAGAGAAACATGAGAAAAGACTTCGGGTTCGTAGAAGGATTAGCCGAATGGGCATGTCAGTTGAGGGTGCGAATGTGCGCACAAGGAAGGTATCAAATGGTTCATGGGATTTAAGACAGCACGGTCTCGCGGTTCTAGGTCACTTGGGGTGAGTGCGGAGGGAGTGTGTTATGTGTTGAAAGAAGTTATTGTTATTACTAAGGCAATCGTGGTAAATCGAAGGAAGATATATTGGTTAACCATAGTTGAGTTGGCGTATTGGTGGTAGAGGTCAGTTCCTTCAGCGTGATCAAGTTATGCATGTGATTTGTGGCGGTACGTGTGAGGCTTGTCGGTCGCCGAAATTAATGTTATTCAGAAGCATTCTTCTGATATGGCCTATTATGTATAGGCGGATCCCGGAAGGGCTATGGTGGCTTAGACCACTACTTAGATGTTTGCCTATCCTAGGGTTATGAGAATTTACATGTGTGTTGCTATGGTTGTCTTGAAGTGAGTCCAGTGAAAAGCTTTTATTGGCACGTTGGGTGCAGTGAGTGGTATGGAATTTGAAGTGAGGATCAAGGTCGCAGTTTGGTGCTGACAAGGATGTCACGAGCTCGGATGAGCAGGAAAGGAGTTTCGATGTTTAAATTGAGTTGGTATTATCGTCAGTATCACCTGAGATCGGTGTTTTGGGAAAAGGCTTTGCACCCTGGTTAAGGATTCTTGATCGCTTTTCAGCTTTAGTGCGGCCGGAGGTTTGGATATGCGGACCCATTATTCATTTCGGAAGGTTGTGGGGGCGTATCCCACAGGAAGATTTGTATAAGTGTGACATGTAGTCACTTGATTGATTAAAGATTTAAACCAAGTATGAGGATTGTGGTAATATCATTAATTTGGGAATTTATGCCTGGAAGGCACTCTGTTTATTGGATTATGGGCCGTGGAGGTTCGCTCTGGTTATGAGGGTTGTTCCTATGTGTTATGAGAAAAGGGGAGTTATTATGGACCCTTGAAAGGTTATTAGCCTAGTTGGTGCAATTAGAAATCAGCTTGGTGAATTTCTTATGTGTTGAGGTTCCGCATAGAGATGAGGTTATATGAGCAGGATGGCTCTTGAGATTTCAGATCATATATCGCACTTCAGTTGTGCTCCAGTTTGTGGATTTATAGCGTTATATGTCTCCCCGGGGAATTGTATTATACACTTAGCCTGTCTATGACTGATATTCAGTATTTTGTTGTAATGAGCAATTTAGCTCGATGTACATCTTCTTATGTGAGTTCCACGTGTGGATCGGGTGGCACGCCGCCATGGGTATGTTATTTGGATCGGGTGGCACGCCGCCATGGTTATGTTGTGTGGATCGGGTGGCACGCCGCCATGGTTATGATTGCTCGGATCGGGTTGCACGCCGCAACAGTGTGATGTTCAGTACAGTTTCCCATATCTGTTTATTGTGTTCTGTTTCCTATTTTCTGGAGGAAGCTCATATTAGCTTTGCGCCCGCGTCGCATGTATGATTCGCGAGCGGGGTGATTGAAATTTCTTTTCAGAGTTCATTTTCCTTTTTGTATCGCATTCTAATTGGTAGCCTATTGGCACATTGTGGCATCACATGAGACTTTTGGTCATGTCGTGGTGGCTTATTGCCTGAGCAGTTTGTACTGGGTGAGACGAGATTGTCGAATTTAAGATCAGTGCAATCTGATTACATGATATATATTAGGGAGCAAAGATCATTATTTGGTTCAGAATGAGGTAATGTTTCTTGTCAAGAGTATAGACTCAATGATTGGTTGACTCAGCAGTCGATTATGAATTTCTGCACATCTCTCGTTGTGACGGCATTGTAAGAAGTTAGAGTAAGACCTGTGTATGTCATGGGGTGCAATGAGAGCATTAGATTCGTGGAATTTTGACTAAGTCGATCAAAAAATGTTATTGTGATCCAGTGAGTAAAGTGATGCGAGATGTGAATTCAGCAAAGTTATGCAGCCATGTTCGGGTACAGCGTGTAGTGATTGATATGGATCTTATGTTGGAAACAGGTCGGGCATAGAATTCCCGATGTTGGAATTGGGCTCTAAGGCTTATTTTCTTGAAAAAAGGGAATATCTTCAGAATTGATCGAGCTGATGTGCTCAACTGAGTTGTAGTAGCACGGGAAGGTGCATGAGAAGTTAAACAGTGATTCCAGACTACTTCAGTGTAGTTCTCAGCACGTTCGAGGATGAACGTATGTTTAAGTGGGAGAGAATGTAATGACCCGACCGGTCGTTTTGAGCTCTAGCGCATTGTTCAACAGTTTGAGGCCATGAACAGCTTCATTTCAGGTATTGTGACTTGTACGCGTGGTCGGAATTAAGTTTCGGGAAGTCCAGAGTTGATTTGGAAAAGTAGCATTTTGAAAGAAATTTCATAAGTTTTGGTTGAAGTCCATTTTCAGTGATATCGATGTCCGTTTGGGATTTCGAGTCTGATATGCGGAGTCGTTATCCTCACCTTTTTCCCGACTCAGGTACTTCTTTCTTTTGTCCGTTCGAGGACGAACGGTTGTTTTAGTGGTGGAGGATGTGACGACCCAAAGGGGTCATCACTTGTTTCTTTCCCATTCTGTACTTCCGAGGCCTTGAAAACCTCATCTAGGCTTGCCTCGATTTGCATGCGCAATCCGGGCGCGTAGCCGGAAAGCTTAAATATGAATTTTGTCAGAAAAATGCTAAATTTTGATATTAAATTGAATAAATTTGACTTCGGTCAATATTTTGGGTAAACGGACCCGGACCCGTGATTTGACGGTCCCGGAGGGTCCGTAGGAAAATATGGGACTTGAGCTTATGCCCGGAATCGAATTCCGAAGTCCCAAGCCCGAGAAATGAATTTTTGTGTGAAATTGTTTTCTGAAAATAATTGAGGAAATTGGAAATGAAATTTGATTAAAAGACTATGGTATCGGGCCCGTATTTTGGTTAAGGCGCCAGTACAGGTCTTATATATGGTTTAAGCGCTCTCTGTAAAGTTTGGTTGAAATGGACGTCGTTTGACGTGTTTCGGACTTAAAATGGAAATTTGATGTCTTATGAAAATTTGGAAGAAATCATGAGTTTTGAGGCTTGATCCGATGTATATGATGTTAATTTGGCGATTTGATCGCGCGAGTAAATCTGTAGGATGTTTTTGAGGTTGTGTGTATATTTGGTTTGGGACCCCGAGGGCTCGGGTGAGTTTTGGATAGGCCACGGAGTGCATTTTTGAACTTGGAAAATTGCTGGTATGATCTGACCTGCAGGCTTCGCAACAAGCTCGCAAATGCGAAGAAATATTCGCAAATGCGAAGGTACTCATTTTGTTCAGGGATCACAAATGCGATCACTGTATCGCAAATGCGAGAGCTGGACTTTCGCAAATGCGACACTTCTGTTCGCAAATGCGAAGTCCCCAATTATGCCCATGGTTCGCAAATGCGAACTAATGTTTGCAATTCCCACATTTGGTCGGGGATCGCAATTTCGAACCCCAGTTCGCAATTCCCACATCTGAGGCCCAGCAAATTTCATAGTCGAATTTCCACCATTTTTCACCATTCTTTCAAGACCCAAACCCCATAGGCGATTTTTCAAGGACAAAACTTCTTCCAAATTATTTGTAAGTCGATTATTACTTAATTCTTTCAATCATTTACATCATTTAACATGTTTTCCACTTGAAATCAATGATTTTCACGGGTGAAATTGGGGGTTTTGGGTAGAACCTAGGTTTTTCTAAAAATTGGGGATTTGGACCTCAATTTGAGGTCCGATTTGAAAACAAATCACATATTTGGGTTCGTGGGGGAATGGGTAACCGGGTTTCGGTTCGAACCTCGGGTTTGGACCACGTTGTCCTGAGGGGCGTTTTGGTCATTTTACCTAAATTCGCGTCTTAGCTTTAAATTAAATAGTAGAAACAGTTGCTTGAGATGTTATTTACGAGATGTAATTGAAATGAATAGATTTGGGCCATTTGGAGTCGGATACTTGTGGCAAAAGTGTGGTTTCAAGTTGAATTTGGAGCTGGTTTGAGGTAAGTGGCTTGTCTAACCTTGTGTGGGGGACTTCTTCCCCGTAGGACATGATATTTGATATTTGAATGCCTCGTACATGAGGTGACGAGCGCGTACTTGAGCTAATTGTTGGAAATCTGTTTTTACTTGAAGTATTTAAATTGAGTTTTCTTGCTTATCTGTTTATTTTAAATTGCAAGTTTATCCCATGCTAGTTTAGAGAAGCATGTTTATTTGACTTACTTGTCTAAGTGCTTAAACTGTCTTGTTTGTACTCCGTGCAGTATGTTAGGCTAGGATTTTTTTTTTATTACTTGTTCTGAGTTTAGCATTTATCCTTATGTTTGGGCTGTTATTGTGTGTTTTTAAATTGGGACTACGGGAAGGCATCCCGGGAGATCCCCCTGCACTTGATATGTTCTGGACTGAAGGTGCGGGATACCAAGAGATCCCTGGCACATGTTATTACAAGTTTTGAGGATACCAAGAGATCCTACGGATACTAAGAGATCCCTCGTATATATGATGAGGATACCAAGAGATCCCTCGTGTATATGATGAGGATACCAAGAGATCCTCGGGATACCAAGAGATCCCTCGTGTATATGATGAGGATACCAAGAGATCTTCGGGATACCAAGAGATCCCTCGTATATATGATGAGGATACCAAGAGATCCTCGGGATACCAAGAGATCCCTCGTGTATATGATGAGGATACCAAGAGATCCTCGGGATACCAAGAGATCCCTCGTGTATATGATGAGGATACCAAGAGATCCTCGGGATACCAAGAGATCCCCGGTTGTTGATCCTGTTGTGGATAGTATTTACTGGTATTGTCCTGTTTCTGCTTTCTATTACGGTTTCCTTTGTTATCCTGTTTAGATTCTCGTTGTAGACTTTATTTATTCTGTTTTTCCTCATCTTATTATATATTATGTTATATCTCAGTAGGGCCCTGACCTTTACTCATCACTACCCAACCGAGGTTAGGCTTGGCACTTACTGAGTACCGCTGTGGTGTACTCATGCCCCTTCTGCGCATGTTTTTCATGTGCAGATCCAGGTACTTCATTTCAGGCGCACTATCCTTGAGGCAGGGAGAGCTACGGAGACTTCGAGGTACATCTACAGCGTCCGCAGACCGAAGAGTCTCCTTCTTTACTCTATCTATAGTATTTAGCCTTCGTTCGTACTTTTGCTTTAGACATTCTGGAGTTAGAGCCGTATATTACTTTTTGTTAGCCTTGTGTTCCCGTGAGTTTCTGGGTTTTGGGGTGATATTGTAGACTTCCGCATTTTGAGTTGTATATGCCGAGCGGCATTTATATACAGTTTTCTTTTAGTTATTCAGTTTCAGTTAATTGTTCCGCAAGCTATGTTATTTTTTCGCATTGTTAGGCTTACCTAGTTATAGGAACTAGGTGCCATCACGACATGTTCACGGAGGGCGAACCGGGATCGTAACACTACTGAACAACAACAGTCCAAATATAGACAATTAACCTCTAACTTCATGCCTTCTATAATATTTAGACCAGAATGGTAGTAACTCAGAAACATGAAATATACACATTCAAGTTCACTAATCCTACAAATAGTGAGTACTCACCTATACCTATAGGTATGATATTATTAAGAATGAATCCTAAAATTGTTCATTCTACTCAAATAATACAGCAAACCTCATTTAGTTAATAGAGAGATTTAGGAAAAAGACCACGAAGGAACAACAACACCAAAAAAAACCAAGCCATGGTCTCTATGTCATGAATATAGTTCCACAAACAAAATATGAATCCGATCTTCATGAACATGCTTAGCTGCTTGACAAGCTTCTTTCCTTAAACTTAGTTTATAATATGGAAGGAAATTAACTTAACTAACATGACGTAATAAACTTTACACTATCAGCTATATAAAATCGCTTAACAAATATTCTAACGAGATATGGTAGCCGAAATTCGACACCAAAACAAGTGTTTATAGAAATATTTTGTCTAACAGTTTTCGTTCACTTAAGCATATGGATAAAACATAACACAATTTAACTCATGATTTCTACTATATGAAGAGCAAATAAGTAATAGTTTCCACAAGCAAATAATGAAGAGGAGTCCTAGCACGTGATTTCTAACACATAGACAACAACTAAAAATATTAACTCATGATTCTTAACAAAATGAAATAGCACAGAATGATGACTTCAATCAACTCTCAACAAAAACCATGTTGAATATCCATTTTTAATGATGTCCAATACAAACAGAAACTAACATATTTCAAAATAAAGTTTGAAGTAAACACTATCCAGAATTGAAAAAAAAGATAAAAATAAGAAGAAAGTCACTAACCTTCTTCGGGGCAGTGAACCGGGGCTAAGGTCTCAAGTGTGACAGGCTCCGACCTCGACCTCGCTACCTCGAACTAATTCAAACAGCGGTATAAAATAAATTGCCTCCGTTCAAGATTGGAAATCAACAAAAAGTAGAGAAGAAAGGAAGAGCAAACTAAAGCTTTGCTTTATTTTCTGAAAATCAGTGACAGGGGAAAGAGGCGGTTGAAACTCTTTGTTTAAAAAAAAGGCAGCGGCTTCCACCAACGTTTAGTATTAGGAGGCGGCTCACAACCATCAGTTTTTGGGGTAAAGGGGCGGCAATGAGCTTAAGGTTAAAGGAGGGGGCTGAAGCTTGGTCGAAAATCTCTTCAAAAGCGGTATTTATAGGCTGATTTCTAGGGTTCTTGGTTTGGGCGGGATTTCGAAATTGAGTGAAAAGCTATTGAACGTTTGAAATTTGAACGTTGATATTGCAGAAAATTAATTGAGGTGCAGAGTTTCTTGTTCAAAATGGTAATGACAAGTTCTGCCATGGCTGAGCAAGGATGGAATTTTGTGAAGAAGAGGAAAGAGAGGAGAAGGAGCGTCTGTTTTTGGAGAGAGAATGAAAAAATTAAAACCCTAATTATTTTAGGTCATTGAGAGTGAAGTCATGGATTTCAACCGTTAGATTAAGAGTTTAAACGGCTGAGATTATGGCTGGCTTATTTATCAAAACGACGTAGTTTTGATGGGATTCTAGAGTGTTCTATAGTTGGGCTAAAGTGGAGGATTTTGGGCTGCTAGTTGGGCGAATTTGGGCCGACTTTGGCTTGGACTGCTGAACATTTTTTTTTTCCTTGTACATTCTTTGAGCTTCTATTTAAAATAATTTTTTTATTAGCCACATTGTATAATACTACATAATATTATTGGTTAAACTATTTAATGCATACTATTCTTATTTGCCTTGGCGATGGATGTATTGTCGCGTCACATCCAAGGGGAGGTGCCTTGGTGCATGCTATTTGTCGATGATATAGTGTTGATTGACAAGACGCGTAGCGGAGTTAACGCGAAGTTGGAGGTTTGGAGACAGACCTTGGAGTCTAAAGGCTTCAAACTGAGTAGAACCAAGACGGAATACTTGGAGTGCAAGTTCAGTGACGGGACCCATGATGCAGACGTAGAGGTTAAGCTTGATGCTCAAGTTATCCCCAAGAGAGCGAGTTTTAAGTATCTCGAGTCTATTATCCAGGGTAACGGGGAGATTGACGAAGATGTCACGCATCGCATTGGAGCGGGATGGATGAAGTGGAGGCTCGCTTCCGGTGTTTTGTGTGATAACAATGTGCCGCTAAGACTTAAGGATAAGATTTACAGAGTGGTGGTTCGACCGGCTATGTAGTATGGGGCCGATTGTTGGCCAGTCAAGAACTCCCACGTGCAGAAGATGAGAGTAGCAGAGATGAGGATGTTGAGATGGATGTGGGTGTACCAGGAGAGATAGGATTAGGAATGAAGATATCCGGGACAGAGTGGGAGTAGCCTCTGTGGAGGACAAGATGCGGGAGTCGAGGCTGAGATGGTTCGGACATGTTAAGAGAAGAAGCATTGATGCTCCAGTTAGGAGGTGTGAGAGGTTGGCCATGGAGGGTTTGAGAAGAGGTCGAGGTAGACCTAAGAAGTATTGAGGAGANCATGGGATGATTGCCATAAATATGTTTATCAGATTATTTAAAAACAAATTATAAATAATTACGTAAGTTAGTAGACAAGAATTTGTAAATATTTCCACGTACATAAGTTAGTAGGCAATGATAATTCTGTTCTTTTCACGTTTATTGTTTCCAAAATTTATGATTTAGATACTGTTGGTAATCTGATTATTTATATAGTATGTTAGAAAGCTTTTTCAAAAANCGTAGTTTGGCTTATGTGAGAGATGTAGTGTTGATACCCCTTCTATTGATTCTGTTCCAGTGGTACGGGATTATCCCGATGTATTTCCAGCTGATCTTCCAGGCATGCCGCCTGATAGGGATATTGATTTTGGGATTGATCTGTTGCCGGGCACTCAGCCCATTTCCATTCCTCCGTATCGTATAGCTCCTCCTGAGTTGAAGGAGTTGAAGGATCAGTTGAAGGAGTTGAAGGATCAGTTGCAGGAATTGCTTGGTAAGGGTTTTATTCGACCCAGTGTTTCCCCGTGGGGTGACCCTGTTTTGTTTGTGAAGAAAAAGGATGGTTCTATGCGCATGTGTATTGACTACCGCCAGTTGAACAAGGTTACAGTGAAGAACCGTTACCCTTTGCCTCGCATTGATGATCTGTTTGACCAGCTTCAGGTCGCACAGGTGTTTTCTAAGATTGATATAGGCATAATTTGTATTAATATATAGTAGAATAACTATCTTATATTATTAGTGATATTAGAAGCTTAAAGAAATAATTTGGAAGAAAGGAGGGACAAAATTGGATGTCAACAGTTATCCCTTTTGAACCTGTATTATTTTCTTTGACCACCCTCTTTTGGAATCAAGTTTAGAGTCGAGAGTAAAAAAAAATGAAAAAAAAGAAAAAAAAAAGAAAAAAAAAGTCCATGTCCCAAGAGTACAAACTGGGGCAGCTTTTAGAAAGTTCTAAGTCGAAAAAAAGAAGAAGGATAAAAGAATTGTGAAATATCCATGCCCTAAAAAATAGCAGCTGGGGCAACTTGTTTTGAAAACAAAAAGAAACAAAAAAGATAGAAAAAAAAGAGAAAAGAAAAAAAAACAGAAAGAAAGATGAATTATAGTTAGGTCAGATGTTTGAACTACGTTAGACCTGATTCCTTTAAAGGATACGTAGGCAGCCTCACGGTTCGGTCCAATCAAATAAGAATTCAAGGAAAAAAATCCCCAATGGTTGAAACTGGGCAAAGGTTTTATTTCACCTTTGAAAGGGTCGATTCCAAAAGTTGTAAGTCTACAACCCCTCACTTTGAGTCAACTTTGAGCCGTCATGCCGACCCTTTCTTCCTACCCATATCCAAAAACCTTCCAAATAAAGACCTCCTGATCAACCTTCAAGAATGCCAAGAAAAGCAGGCAATGAGAAACGGTTGTCACGCGACATAGAACACTGTCAAGTTGCTCGCAAAAAAAGAAGGGGAAACAAAAAGAAAAAGCAAAAGAAAAAAAAAGAAAAGGAAAATAAAAGAGGAAATGAGAAAGTCTTGCTAGTGAACCCTCACGGGCACTGTAAGACGACGGTAAGCAAACATGAATAAATGAGAGAGACTTGTTGGTGAAGACCCCTCGGGGCACTACTTGTCGAAAGTGAGTCGTGAAGCTGATGTGAAGGATTGGCATAAACAAGCCCGACTTCAAAGGTCATAAGAATGGCAAAAGGGAAGATTGGATTAGTTTGGTAGATCGGCCGTTAAGTCCAAAATGCATGTCATGATCATTTAAGCTAGTTTAAAAATTAAAAAAAAAAAAACTCTTCTTTCTGTCCTTCCGACATGGGGCATTTCTTGTTAATATTTGTTTCTTTGCATCATTGTGTCCTTCACTCCGAGTCAGTCCTATCAAAACAAGCAAGAAAAGATTTCAAAATTCGCTACCAGCTTTTCAGTTGCACAAAGCAAATTTGGCCAGCACTCAGTTGTTACTTTCAACATGCCTTAAGGATACATGCAAAGGCTCCCCCAAAAAGACTCTTGTCAGCCTACTTGGCGCAAGCAAAGATAACTTGTGATTCTTTCTGACAGGCAAATTGCTCAAAAAGCAGAAAGTCATTCAAGATATCAAAAAAGGTCACCTAAGAAAAGATCTCCAGTTGGGATAAGGCTGATTGAGCCACAAATACAAATGGTACTGGGTGTGAAACAATTAGGTTTGATGCAGAGCAAAAGTCTCTTGAAACCGACTCAAGTTGATTGAGCAAAAGCCAAGCTGCCCGAGACTCAAGGCCACAAACCGACCACCATTTTTAAAACTGACAAATTTTTCTTTGTGTGAAACAGGAACAAAGAAGTGCAAAGAAAGTGGAAAAAAAGAGAAGAAAAAGAAAAGAAGAGAAGAGCCGACAAAGGGGAGTTTCTCAAAGCTTTGCCTTTATTTGTCTTTCTATTGTGCATAAAATCTTGCCATTCATCTTCATATTTTCCTCCTAGGATAAAAAGTCCTAGTCTGATGGATTTCCCT
Organism: Nicotiana attenuata; assembly: GCF_001879085.1. Lineage (NCBI taxonomy): Eukaryota > Viridiplantae > Streptophyta > Magnoliopsida > Solanales > Solanaceae > Nicotiana > Nicotiana attenuata. Next base: position 35,843,025 of record NC_031996.1, on the reverse strand, counting down.
CCCAATACAAATCTTAGTTTGATGAATTTTTCTCCTAAGATAGGAAACCTAGTCTGATGATGAATTTTCTCCTAGGGTCAAAATCTTAGTCTGATGAATCTTTCTCCTAAGATAGAAAACCTAGTCTGACGAACTTTCTCCTAGGATCAAAATCTTAGTCTGATGAATCTTTCTCCTAAGATAACAAAAAATAGTGACCTAGTCTGATGAATTTTCTCCTAGGATCGAAATCATAGTCTGATGAACTTTTCTCCCAAGATAGAAGACCTAGTCTGATGAATTTTCTCCTAGGATAGAAATCTTAGTCTGATGAATCTTTCTCCTAAGATAGAAGACCTAGTCTGATGAATTTTGTCCTAGGATCGAAATCTTAGTCTGATGAATCTTTCTCCTAAGATATAAAACCTAGTCTGACAAACTTTCTCTTAGGATCAAAATCTTAGTTTGATGAATCTTTCTCCTAAGATAACAAAAATAGGACCTAGTCTGATGAACTTTCTCCTAGGATCAAAATCTTAGTGTGATGAATCTTTCTCCTAAGATAGAAAACCTAGTCCGATGAATTTTCTCCTAGGATAATAAATTTTTTTTAAAAAAAAGAAAGAAGGGAAGTCTGAATTTGAAAAAAAAGAGGGGTCATTTTTTAGTTTTCTTAAGAATATCAATGTTTAGTTTTAGTGAAATCAGGGGCCCCGCCTGGAGAATAGGGTCAGTCTTTACTTTAGCCAAGCTTAGTTTATAGTTTTCCGCAAGCTCAATCACTTTTAGGAGACGCACATCCTAGTCTAGTCTTTAGTTTACTCTCATCATTGCATCAATAGTATAAGTGGTTTACAATATTGCTAACAACTCAAAAATCTTCCTAGTGCAAACTGGGGTAGAAAAATTTCTTTTGTTTTGTCTATTTTGTTGTAGAATCAGGCGCCCACCTGGAGAACAAGGAAAAACAGCTCAAGTTTCAAGGGAAAATCAGTTTTGAAGGAAGACAACTCAAGTTTCAAGGGAAAACAGTTTCGAAGGAAGACAACTCAAGTTTCAAGGGAAAGAAGTTTCGAAGGAAGACAACTCAAGTTTCAAAGGAAAGCAGTTTCGAAGGAAGACAGTTCAAGTTTCAAGGGAAAATGGTTCAAGATGCAAGGGAAAACAGTGTCAAGTAACAAGAGAAGACGGTTCAGGTTCAGCAATCAGGCGCCCACCTGGAAAAAAAGGAATTCAATTCAGAATGCAATTCAGGTCAGCAACAAAAGAAGCTCGCGTCAAGAATGCGAGTCAGTAGTCCGAGATGATCAACAGAAGTTAGTCACTTTCCAGAATAAAAAGAAAAAAAACAAAAAGAAAGACAAGAAGTGAATCCAAATGCAGAAGTTAATGAAAGATGTGAGCTGCTCAAGACAGGGCTGAGGTCACAAGCTCTGCATGTCCCGTCTTGGTTTGAAAAGCTGAAGAAGATCGAACCAACACATGCGGCTAACAAGCATCAAGATTCAGATCAGGGTCCGCATGAAGAACCAACCGAGACTCAAGATCAAGCTTCAGAAGACTCATAGATAGGAATCTTGTAACTCGTAGCTGATAGGCTTAGTTAGTTTTTTCAATTTTGATTTTTGATGTAATAACGAGACCGCGGATCGGAACCTCGACGGAACGGCGGCTCGACCGGCTCTCCACCTCGGTATACTCCATCGTCTCACTCACTTCTGAACTACACGTGGCATGATTCCTTTATAGCCAAGGATATGTAGGCAGCTCAGATACCAGGGCCCGGTCACATTCCCCTCTCTCTTAGTTTTAGTCTCTCTAAATAAGGGTCGGGTCAAAAACCTGTCTAGTCATTCTTTGTCTGAAAACTCTTCGCGTTTCCAGTCAAAGAGGGGCAACTGTAGACATGTGATTTTTGACCCTTCCCAAGATTTTTTATATTTTAGCATGTAAATATTTAATTTAGGCCTAATATAGCTATTTCAACTAATTTTTACTTTTTCACTTTATTTTATTACAAGAAAATAAAAATTACAAAAAAAGAATTTATTTTATGTACCTTTCATAAAGTAAAAAAAAATACAAAAATAGTACCTTATTTTTACCTTTATATAATCTTAAAAATACAAAAAAAAAACATATGTATAATAGTTTCATGTTTTAATATAGTTTAGTTTAATTAATTAGAATTTGTTTTTGCATCATGTAGTATAGTTATCTTTTATTAAAGGAATTTAGCTATGGTTTTGAATAATAATTTTTGGATTCTTCTTAGCCCAAAATTGAGACACAAAAAGACATGGTCCTACCCAATTACCCTTAGCCCATTCTTCCCAACCCATTAGCCCATTTAAGTGAAAGATTTAATCCTAGCCATCTATTTCCTTTTAATTCAATGGTCATCATCCCTTCCCATTTCCATATAAAATATCCATTATAGAAATCCTACCCTAAGTTTTCAATGGCTAGACCTTAACCCCAAAAAAGATAAACGGCGGACTTCCCATTCCCAAAGAGCTAAGAGCTAGCTAAGAAGGAATTCCTAGACTAAAAAAGAAAAAAAAATCCAAAAGAACCGTAACAAAAAAGAGACAAAAAGGGAAAGATTGAACTTGATTGAAAGTTCCTGTTCTGCAATTGATAAACAAGGCTTTGTGTTCGTCCATTTTCAAAAACGAGAAAAGACTGAATGGAGAGAGGCTTTATCAGTTTTCAAGGATCTGATTTGACTGAGGGTTTTAATTTATCGTTTGATTGGGATGGATTTTGGTTTCGGGTATGTCGGTGTCAATTCGAGGTTCCGGTTCGCGATTTTGGTATTTCAATCCAAAGATTGTTGCTTTGTCTAGCCCGATTGATTTGCAATCTTCGGATTTATTCATCAATAAACGGTTCATTTCTCAATTTTCATTCTCATTTTATTTTGTTATGACATCGTGTTGATTTGTGATTCTCTGTTGTTTGAGTAGCATGTTTAATTTTCATTTAAATTATTTTAATTAGTTTTTAGTTCGGTTGTGATGTGTACAGTCTTGGTTATTGAATAAATGCTTTAAATATGTAGATAAAAAATAAGAGTTTTTTCTTTCTTGGCAAGGAATAAGAATGGGCCATAAGGTGGGTTTTGGACCATAAGGAATCTAGCCAAGTAATAGATAATGTTAGCTAGCCTATTTGCTCCCCAATAATATTTTGTCCATAAATTTGGCATCACAACAATCTTAAAGATTAGGAAAATAATTCAAATGCTCTAGTTGCTTTAGGCGCGTAATTTAAATTAATTTCATTAAACTCGGGTGTGCATTTATGTGACCCAAATCCAAATCACAACGTTAGATAAAATGTGTTGCGGACTGCGGGTGCATTTATGTGACGTGGTTCAAGACATATTTTAAATGACGTTGCAATATTCCTTTAAAAAACGATTAAAAGCTGTTGATAAAGCTAAAAATGCACATAGGTTAAAACATGTACTAAAATCAGATAATAGGCCAATTATAACAGTTGAGAGACCGTGCTAGAACCACGAAACTCGGGAATGCCTAACACCTTCTCCCGGGTTAACAGAATTCCTTACCCGGATTTCTGGTTCGCGGACTGTAATACACAGTCAACCTTTTCCTCGACTCGCGATTTGAACCGGTGACTTGGGACACCATAAATTATCCCAAGTGGCGACTCTGAATCTTTTAATAATAAATCCCGTTTCGATTGTCCTTTAATTGGAAAACTCCTTATTATACCCTTCCGGGGTGTAGTGAAAAAAGGAGGTGTGACAAGGTCTACAACATATGTATTGATTATTACAAAGACACAAGACAGGGCAGAGAACATACATTAGTTTTCAAGAAGTAAAGAAAGTAGGTTTGGGCTAGTAATATGATCATGAGTTGACTCTAGTGAATATTAAGTTGTACATGAATAACTCAATAAGAATTAAAACAAGTTCTAGGCATGACTCGACTCATCACAAGAGTACAGAACAAAGGGAAAAGCTAAATTCATAATAGGCAACAGTAATAAGCATTCAAGAATACATATTAGAGTGGACAGGCTTAGGAAAATAGAATCAAGGCAACAAATAAGCAACTTCGATTACTAGAAGGCACAAACCTGAAGAAGATGTTAAGAGTATACAATAGCAGGTTGATTCATAAAATCTTAAAAACATGGGTATGTAGAACAGGAATTCAAACGAACAGGGGATGAAATTGCAAAGGCCTTGGTTGCTTACCAGTTACAGGTTAATGAACAAGAAAACACGAAGAATAATTTCACCGATACTCCAATGTCAATAGCAAAACGAACAGTGGAACCTAGGAATTTCAGTACGTAGAGTTCCCAAGGGTTTCGAAGGAACCCCGGGCAGTGCTCACACTGAGAAAAGTTTAATAATTGAATTCTGGTGGCCTTGGCTTTCAGCTTGCCAAGAAATAAAGCCTAGGAGTAGTAAAAGGTGAGTTATAATAAAAGAGTAGTAGGCATTTTTCAGTGATCAAGGTCTGTTAAAAGGGATTAGGGGAGGGGTTTATATAGTAGTAAAGATCAGCACACAAAAATAAGAAAATACAGTTAATCGAACATTAATAAGGAAATAGAAGTATGCAAAAAACCGTTTAAAATCAATATAGGAGAAAATTTAGTAAACCCTAGTTCAAATAGAAAGCACAGATGGTCGAAAATCTCACTGAATCGGACCATATAGCCTGGTAGTGAGTGTATATAGACGAAATATCGTCTAAATCTCGAAGGTTGAAGGCGATGGCACCCGATTTGGATTCGTACTTTCCAAAAGTGAGGCAAGTACTATGTAACACCATAGTCTTGTAAGAAACAACGAAATAATCCATAAAAGGTAAGTAGATCATCGAGGGAATCAATCACTTGATCGGATTTGGAGAAGACGGAGAAAGGCGGCTGCTAGAGTTTGTGAGGAGGAAGGTTCGAGATGTTCTGGTGGGGCGGAATGAGAGAATGGTCTTTAGGGTTAAGGGCTTGGTGGATAAAAAAGGGGGATGGTTTGTGGGCCATTGATCTCTGAGATCAACGGCCAAGATTAAAAGGGTGATAGGGCGGGTTATAAGACGGGTCACGATCAGGTTGGGCTAAAAAGGTCGTCTGGTTTGGGCTGTAGATAGGGTCAGGTGTTTTGGGCCTATTTTGGTCCAAAAATTGGCTCAATATTGGGCTAGTTTTTAAAACAGGTGAAATAAAAGAAATAAATTAATACAATAATTGTATAAATAAAAAATATATTATTTATGCAACTAAATATTTTAGAAAATAGTAGATGAAGGTTGTAAAAATATAAAGAAGTTATTTTTGACCCTAAATAAAATGATAAACACAATTAATTGTAAAGTATAGGCTATTATTGCAAAATGCGTAAATATTTAAAAAAATACAAATATAATTATATAAAATAAAATAAAATATCATGAAGCATATATGTGGGTGTAAATAATAAATTTGGATGATTAAGTCATCACAAAATAGTTTGAAGGGGTAATCGATAAATATTCAAGATATTTAAATGCGAAAAAATTAATTTTATAGCTTTAAAAATTATGGAAATTATAGAAATTGCTCACATGACTCTTGTAATCTAAGTGATGATGCAAAATAATATTTTAAAAGTATATATAATATTTTAAGAATATGAGGGCAAAATTGGGTATCAACACACTTCATTCCACTCATCACTACCTACTCTTCAGAGTAGCTGGCTCAGATTACCTTTGTGAGAATGTTTGCCTTCAAGGTGTGTCGGTGTCTATTATCTCGAATCGCGACACGCAGTTCACCTCATATTTTTAGAGAGTCGTGCAGCGTGAGTTAGGCACACAGGTCGAGATGAGTACGACATTTCATCCACAAATGGACGGGCAGTCTGAGCGCACTATTCATATTTGGAGGACATGTTACGTGTCTATGTCATTGGTTTTGGGGGCTGATGGGATGAGTTTCTACCGCTAGCAGAGTTATCCTACAACAATTCTTATCAGTCGAGCATCTGGATGGCTCCGTACGAGGCCTTATATGGGAGGTGATTCCATTCTCCAGTTAGTTGGTTTGAGCCTGGGGAGGCTAAGTTGTTGGGCACTGATCTGGTGCGCGATCCTTTGAAGAAGGAAAAGTTGATTCAAGAGTGGCTTCGTACAGCACAGTCTAGGCAAAAGAGTTATGCTGATTGGAGGGCTCGTGAGGTGGCATTCATGGTGCGTGAGAGGGTTCTACTCAGAGTTTCACCCATGAAGGGTGTGATGAGGTTCCGGAAGAAAGGCAAGTTGAGCCTTTGGTATATTAGCTCTTTTGAGATTCTTGAGAAGGTTCGCGAGGTGGCCCAAAGACTTGCATATACACCCAGCTTGTCGGGAATTCACCCAGTATTCCATGTGTCCATACTCCAGAAGTAATATGGAGATCAGTTACATGTGTTAGATTTCAGCTCGGTGCAGTTGGACAAGGATTTAACTTATGTTCAGGGTGGTGACTAGTTTGGATAGGTAGGTCCGGAGGTTGAGGTCGAGGAAAATTACATCAGTGAAGGTTCAATGGAGAGGTCAACTAGTCGAGGAGGCAAATTAGGAGACTGAGCATGATATGCGGAGCCGTTATCCTCATCTTTTTGGCACTTCAGGTATGTCTTTATACTCGTTCGAGGACAAATATTTTTTTAAGAGGGGGAGAATGTAATTACCCGACTAGCCGTTTTGTGTAGTGGAGCCATGTTTCCCTATTTGAAGCTTCCCATATGTGTATTTGTGGTTTTATAACTTGCAGAGAATGTTGGTTTCATTTTGGGGGAGATTTTTGATTGATTTGGAGTTGTTGGTTCTTAGTTTGGAAGCTTATGTTCGAAATATTGACCAACGTTTAGCTTTTTTGAAAATGACCCTAGAACGATATTTTGATGGTTCCAATAGGTTCTTGTGATAATTTTGGACTTAGGCGAGTGCTCAGAATTGAATTCAGAGGTTCCTAGGTTGAATTGGCTCTTTTGCCGAAAGTTGGCAATTTGGAAGTTTAGAAATTTCCTAAGTTTGACCATAGGTTAACTTTATGTCTATCGGGTTCGGGTTTGGGACTTGGAATACGACCGTTTTGTCATTTGGAAATTTTATGCAAATTTTGGTGTTATTCTGAGTTGGTTTCGTAGGAATCGGACGCTTGGTTGTGATTTTAGCGATTCTTAAGTTTCATTGTGAATTCTTTGTGTTTTAGTGTTTGATTCGTGGTTCCGGATGTTATTTTGGTGTTTTGAGTTTGGGAGTGAGCTCGTGTGATATTTTTAGACATAAGTGGATGTTTGGTGTGGAACCCCGGGGGCTCGGGTGAGTTTCGGACGTGTTTCAAACCATTTGGATTCGAGTTTCTAGTTGCTAGTGTGTTGGTGCTAAAGTTATCACAAATGCGAGCACGCGGTTTGCAATTGCGAAGTTGGCAGGGGGGTCTCAGGCATTGCAACTACGACGCTTTGATTGCAATTGAGAATGGGATCCAGGTCTGGGCTAGTTGCTTTTGCCAACACTTGGTCGCTTTTGCGACATGGGCTGACTTTGCAAATGCAAAGTATGAGTCGCTTATGCGACATTCCTTGGGTATGTCAGGTAGCACATTTATGATCCATTGATCACATTTGCGATTGCGAACCCCAGGTCACCAATGCGACTTGTGCAACTGAAAAAATAGTGGGATTTTGGGACTTAGTGCACAATGAAAAAATAGTGGGATTTTGGGACTTAGTCTCATTTTATAACATTTTTTAGCCCTAGACCCGGTGGGATGCGATTTAGGAGGGGAATTTCATACATAGCTGTTGGGTAAGTAATTTTGACTCAATTTTTATATTATAACATGATTATTATGAATTTAAACATTTAATCCATGATATTTGAAGAGAAATAGAGGAGAATTTTTACTATGTTTTAAAAATTGAGATTTTGAGATTTGAGAGTCGAATTGTACTCGAATTTTGAAAACCAAACACATATTTGGACTCATGGGATTGGGGGGTCGAGATCTACTCTTCGACTCAAGTTTTGACCGGGCGAGCCCGGGGTTGACTTTAAGTTACTTTTGGGGAATTGTGTAAAAATCTAAATTTTATTAATCGCAATTGACTTCTCTAGCATTGTTTGATATTATTAAGTCATTTTTTGCTAGATTTGAGCCAAGTAGAGGTGAATTATAAAGGTAAAGCATGTTTAGAGTATTGAATTGATATAATTGAGGTAAGTATCTTGCCTAACTTTGTACGGGGAATTACCCCTTAGGATTTGGTTTAATTTGCAATATTTGTGCTATATGAAATGACGTGTACATAATGTGAAGTGTGCACACGGGCGTATGTGTGGTAATTGATCGAATTAGACCTTAGACTATCAATATGCCTTGAATTGGGGTTGTTTGTTATATGAAACATGTTTTATTGTTGTTCACTCCTCACCCCTTATGTTATTATTATGGTTCTAATACACAATGTTGTTGAGCCGTGGGCTATATCTTCTTGTGATTTTAGTATTATTGCTGTGGTACATGCGTACGTGTTGTGCGAGTGATTGTTATCGTGTGGAGTATAAGGGTGGCGAGAAGTGCATGTGGCAACATAAAGGTGGTGTTTATTGATGCGCATGCAGCGAGAGAAGGGGGCTTATGTACGTGTTGCAAATAAGGAGAATACATCATTGTGATGCGCACGCGGGGAGATAAGGGGGCTTATATGTGTGTAGCTATATAAGGGGAAATATATCATTGTGAAGCTCACGCGACATCATAAGGGTGGTTTGTTGATGATGTTATGTCGTATTTCGGGGTGATTCTTGATGTTATTCATGTGTGAACGTGTTGATGTTCGAACATATCCTTATTTTCCTTAAATGACTTCACTTTGTGTTTTTATGAGTTATTGGTTGATTTTTCCCTGTTACACATGCCCCACCCTTGGTCGATATTTATTCTTGTTATGTTTCTCCATTATCAATTCATATTGATATCTTGCACAGGTTATTTGACGAGTGAGTGTCTTGACTTGAACCTCGTCACTACTCCACCGAGGTTAGTCCTGATACTTACTAGGTACTGCCACAACCCCAATTTCCCACCTTAGGATATCGTGATGGAACTTAGTCTCTAAGACTAGGTAACCCTAACATTAATTGATAGCTTAACAGAAATAACAAACTAAGTAATAGAATAAACTGACAAAACTCATAATAAATCCAAAACGGAACATCAGTAACAAAATTTCCAAAACCGGTGGAACTAAGTCATAAGCTCTACAGAAATGTACTAAAATCTCTAATAAACACTATCTGATAATAGGATAAACAATAGTTAAAAGAATGACATAAGGTGTCTCTGTGGCCTGCGAGTGTCGAGCAGGTATACCTTAAGTCTTCGGAGAATAATTGAACGATTACTGGCGTCCGGCACGAGCAAATGTACCTGAATCTGCACAAAAAAGTGCAGAAGCGTAGGATGAGTACACCACAACGGTACCCAATAAGTATCAAGCCTAACCCCGATAGAGTAGTGACCAGGCCAGGTCAAGACACCTACTAGGACAAGAAAACTGAACAGAATATAGTATAATCTAATAATGAAGAGCGAGGAAATGAATGACAATAAAGCGGTGCAATAATGTAATTAACAACGGAAATTTAAGGAGGTAAAGGCAACAAGAAGTGAACACATGAATAGAACAATAGTAATCAAATACGGACAAATTCAAGTAAGACAGATGAAGAATCAACAAGAACTGTTCAACCAATAAGCCTTTTTAACATAAAAATTACAACAAGAATCACAACCGAGGTACCACAACTTATAGTCTCGTTTCATAAGTCACAATCACAATCTTTCTTATATCACCGCGTGATCCTTGCATTTATTTGAAAATATTTTTTCGAAATAGCTACACGCATTTTAGCCCCTGTATCTCACCATCTGACTTTAAGTAATTCCCTTACTAGCAATACGCGTATTAATCCCACCTTGTCTCACCGTATGCGTATCAACCCCTATCCTTATGCCACCACATGTGTATAAGTATAACAACACAATAATCAACCCGCACCACACATGCCCATATGCCACCACACTTGCAAAAATAAACAATACCAATGTTACCATGACATATAGCCCATGGCTCAACTACAATGTATGCAAGAAATTCAATAATAACAAAATGAATGAGAAATACTCAACAATGAAAGATATCTCAACAATCAACAACTTCAACCTCAATGTGATAATAGCTTTCACAGCATTAACATCAAAAACCCAACGAGAAGATATTCCCACGAAATGACAACTTCAAGTAAGGGTAATTCAACACTAAAAGAGGTAATAAGACAATAAGAGAGGTAACAACTTCAACTAAAGCACATAAGAAATACAACAATAAAAGATAGAACAAGTGCTAAAATGTCGAATAGGGAATGTGAGAGTAAATTTAACAAAGAAAGATATAACATATTATGAGAAATTAAATTAAATGCATGGAGTAAGTCTAAAAGTCTAAACCGGTCAAAATACCACATATAGCCCGTGTACACACTCGTCACCTCGTGTACATGTCTTCCACATAATACAAATAACACAATCAACCCAAATCCTAAGGGGTAGTTCCCCCACACAATGTTAAAGAAGATACTTACCTCAACTAGGCCAAATCAACCCTTGATAATAGCTTTTCCCCTAAAATTTGCCTCCACATGACTCAAATCTAACCAAAAATGACTTATATCATCAAATAATGGAAGGGGAAACCAATTTCAATCAATAAAGCTATGATCTTTACACAATTCCCAAACATTAACAAAAGTCAACGACGGGCTCGCCTGGTCAAAACTCGGGTCCAAGGATAGATTCCAACTACCCATAACCCCACGAGTCTATATATGTGTTCTATTTTCAAATCCGAGTCCAAATCGACTCTCAAAACCCAAAATTCCATTATTCAAAAATTTGACAAAATCCCCAAAATTCCTCTTTGAATCTCATAAATTTGATGTTAAATCTAAGATATAATCATAAACTATAGTTGGAAATAGATTAGAATCACTTACCCAATGTTTGTAGATGAAAATCCCCTCTCAAAATTGCCTCTTACCGAGTCTAGGGTTCTAAAATGTGAGAAAATGAGATGAAAACCTAACTTTCCAACCTTTTGTTCAGTTGTAGATGTCGCAATTGCGAAGTAAGTCTCACAATTGCGGATACTGACATCCTAAGTGGGAAGTCGCAAATGCAACATGGGCTTCGAAATTGTGAAGCCTGCTTCCTTCGCCAATGCGACAAATGTGTCGCAAATGCGAACCTACCCAGCCCAGGTGCTACCTCGCTATTGCAATCAAGGAATCGCAAATGCCACACCTAAGGCCCCTGCTAGATCGCTTTTGCGATGCTGGTGTTCGCAATTGCGTCATCAGAGACACCAGCACACCATCAACCTGTTTTAGTTCAAAATAATTCTGAAACACATCTGAAACTCACCCGAGCCGTCGGTGCTCCAAACCAACAACATCCACACAAGTCTAAAAATATCATATGAACTCAATTGCACAATCAAAACACAAAATTACATCTAGAACTATGAATCGGACATCAAAACACATGAAATTCAAATGAAAACTCAAGAACCTCTAGAATTGCAACCAAAAGTCTGAATCCTATCAAACCAACTCCAAATGACACCAAATTTTGCAAACAAGTTCCAAATATCGAAACAGACCTATTCCAAGTCCCAAAACTAAATTTCGAACCCAATAGCCACGAAGTCAACCTACAGTTAAACTTGGAAAACTTCTAGACCTTAAATTGACAACTTTCGACAAAACAACACAATTCAACCTACCGACCCCCGAATTCAATTCCGAGCATACGCCCAAGTCCAAAATCACGATACAAACCTATAGGAGCTATCAAAACACCATTCTAGTTCGTTTCCACACTATTCAAACTTTGGTCAACATTTTTAACTTAGACATCTAAGCCAAGAACCAAAGGGTCTGAATTAACTCAAAACCTAACCGGAACGAAACTAAGCAACCCCGCAAGTCATAAAACCAAAATACACATGTGTGAAGCATTAAAACAGGAAACAGGGCTCAAATACACAAAATAACCGATCGGGTCGTTACATTCTCCCCCTCTTAAAATAAACATTAGTCCTTAAACGTACATAGAGACATACTTGAAGTGAAGAAAAGGTGAGGATAACAAATTCGCATGCCATGCTCGGTCTCCCAGGTTGCCTCCTCGATCGGATGACCCCTCCATTGAACCTTCAGTGAAGCAATGTTCTTTGACCTCAACTTTTAGACTTGTCTGTCCAAGAAAGCCATCGGCTCCTTAACATAAGTCAATTCCTTGTCCAATTAGACTGAGGTGATATCTAAAACATGTGATGGATCACCATAATACTTCTAGAGCATGGATACATGGAACACCGGGTGAACTGCCGATAAGTTAGGTAGCAATGCAAGTTTGTAAGCCACCTCACCAACTCTCTCAATGATCTCAAAAGGACCAATATACCTAGGGCTCAACTTTCCCTTCTTCTTAAACCTTATCACACCCTTCATGGTTGAACCCCGTAACAAAACCCTCTCTCCCACCATAAATGCTACGTCACGAACCTTCCGTTCAGCATAACTCTTTTGTCTAGACTGTGCTATACGAAGCGGATCTTGAATAAACTTAACTTTCTCCAAGGCATCCCGAACCAAATCAGTACCCAACAACCTAGCCTCTCCCAGCTCAAACCAACCAAGTGGAGAACGACACCACCTCCCATATAAAGCCTTATAAGGGGCCATCTGGATACTCGATTGGTACTTGTTGTCGTAGGTGAACTCTACTAGTGGTATAAATGATCCCATGAACCCCCAAAATCCATAACACAAGCACATAGTATATCCTCCAATATCTGAATGGTGCGCTCGAACAGCCTATCTGTCTGGGGTAAAATATTGTACTCAACTCAACATATGTGCCTAACTCATGGTGCACTGTCTCCAGAAATGCGATGTGAAATGCATGACTCGATCGGAGATAATGGACACTGGCACGCTGTGGAGATGAAAAAACTCAGGGATATAGATCTGAGCCAGCTGCTCTAAAGAATAGGTAGTCACCACTGGAATGAAGTTTGTAGACTTGTTCAGCCTATCCACAATAACCCATACCGCATCAAATTTTTTCAATGTCCGTGGGAGTCCAACAACAAAGTCCATCGTAATACGCTCCCATTTCCACTCGGGAATCTTAAATCTCTGAAGCAAACCACCCAGCCTAATGTACTTCACCTGCTGGCAGTTTAAGCATCGAGCCACATACTCCACTATATCTTTCATCATCATCTCCACCAATAGTGCTGTCTTAAATCATGACACATCTTGGTGGCACATGGATGAATGGAATACCGCACTGTGGGCCTCCTAAAGAATCAACTCACGCAGCCCATCCACGGCACACATATCCGTGCTGCACCGTATCCTTAAGGACAAGCAAATGGGGGTCATCATACTGATGCTCTCAGATACGCCCATACAAAGAAGACTGAGAAACTACGTAAGCAATAACTCGGCTGGGCTCCAAATATCCAATCTCACGAACTGGTTGGCTAAGGCTTGAATATCAATGGCTATTGGCCTCTCTGTTATCGGTAGATATGCTAAACTGCCCATACTTTTGACCTTTCTACTCAAGGCATCGGCCACCATATTGGCCTTCCAGGGATGATATAGAATAGTAATAACATAGTCCTTCAGCAAGTCTAACCATCTCTGCTACCGCAAATTGAGGTCCTTTTGCTTGAACAGATGTTGTATACTCTGGTGGTCGGTATAGACCTCACATAGGACACCGTACAAATAGTGCCTCCAATTCTGCAATGCATGAACAATAGCTGCCAACTCTAAGTCATGAACCGGGTAATTCTTCTTATGAACCTTCAACTGCCGAGACTCATAGGCAATCACCCCACTGTCTTGTATCAACACCGAGCCAAGCTCATTCGCGATGCATTACAATACATGGTGTAAGACCCCAAGCCTGTATGCAACACCAACACTAGGGCAGAGGTCAATGCAGTCTTGAGCTTCTAAAAGCTTTCCTCACACTCCTCGGACCATCTGAAAGGAGCACCATTCTAGGTCAATCTAGTCAAAGGTGCAGCAATGGATGAGAAACCCTCTATGAAACAGATTTAATATCCAGCTAAACCAAGGAAACTCCGAATCTCAATAGCTAAAGACACTCTAGGCAAAATTGTAATTGCCTCAATCTTCTTCGGATCTACCTTGATCCCCTCACTACACACGACATGACCAAAAAATGCCACTGAACCAAGCCAAAATTCACACTTGGTGAATTTTGCATACAACATCCTCTCCCTCAAGGTCTGGAGCACGATCCTCAAATGTTGCTCATGATCCTTCCGACTACGAGAACATACCAAGATGTCATCAATAAACACGATGATGAATGAGTCAAAATATGGCTAGAATGCACTTTTCATCAAGTGCATAAATGTTGTTGAGGTGTTGGCCAGCCCAAATGACATCACTAGAAACTCGTAGTGACCGTACCGAGTCCTTAAAGTAGTCTTCGGGATATCCGGATCCCAAATCTTCAGCTGATGATACCCTAACCTCAAATCAATCTTCGAGAACACTTTGGCACCCTTAAGTTGATCAAATAAGTCATCAATGTACGGTAATGGGTACCTATTCTTCACTATAACCTTGTTCGACTGCATATAATCAATACACATCCGCATAGAACCATCCTTCTTCTTCACAAACAGGATCGGAGCACCCCACGGTCGGATAAAACCCTTATCAAGCAGTTCTTAAAGTTGTTCCTTTATCTCCTTCAACTCCACTGGTACCATATGATATGGTGGAATAAAAATAGGCTGAGTGTCCGACACCAGGTCAATACCAAAATCGATATCCCTATCGGGCGGCATGCTCAGTAGGTCTACGAGGAGCACATCTAAGAAATCTTTCACTACTGGAACTGACTCAAAGGTAGGAGTATCAGCACTAACATCCCTCACAAAGGCAAGATATGCTTCACACCCCTTCTCAACCATCAGTTCTGCCATAAGAAAGGACACAACTCTACTATGAATATAATCCAATGTACCATTTTACTCCAACCGCGGAATACCTGGAATAGCTAATGTCACAATTTTGGCGTGACAATCCAGAATAGCGTGATAGGGCGACAATCAATCCATGCCTAAGACCATGTCAAAGTTTATCATACTAAGCAACAATAAATCAACTCTAGTCTCATAACCACCAATAACGGCTAAACGGGATCGATAAACACGGTCCACAACAATAGATCCGTCACAGGCGTGGACACATATACAAGACGACTCAAAGAATCACAAGATACAAATACGAAGCAAAGTAAGATGACACATATGAATAAGTGGAACCCAGATCAAATAAGAATGAGTCATCCCTAGGACAAACTGGCATAATACCTGTGATGACAGCATCTGATGCAACCGCCTCTGTCCTACCAGGAAAAGCATAGAGACGAGCCTAGAATCCCCCTCTATGGCAACCTCTACCTGCCTGATCTCCACCCATAGCTGGTGGTGCAAGTGGAGCAGCAACTGGGGCGGAAACCATGGCTTGTGAACCCTGTGGGCAATCTGTGGAGGTGCACCCCTCCTAAGTCTGGGGTAGTCCTTCACCATATGCCTGGTATTACCACACTCAAAACAAGCTCTCGATGGGCGTCATTGCTGAAACTGACTCTGGTCTGGTCAACTGGACTGACCACTGAAGGCACCTTATGCAGGAGGTGCACTGGACAGTGGCTGAGCGAAACGGGCAACCTAAGACCTAGGAATAGGCGAAGCACTGCTAGTATCTAGGATTGATGAATGAACTGGGTGGCTCACATAACCTCTGCCATGATGGGCTAAAACTAGTGCGCGGGCACCACTATATCCTCTAGAATCTCGAGGCCTCTTGGCCTCCCCGTCCTCCCTCTCTCGGCCCCGCGTACCCTCCAACCTCCGATCGATCTCTACAACCTGCTAAAACAGAGTATACGTTTCCAACTCTTGAGCCATGCTGAATCTAACACTATAACTGAGCCACTCGATGAATCTGCAGACTTGCTCTCTGACTGTAAAAACCAAGGCAAGTTCATGTTGGGATAACTCACTGAATCTAATAGCATACTCTAACACTAACATAATCCGCTAATGCAGCTGCTCAAACTCTATGCACCATGCATTCCGAAAGGTCTAGGGAACAAACTCTCTCAAGAACATCTCTAAAAACTAAGCTTAAGTGAGTGGGGTTGCATCAGCTGGCCTAGCCTCCTCGTAAGCCTGCCACCATCTGTACGATGCTCCTAACAACTAAAATGTATTAAAAGTAACTCCGCTCACCTCCACAATACCCATGGTGCAGAGAATACAGTGGAACTTCTCTAGAAAACCTTGAGCATCCTCGGTAGTTATGACGTTGAAAGTAAGAGGATCATACTTCTTGAACCTCTCAAGTCTCATCTTCTCCTCCTCAGATGCCTCTCGCCTGACCTCAGGCTAAACTGATATAATGGGTTGTGCTAGCATGACACCTGAGACCTGATCAATATGGACCCGCTGCTCTAGGGTACAGGCCGTAGGAGTCTGAGCTCCTCCCCCAGCCTGAGATGTAGTTGGTGCAAGGGAAATCAATCCCGCCTGAGCCGTAGAGCCGAACATGCTTTAGAACTATCATAGGGTCTCCTGAAGTCAAGGGGCAACAACAGGCGTCTCGGCTACCTATCCCCTGATCGAAGCTATTGGTGGCTCCTCAGTCGTTGCTCGGGCAAGTGCTCTAGCTACAGCATGTGCCCCTCCTCGGCCTCTACCTCGGCCTCAGCCTCGCACGGCTCTAACAGGGGGCACGGATGTCTGATCATCTAATCCAGCAGTGCGTGTCCTCACCATCTATGATAGAATAGAAAGACAAAGACTCAAATTTTAAAATCAAAAATTCGCACGAAAAGGAATCAAAGAAGTGGAATTTTCCTAATAGTTTGGTAGCCTCTAGAAGATAGTACAGATATCTCCATACCGATCCGCAAGACTCTACTAAACTTGCTTATGACTCATAATACCTATGAACCGAGAGCTCTAATACCAACTTGCCACGGCCCCAATTTTCCGCCTTAGGATGTCGTGATGGCACCTAGTCTAAAATTCGTTGGTAACTTAAAAAATAACAAATTAAGATAATAGAATAAACTAATAAAGCTCGTAATAACTCCAAAAGGGAACATCAGTAAAAAAATTCCCAAAACCTATGGAACTGTGTCATAAGCTCTATAGAAATGTAATAAAATCTCTAATACAACATTATCTGATAATAGGATAAATAGTAGTAAAAGGAATGACATAAGTTGACTGAAAGGCCTGCGAATGTCAAACAGATAATGTATTTTTTCTCAAACTGAGGTTGTACTCTTATTCATAGTCGCTCGTGACTTGTATTACCAGTCCTAAGGATAGTTGTATTAGACTCTTTTGGCTATGTTATTCATTATCTTTGTTGGTTTCTTATCATAGTAGTGACTTATACAGTTGGGCTTACTTAGTGGGTAGTGTTAGGTGCCATCACGACCTAGTGGGATTTTGGGTCGTGACACTTTTATATTATTATCATGTTAGGATAAGAGTAAAAGCATGAAGGATGATGCCGTGCACTTGCCTTGTTATTGTTATGTGAGGATGAGAGTAAAAGCACGAAGGGTGATGCCGTACAATTATGTTGATTTCGTTGCTCTTTACTTTGATATTTAAAATGTGTACTTGGCTTGTGTCTTCGTTATTTATTTTGGAAAGTGGTTTACTTAGTGGTAATTTACTTTATGTTTCCGATTGTTTTTTTCTTTTATATGTCTCTATTCCGTTATTATTTTGATTCTTTACATGTTAATTCGTTACTTTTGATATATAACTGCGAAGGATTAACATAGGTGTCTTGTCTTAGCCTCATCACTACCTCGTTAGAGTTAGGTTTGACACTTACTAAGTACATTGGGTCCTTCTACACTTCTTGTGCAAATCCGGATATCGGTACCAGCGGAATCCCGAGAGGTGCTTAGCAGATATCGAGCAAGTGATTCAAGGTAGAGCTACATTCTGTTCGCAAGCCTTGAGTCGTCTTTGTATTTTCCATTGTAATTTTTTCAATATTTGGACAGTGTTGAATTTTCTTTCAAAACAATGTATTTAGTAAACTTTATAAGCTCATGTACTTATGACTCCACATCTTGGGATGGTTTACGTTAGATGTTGGATTTAGTCTTATTATGTTATCTCAGAATTGCCTTTATGTTATGTTATTATTCTATTATCAGCCTTTTTAGAAATTCTTCCTATTTATCGATCGTGTGTTGGCTTGCCTAGCAAGCGGCGTTAGGCACCATCACGACTCCGATTGGTTGGGATTTTGGGTCGTGACAAGTTGGTTTCACAGCCCTAGATTGCCTAGGTCTCACAAGTCATGAGCAAGCTTAGTAGAGTCTTGAGGATCAGTACGGAGACGTTTGTACTTATCTTCTAGAGGATATAATGCTTTAGGAAATTCCATTTTCTTTCTTTCTATATCGTGTGACTTTGTTCTATAGCTAAGTTTGAATCATTCTTCTCTTATTCTCTCATAGATGGTGAGGATGCATACGTCATCCGTTGCTGATAAGGAGACGGAGCCCCAGGTTGCATCCACTACCAAAGGTAGGGGTCAGTGTCGAGGTAGAGGTAGAGCTCAACCTAGAGCATGCACAACGGCACCTGTTGTTGAGCCTCAGATAGAGTAGGATGATGAGATCCCTGCTCCGACCCAGCCAGTAGGACCAACTCAAGTCCCAGATGGGTTCATCGTTGCCCTAGTGCTTCAGGACGCCCTAGTCCGCATGGTTGGCTTGATGGAGAGCATGGCTCAGGACGGTGTATATCCGGTGGCACAAACCATTTCTCAGGCCGGGGGAGGAGCCCAGACTCTCGCTATTTTAGCTCCAGAGCAGATGGCTCACGGGTATCAGACCTTAGCAGTCTTACTATTTGGGGTGATTTAACTTGTTATTGCTACATAGCCCGGGGAGAGAACCGCGATGTCAGCTGATGTGCTGAAGAGGTATGACAAGTTCACCAAGATGTTTTCCCCTTTCTTTATTGGTACACCTTCTGAGGACCCTAGGATTTCTTGGACCGTTGCTATGAGATTTTATGCAACATGGGTATGGTGGAACCCAACGGAGTATATTTCACATTATTTTAGATGCACGGTTCTTTCAAGAGATGGTGGCAGGTGTATGTACATGGAAGGTCAGTGAGATCACCTCGTCTCACATCAATTCAGTTCTCGTAGTTGTTCTTGGAGAAGTGCACTCCCTTCACTCAGAGAGAGGAGTTCGGTAGTCAGTTCAAGCGTCTTCAGTGGGGTAGCATGACCGTTACTCAGTATGAGACTAGATCTATTGATCTATCACTCCATGCATCTATCTTGATCCTTATTGAGAGGGAGAAAGTGCGGAGATTCATAAAATGTCTTACATATGGAATCAAGATACAGATGGCCAAAGAGACCGAGGATGATATTTCCTTTACTCGGGTAGTGGAGATCGCCATGATAATCGAGTTCATTAGAGGCCAAGATAGGGAGGTGACCTCTGAGGGTCCCCGTCATTTTGGAGAATTCAGTGGTGCTTCATTTGGAGGCAGGGGTTCTTTTGGTAGAGGCCAACCTATCAGGCCTGTTCAGTCAACTCTACATGTCACCCATGGTGCTTCAGGCAACCACAATGCTTATGGATCTCGTCTCTAGCAGCTAGCATACAGTGCACCTCTAGCTTCGAATTGTGCACCTCTGATACAGAGTTATCAGGGTAGTTATTTAGGTCGGCAGGGACAGTTCAAAGGTCAACAATCACATTAGTCGAGGTCTTGTTATACATGTGGGGATTCGAGGCAAGTCACAAAGTTTTTCCCTCAATCACGGAGCATCATGCCACAACAGGGTACTCGATCCAACAAGAGGCGGGGGTCAGGCAGCCCAAGGTGGGGGCCAACCAGTTAGAGGTGGAGTCCAGTCAGTGAGAGGTCGTCCTAGAGGTGGAGGACAGGTTGGTAGGGCTCAACCTCATTCTTATGCATTTCCAGCTAGACCTGAAGTGGAGTCATCTGATGTAGTCATTGCAGGTATTATCTGAGTTTTCATAGAGATGCTTTCGTGTTATTTGATCCGAGTTTTACATATTTCTTATGTGTCTTCATATTTTGCTTTGCATTTGAGTATACCTCGAAATTCTCTTGATGTTCCTATTTTTGTGTCTACACTGGTTGGAGATTCTCTAGTAGTTGATCGAGTGTATCGGTCTCGTGTTGTCATTATTAATAGTTTTTGATACAATAATTGATATTTTATTGTTGAGTATTGTGGATTTTGAGGTCATTCTTGGTATGGATTGGTGGTCCCCGTATCACGATATCTTGGATTGTCATGCCAAGAATGTGACATTAACTATGCCGGGGTTGCCTTGATTAGAGTGGAGAGGGACTCGTGGTCACTACACTAGCAGGGTGCTTTCACATTTGAAGGCTCGACGTATGGTCGAGAAGGGGTGCTTGGCATTTTTAGCTTATATCTGTGATTCTAGTGCTGAAGTTGCTTTTATAGATTTGGTACCACTTGTGAGTTTCCCTAGGTGTTTCCTACATATTTGTCTGGTATGCCACCAGACAGGTATATCAACTTTCGCATTGATTTAGTTCCGGGCACTCGGCCTATTTCTATTCCACCGTACCGTATGGCTCCAACTCAGTTGAAGGAAGTAAAGAATCGGTTGCAAAATTTTCTTGACAAGGGATTTATTAGACTGAGTGATTCATTGTTGGGTGCGCCCATGTTGTGTTTTTCACCTGTGTTGTTTGTTAAAAAAAGGACAGATCGATGAGGATGTGCATAGATTATCGGCAATTGAACAAGGTCACTATCAAGAGCAAGTATCTATTGCCTAGGATAGATTATTGATTTGGACAACTTCAGGGTGCCAAGGTGTTTTCCAAGATTGATTTGAGATCTGGAAACCATTAGGTGAAGATTCGGGCATCAGATGTCCCTAAGACTGCATTTTGGACTCGATATGGTCATTACGAGTTCTTAGTGATGTTATCTGGCTTGACTAATGCTCCAGCATCGTTCATGGATTTGATGAACTGAGTGTTAAAACCTTTTTTGGATTCCTTCGTGATTGTCTTCATTGATGATATTCCGGTTTACTCTCGTAGTAGAGCGGAGAATGAGAAGCACCTATGGATTGTACTTCAGACTTTGAAGGATCGCCAGCTATATGCCAAGTTTTCAAAGTGTGAGTTTTGGATAGACTCAGTTGCCTTTTTGGGTCATGTTACATCTTCCGAGAGTATCAAGGTGGATCCTACAAAGATTGAGGCAGTTTAGAACTGGCCTAGACCTACTTCAACTATAGAGGTTAAGAGCTTCTTGGGTTTGGCGGGTTATTAACGCCAGTTCATGGAGGGGTTTTCATCTATCTTAGTCCCATTGACCATATTGGCCTAGGAGAGTGCTCTTTTCAGATGGTACGGCAAATGTGAGGAGAGCTTTTAGAAGCTCAAGACTGCCTTGACTACCGCCCCAATGTTGGTGTTGCCCATATGTTCGGGATCTTACACTGTTTATTGTGATACATCGCATATTGGACTTGGTGCGATATTGATATAGGATGGTAGGGTAATTGTCTATGCGTCTCGTCAGTTGAAGGTTCATGAGAAGAATTACCATGTTCATGATTTGGAGTACACATTCGTTATTCATGGGCTCAAGATTTGGAGGCACTATCTATAAAATGTTCCATGTGAGGTCTATGCCGACCATCAGAGTCTCCAGCATCTATTCAAGCAGAAGGGCCTTAATCTGAGGAAGCGGAGATGGTTAGAGTTATTCAAAAATTGTTATATCACCATATTATATCATCCGGGGAAGGCCAATATAGTGGCCGATGTATTGAGTAAGAAGTCAAAGCATAGGTAGCTTAGCATTTTTACTGGCAGTAGAGAGGCCATTAGCCATAGATGTTCAGGCCTTAGCCAGCAGGTTCGTGAGGTTGGATGTTTCAGAGTCCAATAGGGTTATTGCTTGTGTTAGGGCCCAGCCATCGTTCTTGGAGCGCATAAAGGCTCACAAGTTTGATGATCCTCACTTGTTGGTACTGAAAGACACGATGCAACAGGGTGGTGCCAAGGAGGCTGATATTGGGAATGATGGTTTTATGCGGCTTCAGGGCCGGATTTGTGTTCCGGATATTGATGGGTTGAGAGAGTTGATCCTTGAAGAGGATCACAGTTCATAGTATTCCATTCACCCAGGTGTCGTGAAGATGTATCGCGACTTGAAGTAGCACTATTACTGGAGGAAGATAAAGAAAGACATTATTGGACATGTCCCTCGATGTTTGAATTGTCAACATGTGAAGTATGAACATGAGGATCTGGGTGGGTTGACTCAGAGGTTGGTAATAGCGGAGCGGAAATAGGAGCGCATCACTATAGACTTTGTGGTAGGATTACGACGGACCTTGAGGAAATATGATGAAGTTTAGGTCTGTGTGGACCAATTGACTAAGTGTGCACACTTCATTTCGATGATGACATCCTATTCTTCAGGGTGATTGGCTCAGATTTACATCTGGGAGTTTGTTCGCCTTCATGGGGTGCCCATTTTTGTCAATTTGGATCGGAGCACGCAGTTCACTTTACACTTTTGGAGAGTTTTGCAGCGTGAGTTGGGCACATGGGTCAAGTTGAAAATCGTATTTCATCCTCAAACGGATGGAGAGTTTGAGCGTACTATTCAGATTTTGGGGGACATCTTGGGGGCATGCTCTATGATTTTGGGGGTCGGTGGGACTAGTTTCTACCTCCAGTGGAGTTCGCCTACAACAACAACTATCAATCGAGTATCTAGATGGCTCCGTACGAGGCCTTATAAGGGAGGACATATCATTCTTTGGTTGGTTTCTTTAAGCCCGATGAGGCAAGATTGTTGGGCACGGACATGGTTCATGATGCTTTGGAAAAGGTGAAAGTGATTTTGGAGCGGCTTCATACAACTCAGTGCAGGCAAAAGAGTTATGCGGACTGGAAGGTTTAAGATATGGCTCACATGGAAGGTGAGATGCTTCTTCTCCGAGTGTCACCTTTTAAGGGAGTGATGCTATTTGGGATGTAGGGCAAGTTTAGCCCAAGGTGTATTGGCACGTTTGAGATCTTGGAGAGAGTTGAGGAAGTTGCTTATAGGCTTGCATTTCCTCCTAGCCTAGCAAGGGTACATCTGGTATTTCACGTTTCCATACTTCGGAAGTACCATGAATATAAGTCACATGTTTTAGACTTCTGCATGGTGCAACTGGATGAGAATTTGACCTAAGAGGAATAGCCGGTGACTATTCTAGACCGGCATGTTCGAAAGTTGAGATCTAAGAGTATTTCTTCTCTGAAAGTACATGGGAGAGGTCAGCCGATTGAGGAGGCTATGGGGGAGTCCGAGTCTGATATGAGGAGTTGATACCATCACTTTTTTACCAGTCCAGGTACATTTCAATGTTCGTTCGAGGATGAACGTTTCTTTTAGAGGTGGAGAATATATCGACCCGATAGGTCATTTTGAGTACTAGATTTTTTCTGTATTCAGAGACCTCCCATAGGTTTATTTGAAGATTTTTAACTTGCGAGTGTAGTCTGTGTCGTTTTTCAGAAAGATTATATGTGAAATTTTAAATAAAATGTGATTTTTGACCTTAAATGTAGCTAGAGTTTACCACGGTCAACGTTTTTGGTAAACGACCTTAGATCCATATTTTGGCGATTCTGGTAGGTTTGTATGGTATTTTTGGACTTGTAAGAATGATTGTTTGGGGTCCCAGGTGACCCGAGGCCGTTTCGGCGCATTATGTGAAAAAGTTGAAAAAATGAGTTTCGAAGTTGAAAATCTTGAATTTTAATGATCGATTCTTGATTTTTATGTTATTTTGATAATTTGAGTTAGCAAGCAAGTTTGTATGATAGTATTACACTTATGTGAATGTTCTTATTGGAGCCTGAGGGGTTGGGGTGAGTTTCAGATGTGTTTTGGATGATTTTGGGACAGCTAATTAACTGCTGGTGTGGAATGTATGCAGATCTTACATTTGCGAGGTGTTGTTCGTAAGTGCGAGCATCGCTTTTGGGAATGATGGATCGCATTTTTGAAGAGGGGCTAGAGCTGGGCACTTCGTATTTGCGAATCCTGAATCTCGTTTGCGAATGGTGGGATAATTGCATTTGCAATTGTGGTGTCGCATTTGCGACACTAGGCATTGATGAGCAGCTTCGTTGATGCGAAGCTTTGTTTGTATCTGTGAGGGAGGGGACCTTCGCAAATGCGAAGGCTTTGTCTCATTTGCGATAACTAATTGGCTGAGACACTGATCGTATTTGCGATCGTCGGTTCACATATCGCAATTGCGAACAAGAGTTCGCATTGCGATATCTACGGTTGGGTAAGATATGGGAATTTTGGGACATAGCTCATTTTACACTATTTTTTAACCATAGACGCCATAGAGGCGATTAGTAATTTCTTCCCAAATTTATAGGTGAGCAACTTTAACTTGTTTTCAATCAATTTCAATTACTTTTTCATGAATTTTATCGTCAAATCTATGCATTTCAAAGTAGAAATTGGGGGTTTTGGATAAAATTTAGAAATTTCATAAAATTGAGATTTAGATCTGAGGTCAGATTTCGAAATAAATTACATATCCCGGATTGGAGGTGAATGAGTAATCAGGATTTGATCTTAATCTCGGATTTCAACCACGTGGGACTGTATTGACTTTTTGTTGACTTTTCAATTTAGTTAAAGATTGAATCTTTTCATTCGTGGGTAGTTTCTGAATCTTGTTTTGAATTGTTTGAACGATATGTGACTAGATTCAATTGGTTTGGAGGCTTGTTCTAAAGAAAAAAGCGGTGTTGAATTATTAATTTTGTCCCGGAAGAGGTAAGTTTCTTGGTTGACCTTGATTTGATTTGAGAAAAATAAGGTAGAATCGAGTCTATTTGCTATGTGAACCTTGTGATGGGAGGGGGGACGGCGTATCTTCAAGGTGATAAGTGTATATTCATTGGCCATGGGATAAGCATGTGGGTAGAATTAGCCTTGCATGTACCATATTATCTTATGTATCACGTCTTCCATTCTTTAAATTGTTTAATTCTTTGATTACTCATTTTCCTGATATTTCTTATGTTGAGATAGTTTCGATATTGGGTGTTGAGATTGCGGAAATTGTTGATTGGTTATTGGCACTAATTGTTGCGAGATTTTCATATGACGAGTTGTGTTCAAATACTGTAGTTGATATGTTGAATTTGTTGTTGCGAGATTGTTTTGATATTGGGTGTTGAGATCGTGGAAATTGTTGATTGATTATTGGCAATAATTGTTGCGAGATTTTCATATGACGAGTTGTGAGATTTTTTTTATGGGTGTTGAGATCGTGGAAATTGTTGATTGGTTATTGGCACTAATTATTGCGAGATTTTCATATGACGAGTTGTGCTCAAATACTATAGTTGATGTTGAATTTGCTTACCACCAGGATTGGTATTGTGTTGTTGTGATTGTTTGGTGAGGAAGAGTGAAATGCACGAAGGGTATTGTCGTGCCTTATTTACATATTAATATTATTGCTTGAGTGAACCTGAGGATAAAGCACGAAGGGTGATGCCGTGCAATTGTCTTTATATTATTATGCGAGGAAGAGAGTAAAAGTACGAAGAGTAGTGTCGTACACTTGCTTTTATATTATTATCATGTAAGGATGAGAGTAAAAGCACGAAGGGTGATGCAATTGTTTTTATATTATTATGTGAGGAAGAGAGTAAAAGCACGAAGGGTGATGCCATGCACTTGCTTTTATATTATAATCATATGAGGAATAGTGTAAAAGCACGAATAGTGATGTCGTGCACTTGCTTTACTATTATTATGTGATGATGAGAGTAAAAGCATGAAGGGTGACATCGTGCAATTTTGTTGATTTTGTTGCTCTTTACTTTGATATTTGACATATGTACTTGGCTTGTGTCTTCGTTATTTATTATGGAAAGAGGTTTACTTAGTGGTACTTTACTTTATATTTTTGATTGTTGTCCCCTTTAATATATCTCTATCCCGTTATTATTTTGATTTTTTACTCGTTATTCCGTTACTTTTGATATACAACTACACAGGCTTAATGTAGGTATCTTGTCTTAGCCTCGTCAGCACCTAGTTGGGGTTAGGCTTGATACTTACTGAGTATATTGGGTCGGTTGTACTCATACTATGCTTCTATACTTCTTGTGCAGATCCGGATATCGGTACCAGCGGAATCCCGAGAGGTGCTTAGCAGATACCGGGCATGTGATTCAAGGTAGAGCTGTATTCCGTTCGCAGGCCTTGAATCGTCTTCTTATTTTCCATTATACTGTTTCCATTATTCGACGGTGTTGCATTTTCTTTCAAAACAATGTATGTAGTAAACTTAGAAGCTAAGTACTTGTGACTCCACATCTTGGGATAATTTACGTTAGATGTTAGATTTAGTCTTATTATGTTATCTCAGAATTGCTTTTACGTTATGTATTATTCTATTGCCAACCTTTTTTAGCAGTTCTTTCTATTTATTTGTTGTGTGTTGGCTTACCTTGCAAGTGTAATTAGGCGTCATCATGACTACGATTGGAATTTTGGGTCGTGATAATTTCACTGTATCAACGCATACAGTCGCGCTGGATACAATCATACAGTCACAATAGGTTGTATGTGTTACACAACAGAGTATTTTCTCTCGTACAACGAAATACAATGTAGATATATACAAAGAAGTTGAAGAAAAAGAAAGAAAACTCGGATTTATACATACAACATACACTCATCCACCATTGAATTCATTTTTATCTTTAACGAAACTCAAGTGAATTTCTTAACCGATTAGTTAACCCATCAATCTCTATGGGACTTCTTGAATTCGACGTTGTGAGAAGCAGCAACACAAATTGAAAGGAAGGATTGGAAGAAGACATGTAAGAGAGAAACGGGGGGTGGGGGGAGGGAGGGATCTCGTTATATAAAAGGCAAAAGCAAAGAATGAATGTGAGCGTTGGGAGGAGAGAGAAAGTGAAAGGTGTTTTAAAGAGAAGATGAAGAAAGAGAATTCAGCCGTCCGCCTTTGTGATGGTGAACGGATGAAAAAGAGAAAATTTTCTATAAAACTCGTGTATTATAATCAATATCAATATTATTATAAAAGCATGAATACAATACCAGTTTACAAAAAATATCTTATAATATTAAGGTTGGAATAATACAATACGTTAATCCATGCTCTTAAGCCCAAAAACCTAACTTGGTGGTTTCCTAGGATATCGGTAAGTAAGTTTTAATTCACGTGGTTTCCTGAAATATAGGTAAGTAAATTTTAATTCACTAAGTGTAAGAAGATTAATTCAAAATAATTATCAAGCAAGATCTGGTCGAACTCAATTGTATTTAAGTACTAACTAGTCTTAGGGTACGTGCTTTGCACGTGTATCAAGATCAATGGATATTATTTAAAAAGTACATAAATATTATTAAATAGTGTATTGATTTATAAAATAAAAATTAAGAAAAAAGTGAAACATCCTGCAGATAACAAATGTGGATCTCATTTAGCAAGATCAATAAAGCAAGAAATCCAACCTACAAAATAACTCAGAGGACTTACTGTGATTTATAACAAAATTGCTAAGAAAACTTACTGTTATTTATAAGGACTGCGAGAATATCTTATAAAATTATTGTTATTTTTATGAAATAATAAAAATACAAATAACAAATTGGTAAAAATGTGTCTATGAACAAAAGTTAAATAAAACAAATTGAAGAATTGAATCTTTTGGTGTTTCTCGAAAACAAGATGTTTCTGTTGTACTCATCGCAAAGAAATCGATAAATGACAGTATAAAGTAAAAATATGACTAATATTGACTTAATATTCTAAAAAAAACTTAATATAAAATATATAAGGAGTTGTCATTTGTTTGAATAATAATAATAATAATAATAATAATAATAATAATAATAAGAAGAAGAAGAAGAAGAAGAAGAAGAAGAAGAAGAAGAAGAAGAAGAAGAAGAAGAAGAAGAAGAATTGAAAAATATATTTTGTCTATTGTTTCATTTTATTGTTTAAAATTTGCATTTTTAACAATTTGATTCCTAATACTATACCATAACCAATTTTGCTCTACTTTCTGATTCTTTCGGCGCTAATGCTCTTCTTATGGAAATAAATTTATGTTTTCTCAGAGTTTTATCAACTTCAAATAATTTACTTAAATGATGAATTTGAAAAATAATTAAGTTGAATTTTTTTAATTAATTGGTTAATCCAAAAACTTAATTAATTATTCTGAATATTAAAAGAAATATTTTATTTTTATTAATTCAAATTCTTCGTATTAGCTCATGCATAGTTTTAGATATTTAAATGTAGTTATGGTTTTATTCAATATAAATTATATTTTCAAATGATAAAAAATTAACGTGATATTTATATTTTTGGATGCTTATGTTTGTAGATTAGTGTTATTGACTATTGTCAATCACTTTTTTTCCTCTCTCTTATATTCTTAAATATTTGCTAGTAATTTGTTCTAATTATCAATTAGTGTAATTTTTAATACTAAATTAATTTAAAATCGATTTTTTCTGCTAAAGTTAACAACTAAGCAAATTGCAGACTGCTAAACCGCTTTTAGTTGAGTGTTTCAAAAAGAAAAGGAGATATTTTCTTTTGATTGTTCATGATTATTGTTATACCATGCGTAATATTAGGAAAAATACATATATTTGAAATAAGGAAAGACTTAAGATGCAATATTTTCAAAACCCTAAATATTAGAAATATAGTTAAAATTATAATTTTATCTAGCGTGAAAATAATTTTTTAAAGGGTAAAAAAGGTGAACGACATTTCGCTAAGGGCCTTGGTGCTTTTAATATAATACTAATCTTAGGGTATGCGCGTTGCGCGTGTACCGCAGACTAATAAGTCAATAACTTTAATGAATTTTATAAATATTATTAAACGATGTTTTTAATTTTTGAACTAAAATTTAAAAAAATATATATAATCCTAAAAATGATGATTGTTATCCCATTTAGCTAACTCAATAAGAAATAAATTCTACCCCATAGAAATCCTAAGATGCCTTATTGTGACTTCTGAGAATTTCTTTGGGAATATCTCATGAAACGTGTTGTTATTGTATGCATTAACATTGAAAACAAACAAGTGACGCGAAATAATTTATCACAATCCAAATATTTGTCAAATAAGATAAATTAAAAAATTAAATATTTTGGTTTTTGAGAGATTGAGAACGAAGAGGTTGACTTTATAGCTCTTGTGATTTGTTGGACGAATGTAAAGGAAAGAGAAATATTTAAAGATAATTCATTTAGAATACATTTTATCTTCTACTATATCCTTTTTATTGCTTTACATTTGCATTTTACCAATTTGACTCTTAAATGTTATAACTAATTTTTCTCTATCTTTTTTGATTTTTTTTATCGCCAATGCGCTTCTTATGAAAATAAATTTATGTGCACTAAGAGTTTTGTAGTTATTTATATGACGAATTTGTAAAAGAATTGAATTGAATTCTTTAGCTAATTAGTTCATCCAAAGACTTCTTTTTTAAAATAAAAATTTAATTCTTTGTTCTTAACATTGGAGGAAATATTTTTTCTTCAATATTATTAATATTACCTCATCCTAAGTTTTTAAGGTGTAACTATAACTATATTTTTATCCAATAGAATTTTATGTTCAAAAGATTGAAAAAATTGATCTAACATTTCAAGAACTTTGAATGTTTTAAAATACGAAATATTAAAAATATAATTAAATTACAGTTTTTTTAATGTAAAATCTAGAGGATAAAAAAAAGGACCAACATGTCATTATAATAAATTCTAAAGTTATATTATTTTTAACCACTTTATTAGAGTGTAAATATTCAAACCCCTCGATATGTTTAAGTAAATTACCAAAATAAAAAAAGAGACTACTTTGAGTCAGACTATATACGTTTGAAAACAAACTTAGGTTGGGATTAATCTAGGGAAATTTACATGAAAATACACTTGGAGAAAGCAGTTTTCAGCCGCCTAACTCACAAATATAATTTTCATCCGGTAGCCCACAAACATTTTATGAAAACAAGTGGAACTTCGTCAACTACATCCAAANTTTCCAAAATTTATGATTTAGATATTGTTGGCAATCTGATTATTTTATAGTAGTAATACACTATGAAAGAATAAGGTGATTATTTATCTAGTATGTTAGAAAGCTTTTTCAAAAACTTCAGCTTATATAGTGCTGAAGTTCTTACAAATGAACTAAATAACTTCAGCATCTTCTGCTGAAGTTTTTGAAAAAGCTTTATGACAAAACTAATGAATCCAGGACAAAAAAACTTCAGCTTATATAGTGCTGAAGTTCTTACAAATGAACTAAATAACTTCAGCATCTTCTGCTGAAGTTTTTGAAAAAGCTTTATGACAAAACTAATAAATCCAGGACATTACAAATGAACTAAATAACTTCAGTATCTTCTGCTGAAATTTTTGAAAAAGCTTATCCAGGACAAAAAAACTTCAGCACTAAATAAGCTGAAGTTTTTATAAATGAACTAAATAACTTCAGCATCTTCTGCTGAAGTTTTTGAAAAAGCTTAATGACAAAACTAATGAATCCAGGACAAAGAAAAAACTTCAGCTTATTTAATGCAATTACAAACAAAAACTTCAGCAAATAGAGAACAAAACTTCAGCTACTATGCTTAAGTTCATCAATTACAAACAAACACTTCAGCACACTTGCTACTTCAGGCCCGTCTACTAGAATGCTGAAGTTTTGCGTGATTGCCTTTGCTACTTCAGCCCCGTATGCTGAAGTTACGCGAAAAAGAGGGTACGCTTGCAATTTTTTATGCAAAACGGGACAAGTTAAAACGTGACCCGAAAAGCGGGTATAGATGCAAATCCCCCCATAACACACAAGACCTTACCAAATTGTCATAATTTCAGAACTACGAACAAAAGAGTAAAACAACATGCCATAAGGATAGCATGCATGGTATGAAAAACAGTTAGATTCATGTTTTATTCAACCTAGATATTTTGTTGAATAACTACAAACTTTATCGGATTATTATATTTCATCACTGGTACCTCATTTAAAGTTATAAAAAGTTACTCTGATTCATCTGGTCCACTTTAATTGAATTTTTGATTATTTTTACAAATTAAAAAATTCATCATTTATTATTAATTAATAATGAAATTAACCATATTAACCTTAATTTGCTTATTAAAAATACAATAAATATTACTAGGCTCTTTACTCCAAAGACAACTTTAGAAAAAAAGAGATTAATTCCTTCTTCGTATTTAAAAAATTTAATATTGTGGACCATAAATAAAAGGCCAAAAAATCAATTAAAGCAGATCGGACGGAGTATGAGAAAAAAAAAAGTAAAACTTTTAACTTGTTGAACATATCACTATAGTTCATTGTCATGTTTCACTAATGGTACCTTATTTTTAAGTTACGGCAAAGGTAAATTTTTTAATTATATTGATCATATCACGGTAGTTTATTTGGTAGAGAATTCTATCATATTTTCATGTTTTATCAATGATACATCATTTAAAGTTATACAAATCACTATAGTTTATTTGGTAAAAAATTCTACCAAATTGGCAAGCTTAGTTCAAACTACTTATTTTATTTAACTGTGCACAACGATGGTAACGTTTGAGCAAATAAGAATTAAACCAATTAATAATGAGTTAGAAGGTGAATCTTAGTTGAACTTAATAATTCCTAGACCGGATGAGATGGAGCACGTGTGTAGCGAGTAGCGCTCAAGATTATTAAATAACAGATTTAATACACTGTGATTGATAATAAATATGATAGCATAAATATGTAATAAATGTGGGATAATTTCACATAAATACACTTGGAGAAAGCACTTTTCAGCCGCCTAACCCACAAATACGATTTTCATCCGGTAGCCCACAAATAATTTTCAGCCGCCTAACCCACAACTTCGTCAACTACACCCAAAATCACGCCTAAATCAAATTTCGCTTTTTTCTTTCATTTTTATCTTTTCCCCTTTTCCATTTTCATTATTTTTTACTTTCCTCTGTATAGTATTTCCTAAACTTCACAATATCAGGAAGTTGAAGTAAAAAATAAAAGTATATTCATCCTTAGAGTCTATAATTTTATTTTTATATTTTTTTAGCAAAATTTAAAGTTTTGTAAGGGAAATTCTTATTTCACAGGAAAAAATAAAAATTTACATTATTAAACACCTTATATACATTGTTATACATAGTCATACGTTAATTATACATAAATATATAATAATACACACTATCTGAAGGCAATTTTTTTACAATTATCTATGTTGTATAATTATGTATAATCTTGTATACTTGTGTATAATCATGTATAATTCTTTATAGCTATGAGAATACACACAAATATACATGGTTATAATTATGTATAATCTTGTATACTTGTGTATAATCATGTATAATTCTGTATAACTATGAGAATACACACAAATATACATGGTTATACATGATTATACAAAGTATATATAGTTATATACACCATTCTTCCTCCCTTCGGAAGTCATTAAAAGTGAGAAGAAGAAGAAGAAGAAGGAGGAGGAGGAAAAATGTCACGACCCTAGTTCACCGACTATGAACTTGTCATGACGGCACCTAGTCCCCACGACCAGGTAAGCCTAATATTGCGGAAATATAATAATTGCGGAAAAATAGAGAAAACCAAATTAAATACTAAAAGAAACTGTACTGAATGCCGCTCGGCATGTACAACTTAATATCACAAGTTCAAAACAATCCCCAAAACCCGGAAACTCACGGGCAACACAGGCTACAGAAGCGAAAGTAAAGGCTCCACACTCCAGATTATCTAACAACCGGAAGAATAAAAAACTAACTACTAGAGATAGAGTAAGAGGGAGACTCGTCGGTCTGCAGACGTAGCAGATCTACCTCGAAGTCTCCGTAGTCCTCCTGCCTCACTGATAGTGAGCCTGAGTAGAGGTACCTGGATGATCTGCACATAAAAAACATGCGCAGGAAGGGAATGAGTACACCACAGCGGTACTCAGTAAGTGCCAAGCCTAACCTCGGTTGGGTAGTGACGAGGAAGGTCAGGGCCATACTGAGACAAAATATAGTAATAACAATAATTAACGGTATGATAATCTGACAGAAATAATAAATACAGCAGTGAAATAAGGCAGGTCAACGAGACAATAACAACCACAAAGGATAGAGCAAACACAGAGTAAATACAACTCAATACCAATGATAACAATGAGGGTCTCCCAAGATACCGTCCTGTAGCCCTTTCCTCAACCATCCAGTGGATCTCCCGGGATACCGTCCCGTAGTCCAACTCATATACCAAACTGAAGGATCTTTCGGGATACCGTCCCGTAGTCCAACCATCAAAATGCAGGGGGATCTATCGGGAATCTAACCCGCAGTCCCAAAGTAAAAGTGCAGGGGGATCTACCGGGAATCGAACCCGTAGTCCCAAAGTAAACAAACAAGGGGGGGAGCTACCGGAATCCCACATCTGTAGTCCCAATGTAAATGCGCAACCACAGCCAGAAACAACCCAAAGAATAAAGTACGAAAGAGAGAGCAACAGATAGTATTAGCCTAGCATGCTTCACGTAGTACAGTCAAACAACTTAAGCAATTAGGCAGTTAAGTCAGCTAAACATGCTTTCCAAATCTAGCACAAGTATAATTTCAAGTAGGATAAGGCAAGTAGGAAAGAAAGCTAAATATCAACAACTTAAGTGAAAACCGGATTTTCATCAATCGGCTCAAGTACGCGCTCGTCACCTCACGTACAAGGCACTCAAATATCAAGAAAACAATCCTAAGGGGAAAAATCCCCCACACAAGGTTAGACAAGTCACTTACCTCGAACCGGCTAAATATCAATAGAAACCACGCCTTTGCCACGAGTATCCGACTCCAAATGGCCCAAATCTATTCAATTCAATTACATATCGTAAATAATATTGCAAACAACTGATTCCGCTATTAAAATTAAAGCTAGGGCGCGAAAATAGATAAAATGACCAAAAAGCCCCTCAAGCCAACGTCTCGGAATCGAATAATTTTATATTTTTAGAACCCTCGTACTCTCACGAGTCTAACCATATAAAAATCTCCCAAATCAGAGGTCAAATGCCCACTCAAAACTCAATAGTCTAGCCAATGAAGTTTTACCCCAAATTGTCCAATTTTTGGTCCAAAATTCGAATTCCCATGATGTATTTGACTATATAATGATGAAATATAACAAAAAGGGATCAAAGAAACGTTACCCAATGAATTTCTCCTCAAAACCCACTCAAAATCGCCTTCTCCCGAGCTCTCAATCGATTTTTTTCAAACTTATGAAATTAAACCCTCGACATTTCTATTTCTGCCCAGGGATTTCCGCTTCTGCGGACAAGTGACCGCTTCTGCGGTCCCACTTTTGCGGAACACTGGCCGCTTCTGCGGCTTCCTTTAATATTCCAGCTTTCGCTTCTGCGATTCCCATCTCGCAGAAGCGTATCCGCTTCTGCGGTATTCCTACCGCTTCTGCGGTTTCCTGGAAGGTGACCAAAAGTCGCTTCTGCGACATCAAGGCCGCTTTTGCAGCTCCGCTTCTGCTGTTCCCAAGCCGCAGAAGCGAAAAGATACCAGAAGCAGCAGAACTGCTACCTCTTAACTTCCAAACTTCTTCCGTTAACCACCCGAAATCATCCCGAGGCCCCCGGGACCTTAACCAAAAGCACCAATACCACCTAATACCTAATTCAAACTTGTACCAATCTTAAAAACACCTAAAACAATACCGGAAACCCGATTAAATCAAGGATTCAAGCCTAGGAACTTCAATTTCCAACAAAACATGCTTTAGATCAAAAACCTACCTGAACCTCGTCCGAATGACCTGAAATTTTGCACACACATCCCAAATGACATGACGGAACTGCTGTATCTTCTGGAATTCCAATCCGACCCTCGGATCAAAAACTCACTATTGGACCGGAAACTTCAAAAATTCAAACTTCGGCATTTCAAGCCTAAATAAGCTACGGACTTCCAAAATATATTCCGAACATGCTCCCAACCCCGAAATCACCTAACGAAGCTAACAGAACCATCGGATTTCCATTCCGAGGTTGTCTTCACACTGTTCTGACTACGGACCATTTTTCAACACTTAAGCTCTCATTTAGGGATTAAGTGTCCCAAAACTCTCCAAAACTTAACACCGAATGTCCCGGCATACCAAAATAGCAGAACTGAACTTAGGGGAAGCAGTTAATGGGGGATCGGGGCGTAAATTCCAAAAACGACCGGCCGGGTCGTTACAAAAAATTACCAAAAAAAGGAGATTTCATAACTTAGAATAAGAGACAAGAATTAAAAGAAATAACCACTCAATATTTTATTTTTCTTCAAAAGGGAATAAAAGGATCCTCTAATGTGAAAGTCGAAATCGGCTTCGGCGAGCACTAAATCGAAACGAAAAAGACTACAAAAGATAGATCCGGTGTGGATTGTTCAACAATGTTATTTTGTGGAAGAGGAAGATACAGATGAATGGCATTCTCTGCAACTTTTCAGTGTTCATCTTCTCTATGTCGTCCTCTGAATAATTCAACAATTTCACGCACTTTGCCTCAGTCGTCTTCTTCACTCTCCTTTCGATCTTCGCCTTTACTTTTTAACCACAAAAAGTCTTTGTCTATTCGATCTGCTACACTTGAAGGTAATCATTTACATACTTGAGTTTTGGATTAATAGCTTAATAGAAAGGAAATCTGAAGAAGAACTCGACTATTTTGCCAGAGAGAGAGAGAGAAAGAGCAAGAGCGAATTGAAAATGAAAGAGAAAGAGGGGTGGGGAGAAAATCTGAAAGAGAAAACTGACTTGGGAATGGAAAAGTTTCCTCCGCATAAAGAAAAAGAATGGGGGCGGCGATATGGCTAATCAGTGAAAATAATTTTTTAACATTATAGAAACTGGGCCATACCGGGTAAGAAGGAAAAATATAGGCCCAATTTTGTTAGAATGTTGGGCCAACTGACAATGAGAGTAATTCATAACAAAAAAAAATTAATAAACAAAGTTTTATTTGGCTTCAAAATTCTATATATTAGGAAAATAATTATGTAAGGTACACCGTAAGAGTTGAAAATGGAGAACTTTTAGAACTAAAAGGAATTGAAAAATTAATGTCCTAAATATTACGAAAATAATTAAATGACTATTTCTATATATTAGAAAATTAATTCAATGACTATTTCTATATATTAGAAAAATAATTAATTGACTATTTTATCTTGTGTGAACTCTAATTTTTGAAGGGTAAAAAAGGCGAACGACATTTCACTAAGGGCCTTCGTGCTTTTAATATAACTAGTCTTACGGTAGGCGCTTTGCGCGTGTACTCTATAATCATGAATATATAACTTTTAAATATTACATATCCATATTCACCAATGTGTATGAGTTATTAAAAAAATTATAGAAAAAAAATTTCCTAAAAATGATGAATGTTAATCCTATTTAGCTAACGTATAAGAAAAAATCATGCCCTACATAAATTTTCAGATGCTTTATTATGAATTCTCGCTTTGTCCCCACTTATCGAAGTTATTTAATTGTCTTCTTAATTTTTTAATTAATTAGCATATGCTTAATATAAATAAGTGAAATGATAAGATCATATTTATATATCTCGTTATCTCCTACTAAATTAGATTATTTGAACATGAAGAAAAATTGCCAAGTTTTCATTCAAAAGTTATTTATAAATTTGAAAAATAATATCATGAAGTTGAAAAATAATTAAATTGAACTTTTTATTCAGTTAATTAAGAGCTTAATTATATAGCTATTTTAATATCAAAATTTTGCTGCCTTTGTTAGTTTTCAAATTATGGTTGGGTTATTGTTCTATTATAAGTTTGGCCGTTTCCTTCCATTAATTGTATCCATATCCTCTTAGGAAATATAACACGTACACATTTATATTATTAGTATTGTAATATTATAATATTATATATGGTAAATGTAATTTATTTTGATATCTTAGATATTAGGATTTTTGTGTAGTCGTTCAAATAAGAAAAAAATTAATAAGTAAAGTTTTAGTTGACTTCAAAATGCAAAATATTAGGAAAATATGACTATTTTGTCTATTGTGAAATTTATTTTAAAAGAGTAAAAAAGACGAACGACATTTCACTAAAGGCCTTCGTGCTTTTAATATAGTACTAGTCTCT
The DNA here is from genome assembly GCF_001879085.1 of Nicotiana attenuata. Classification (NCBI taxonomy): domain Eukaryota; kingdom Viridiplantae; phylum Streptophyta; class Magnoliopsida; order Solanales; family Solanaceae; genus Nicotiana; species Nicotiana attenuata. The sequence continues at coordinate 35,805,493 of NC_031996.1, read as the reverse complement.
ATGTACGTGCTTTGCACGTATGTCCCAACTCCCATGGTGATTATTACGTAAACGTAATAAACTTTTAATATTTTCTTTTTTCCAAAATTTAACTACAAGTAACACGAGAAAGGAAAAGGAAAAATTCCAAACCAAAATGTATCCTCGATTGAGAAGGAAAAGTATTTTCCTCCAAAAATTATGTGAAGGAATCAAGAATGTAAAGATAATTTCAATGAAAGTACTTAAATACCTCGAACCATGTAACCTTAACTTCCATCTTCATTGAATCATCTTCTCGATGACCTCAGTCAACCAGAGATCAAGTTAGTCGAACACTGTATGTTCACTTAAGTAGGAGTATATATATTTTGAAGGTAAACAAGGGTTCAACCAAAGACATATCGCAAACATATTCAGAGGTACTGAAGTGATATTTACGTTTCAAAATACAATTATTTAGTCATATTAAAGTTTTATGTAGGACAGAGTATATAAAAGAAGATAAATCAACAATCTTTCAAATTTAAAGACAAACTCGCCTAACAATTTATTAGGCATATTATAATATAGTAGCACTTTCAAAAAGGAATTAAATTGTGTTCTAAGATCCGCGTAGGTGAGTAGATACAATTACAGAAAGTCTAGAACCATACATACATATATAGATAGTATTATTTAGCTAATCCACAGATAATATGAAACCCATAAAGAATTATGTCGATAATGCTTTAAATCATCTTTGAACCTATCCCAAATTATTAAATCATTAAACGCGGTACAATTTTGCTTCATAGAAAGGCGTTCTCGACCTAATTATCAATACAAGAAATATACAGTCCTTCTAATAGCGTCTTCTTGTTGAGCCATGCTGCTCAGTCTTCTCTCTTCTTGATATTTCCTCTTCTTCAACAACAAAAAAGACACATCACCAAAGAGAAGTAAATCATTAAATATCTATTGATATTTTGGTTGTTATTCATGACATTATTCTTGAAATATGTTGATTGATCGTGATATTGATTGCTGCCATCAAGATTCGATCTCTCGTAACTATCCCCACCACTCATGATCAGTGCCAAAACCTTTCACGATCCCAATTCGCCCTCTGTGAACCATCGTGACGGCACCTAGTCTCTACGACTAGGTAAGCCTAAATTGCGGAAAAGAAACCAAAAATCTACGGAAGTAAAACAATTTAAAACAGAAATAAAAAATAACCAGTGTATAAATGTGCCGCTCGGCATACACCATATTTAACTCTTAAAACGAACACATAAATCCAAGACCCGGAAACCCATGAACCACAAGCTAAGAAGTACTACACAGCTCTAACTCCAGAATGTCTAACAAGAACTGAAAATACAGAAGGGCTAATACTAAACAGCAAGAATAGAAAGAGACTCCTCGGTCTGCGGACGCAGCGGATATACCTTGAAGTCCCTACTCGCCTCAAGGATGATAAGACTGAGCGAATGTACCTGGAGCTGCACATGAAAAACATGCGCAGAAGGGGCATGAGTACACCACAGCGGTACTCAGTAAGTGCCAAGCCTAACCTCGGTTGAGTAGTGACGAGGAAGGTCAGGGCCCTACTGAGGTTAAAAAAGATAGTAGGTTTAACAGTGTGAAATAAACAGTGTAAATAAGTAACACAAGATATAAAGGACAACAACAACTATCACAGAGGCAAGTAAAACAGAGTAAGAGAATATAGCTCAGCTCCAAGATAACAACCGGGGATCTCCCAGGATACCGTCCTGTAGTCCCCAAATATAAATACCATATCCAGTGGATCTCCCGGGTGTAGTCCCGTAGTCCAACTCATAAATGTGTAGGGGGATCTCCCGGAATGCAATTCCGTCGTCACAAAGTAAACATACAGGGGAGCTCTCGGGATACCGTCTCGTAGTCCCAAGGTAAAAGTGCAGGGGGATCTCCCGGAATACCGTTCCGTAGCCCAAAGTAAACATACAGGGGAGCTCCCGGGATACCGTCCCGTAGTCCCAAAGTAAAAGTGTAGGGGGATCTCCCGGAATACCGTTCCGTAGTCCCAAAGTAAAAGTGCAGGGGAGCTCCCGGGATACCGTCCCGTAGTCCCAAAGTAAATATGCAGCAACAACAAGAATTCAATCCAATCAATTTCATATCAAAGTGAAGCAGGTAATCCTAGCCTAGCATGGTGCACGTAATACAATTAAGGCAATTAAGGCAAATAGAGCAATTTAGATAAGTAGACATGCTTCTCTAGGCTACAGCAGGTTTAATTTCCAAACAGTGTAAGCAAGGAAAAGGAAGAACACAATTTAAGGTTATTTTTAATGAAAAACCGGATTTCCAACAATTAGCACAAGTACGCGCTCGTCACTTCACGTACGAGGCATTCAAATTACCACAATATCAATACTAAGGGGAAAAGTTCCCCCACACAAGGTTAGACAAGCCACTTACCTCGAACCGGCTCAAAATCAACCCGAGATCACGTTCTTGCCACGAGTATTCGACTCCAAATGGACCAAATCTATTCAATCCAATTTCATAATGTAAATAACACCTCAAGTAACTGATTCCACAATTAAATTCTAAGCTAATACGCGAAATTAGGTAAAATGACCAAAACGCCCCTCAGGCCCACGTCTCGGAATCGGATAAAATTTACATTTTCAGAACCTCCTACTCTCACGAGTTCATACATACCAAGAACACTGAAATCGGGGTCCAAATGACCCCTCAAATCCTCATTTAAAGGCCTCTTAAACTCAAGCCCTAATTACCCATTTTTTCCCAAATTTCTCATCACTAATTAGGTCTTTAATCACATAAAAACGAGTTAGAAAGTCAAAAATGTTACCTCCAAGTGATTCCCCTTTGTTTTCCTCAAAGTCTCTCTCAAAAGCTTCAAATCCGGATGAAAAATGGTGAAAGGATGGCTCAATTTCGCAAAGGCAACTAAATATAGGTTCTGCCCAGCGATTCCCGCATTTGCGGCCCTGGGACCGCATCTGCGGTCCAGCTTCTGCGGTACCTACGTCGCATCTGCGACATTCATTAAATGACCCAGAAACCGCATCTGCGGTTGGCCTTCCGCAGATGCGCCACCGCTTCTGCGGTATTCCTTCCGCATCTGCGGAACCTGAAGGAAAGTCCAAAATCCGCTTCTGCGGTCTTCTTAGCCGCATCTGCGGCGCTGCATCTGCGATTCCCAAACCGCAGATGCGAAAATACCAAAAGCAGCAAAAAAAATACAGCAGCTGCAACATTTCTCAAAACTCCCCGTCAACCACCCAAAATCAGCCCGAGGTCCCCCCGGGACCTCAACCAAAGGCACCAACAAGTCTAATACCACTCCCCAAATTTGTACCAATCCTTAAAACACCTAAAACAACATCGAAACCTCAAATTAACCATGGATTCAAGCCTAAGAACTCCAAATTTCTCAAAATACGCTTTCGATCAAAAAGTCTATCAAACCTCGTCCGAATGACCTGAAATTTTGCACACACGTCCCAAATGACATAACGGAACTACAGCAACTCTCGGAATTCCATTCCGACCCACGGATTAAGAACTCGCTATCAAACCAGAAACTTCAAAATTCGACCTTTCGGCATTTCAAGCCTAAATTAGCTATGGACCTCCAAAACACAATCCGACCATGCCCCTAAACCCAAAATTATCTAACGGAGCTAACGGAACCCTCGGATTTCTATTCCGAGGCCGTCTTCACACTGTTCCGACTACGATAAATTTTTCAACACTTAAGCTCTCATTTGGGAACTAAGTGTCCCAAAACTCTCCGAAACTCAAAACCGAACGTCCCGGCAATTCAAAATAGCAGAAATAAACTTGGGGAAAATAGTTGATAGAGGATCGGGGCGTTAAATTCCTAGGACGACCGGCCGGGTCGTCACATCCTCCTACACTTAAACATTCGTTCGTCCTCGAACGAGCATAGAAACATACCTGAAGTGAAGCTGCTCATGGCCCCAACTGCTGAGCGACGCGCTAGAGCTCAAAACGACCGGTCGGGTCGTTACAAAACCCTTGCTTCAAGACTCTAGAACCCCCGAAAAAGGCGAGAGAAAAAGGAACAAAAAGAAAAGAAAAACGTTAAGGGAAAAAAGTATATATATCCTCTCAACCATGCACAAATCAGTACATTAGGGAGGAAATTAGCAATAAAAAAAGAGAGCAAAACTAAAGCCACAAAAAAGAATTATGCTAGGAGGTGGAAAGCTAACTAGGAGCACCGAAGGACGCAAAGTTTTGGATAACACATACATGTAATGAATAGAAAATTTAACTATAACACTATATAAATTACCTCAATAAATAACCTACATAAAATACTAACCTACATATGCAAGGATAACCATTACTCAAAAGTATAGAGCATTGGGCTAAAACGCCTTGAACAAAAAGTGGAAGAAAGAAAAGCTGTAATTCATAAGCAAGTCGTGCATTAAAAACAAAGGTTCTTACACTGCAATATAAGAATCCAATGACGAACTGAGGGAGACGCATCTTCATCTAATTTAATCTCAATTACTTTGGAGTTCCAACAAAATTTAATAGAAAAATTACATACTAATAATGTTCTTTTATAGACAAGAAAAAGGAATATAATTTTTCCGACATGAAATGACTTGGAGTTGGAAGTCTTTTTGTAGGGATCAAATTGTGTAGTCAAACCTAATTCAACAATAGGTTCGGCAATCGATTGATATCAGAATCCCATGAAAATTGAATTATACTTGACTTGAACGACCTTGGTATTAGGAACTCAATTAGCGGTGCTTACTATTTTATCCAAGGTGCAATGAAGCTTAATTTAACTAATAAAGGGTATAAAAGCCGATCAATATTTTAAAGATATTTTTGTCGTTCAACATTTAGCGAGGAACATTCGTGCTTTTATAATAATATAAATAGATAGATAGATAGATAGATATAGATATAGATATAGATATAGATATAGATATAGATATAGATATAGATATATTCACTAAAAAATAAGTCATATGAGTTTTATTATTTTAGAATATCATAAGTTGTTCCTTTATCTAAACTAGCCATCCGAATTTAAAGAAAATAGGTCACTAAAAACATTGTTAACATTACATATCTATCTAAACTGATTATCCAACTTTAGAAAAACTTAAATCAGTTTGTTTTACAACTTTAAATAACAAAGGTATTCTTTACTATAAATTCTTATTAAATTAAATACATAAATTCTAACAAAATATTTTTACTTAATGTACTACTGGAAAAGGCAAATTTATAAACTTTTATAGCATTAGACAATGTCAGTGAACCATGCTCATTGAGTATTTCAAAACTTGTTCAAGAGACAATAAAGTACATATGTACCACTACAAAAAATTAACGGAAGATTATGTCTAGAACCCTCAATCATAGATATTGAGAAAAATAAAAAATAAAAGATTTATAATTGGTTGATCTTTTAAAAAAGGGCAAACCCATATGCGGCCCCCTGAAGTTGGCTTCACTTTTCATTTTGGCACTTTTACTTCGACCTTTTTCATTTTGAACTCCAACTCATCCTCTCATGTGCTACTTAAACACAAAACATTGACTTGTCATATTGTCTGATTTACACCTCTTTTGAGCGCGTGAAAAGCTGAATTTTTTTTTCTTTTAATTTTTTATCTTTCTGCTTTCTCCTTCTTCCATTTCCACTACCAATTCCGCCGCCAACACCACTTTTTCCACAGAAGAAAAAGTTATGGTTGTTTGGTGTGTCCTTGCTTTCTTCTTATTATTCTTCAGAAGGCCTTCTACAAACCCTTGTGAAGGAGGCAAGTACCAGGAAATAGAGGCAACATTTGAGAGTGTATGCTTCCAAAGTCGTGCACTTCTGCAATTCTGTCGCCAACACCACCACTACCAATTCATCCGCCAACACCAATTTCTGCTTCCTCCATTACCAATTCCGCCACCAACACCACCAGTGCAATTCTGCAATCTACACTTTCAAAGCCGTCAACGGCAATAGAGACCCATAGATTTGCCGTCAAATACTCCGTAAAATCTCCATCCTTCACAAGAAGAATTCTCCTTACATCGTCAATAGTTAAATTGATTTTTGGTTAACTCTTATGCGAGCAAAATCATATAGGTGCAAATTAATTAGAGCTTTGTAGTGAGTCATTCTTTTGGTTAAAGAGTTAAACTCATTTTAATATTATACTAGATTTTAATGCTATTAAAGTCAATGGAGATTTTGGTTGTGAGAGCTCTGGTGATTGTGGGAAAATGATGATGGAACCAGATGGTGGGGTGGGCGGAGAAGATGACGGAGGGACCGATTGAAAATAGTTCTTTTTCTTTTCTTTTTTTGCTCAAAATTCATTTTGAAATTATTTGGTAACAAAAGTCACATGTCATTGTTCCATTGGTTACTTTGCCACATAAGCTGCGGGTGAATTATACTCTCTTCATATTTTTGATTGATGAGCATTTTGTGTTTAAGTGGCACATGAGAGGATGAATTGGAGTGTCAAAATGAAAAAGGTCAAAATAAAAGTGCCAAAAAAAAAGTAAAGCCAACTTTAGGGAACGCTTATAGGTTTGGCCTTTAAAAAAGTTTCACACACAATTATGTCAGAAGACCCTCTTCGTTTATAGACTTACTCGTTGTTGATACAAGGAAGCTGCAAAAGAGAAAGAGTTACTAGAAATCATATAACAATATTTCTTTGATGATTACGCAAGGCATTTTTCTTCAAAATGCCAGTAGCTCTCCGGAATTCGTTTGCAACTATAAGAAAACTGTGGAATACATATTCGAAGATATGTCAGACGACTTTAGAAGTATACAATGACAGTCATCTGATGCTTAAATATAGTGCATACTGAAAAGTACTAATTATTTCATACAGAGCATGGGCAAGAGTGCCAAAAATATAGTTTACCGAAACTTGATCACTGCCTCAAAATGCAAGGAAATTATTGAAGAAAAGGGCATACAAGTGCCTGAGGAAGATTAAGAGTGTTTGGTATGAAGGGAAAATGTTTTCCAATTTTTTCATGTTTGATTGGCTTAAATGTTTTGAAAAATATTTTACTCATGAATTCATTTTTCTTTAATTGGAGGAAAATATTTTCCGTATTAAGAGAAGGGAAAATATTTTCCAAAACTCTTTTTCTACCTTCCCCACCACCACCCCCTCCCTCACCCTAAATAAAAATGTTATTAATAGTACTTTCTTTTCATGATGTACAAAAAAATATTTTCTTTCATTTCAACAAAAAAAAGTAATTTCTTTTCATGAGGTAGAAAAAGTATTTTTTTGTCATTTCAACAAAAAAATTTTGTTTCAATAAAATGATTACTTTATTTTCATGTTGTAGAAAGAGTATTTCCTTTCCCAGCTAAAAAAAGAGTATTTTCTTTATAGTTATCGAGCATAAATTTCAATATTGTTTTGCGTAAAAAAGTAAAGCAGCACATTAGTTCCTTTGGGTTTGCATGAATTTTTAGAAGAATAATTAAATTGTTGAAGAAAATAGAGTCCTGAAAATATTGGGTATTTGGGTAGAGAGGAGAGGGGGTAGAGCAAGGAAACATGGGGATTTGGGGAAAGGGGCTGAGGATAGTAGCATAAAATATATTTTTCTAAAAAATTATTTTCTATTCTCTAACCACTAGAAAATATTTTCCGGAAAAAGTTTTTCACTCACCTACCAAACAAGGGAAAATAAGTGATAAAATCACTTATTTCCTTGAAAACATTTTCCACAGAAAATATTTTTTTTCATACCAAACACATCCTAAATGTACAATCAAAGTTAGCATCAAGCTTTAAGTAATATATTGCAAAGAGTTGGCTCTGGTAGAGCAAAATTATTCTTTGTAGATGGCCTTAGAGAAATTGAAAAAAATATTTTTATATCGTGTATTACTTGCAAATGTAAGATCAATATAATAACATTAGCAATAATAACAAGTGGAATAGCAACTCACTTTAGATTCGATATACCTCTTCAAACAACTGAACACCACCGCAAATATATCAAAACGGCATGGTGATGCCAAACTTATAAGCAAAGCAAGATTAATAATATGAGATAAAGAGCTTATGCTAGAGCGTCAGACGATTGAAATAATTAACAAGATCTTTAGAGGTATAATAGATATCAGTGAACCATTTGGTGAAAAATTAATGAGGTTTTCACGTAATTTTCGACAAGTAATATTAGTAGTTCCTAAATCGTTGAGAGTAGAAAATATAAATGCCACCTTGCTACGATTATACTTATAGCATCAAAAATAAAAATAATTTAGCTAACAAGCATTATAAAAGAAAAATAGATCCAGTATTCAGTGACTTCTTGCTTTGTGTCGGAAACAAAAAAGAACACATAATAAAAATGATTTAGTCTTTCTAGGACAACCGACTATCAACTCCAATAATGATAATATTGGTAAAGATCTTTAATAAGGAAATATTTCTATCGAAAAATGAAAATGCAAGTTGCACAAATTACATGCAGAAATAGTTATCTTAGATAGCAGCGATGAATATGTTGATCAACTAAATGAGATGTCAAGTACCAAATTTTCTGGTGAATGCAAAATGTTTCTCAATTTTGACTCGCAAAAGATAATAACGATAACTACTAGCAAGAAGAATATTTAAATATCTTTTACTATCAAATGATCTTCCAGCACACAAATGTCTTGTCAAGTTATTATTTTTTAAGTATGCTTCTACCATGTATATAACAGAGAAAGTTAAAATTGATCTTCCATTGTATATATACTAGTTTTGAAAACAAAATGTAGCCATCATGATACTGAGAAACTGTAACGATCCGGCCGGTCGTTTTTAGAATTTACGCCCCGATCCCCTATTAATTATTTTTCCCAAGTTTATTTCTGCTATTTTGATTTGCCGGGATGTTCAGTTTTGAGTTTCGAAGAGTTTTGGGACACTTCGTCCCTAAATGAGAGCTTAAGTGTTGGAAAATTGACCGTAGTCGGAACAGTATGAAGACGGCCTCGGAATGGAAATCCGATGGTTGCGTTAGCTCCGTTAGGTGATTTCAGGTTTAGGGGCGTGGTCGGATTGTGTTTTGGAGGTCCGCAGCTAATTTAGGCTTGAAATGCCGAAGTTGAATTTTTGGAAGTTTCCGGTTCGATAGTGAGATTTTGATCAGAGGGTCGGAATGGAATTCTGAGAGTTGCAGTAGTTCCGTTATGTCATTTGCTATGTGTGTGCAAAGTTTCAGGTCATTCGAAGGTGGTTTGGTTAGGTTTTTGATCGAAAGCGTATTTTGAGGAAATTTAAAGTTCTTAGGCTTAAATCCTTGATTAATTCGAGTTTCCGATGTTGTTTTAGGTGGTTCAATGATTGGTACAAGTTTGAATGAGGTATTAGGTGTTGTTGCTGCTTTTGGTAGAGGTCCCGGGGGCCTCGGGATGATTTCGGATGGTTGACGGGAAGGGTGAAGAAGTGTTGCAGCAGCTGTAGTATTGCTGCTTCTGGTATTTTCGCATCTGCGGCTTGGGAACCGCAGATGCGGTGCCGCAGAAGCGGCTAAAGGGCTGTAGAAGTGGTTTGGGGTCATTCCTTCAGAAACCGCAGATGCGGTGTGAGGCCCGTAGAAGCGGAATCGCAGATACGGTAGGGGGCCCGCAGATGCATTACCGCAGATGCGGCTAAGTAGACCGCATAAGCGGGTTTAGGTTGGTTCAGCAGTTTCCGCAGATGCGGTGGATTTTTCCGCAGAAGCGGATCCGCATCTGCGAGATTAAGACTGCAGGTGCGGAAATTTGGCCTTTTAGCGAAAGTCACAGATGCGACCTGAGTTCCGCAGAAGCGGGACCGCAGATGCGGTCCCTTGACCGCAGAAGCGGAAATCACTGGGCAGAAATATGAAATTCGAGGTTTAGTTTTAAAAGTTAGAAAAATCAAATTGGAGCTCGGGAGAGGGCGATTCTGAGAGGGATTTGAAGAGGATATCATTGGGTAATGTTTCTTTAATCCCTTCTAGTTATATTCCATCAATCTATAGTAATTTTAACATTTAAATTCGGATTGGGGATCAAAAATTGGGAAAAATTGGAAGAAACTTCTTAGACCAAATTATTGAGTTTTGAGTGGGTGTTTGACCTCCGATTTGAGAGATTTTTATGTGGTTAGACCGTGAGAGTACGAGGGTTCTGAAAATGTTAAATTCATCCGATTCCGAGACGTTGGCCTGAGGGGCATTTTGGTCATTTTACATAATTTCGCGTTTTAGCTTTGATTTAAATTGTAGAATCAGTTGCTTGAGATGTTATTTACGATATGTAATTGAATTGAATAGATTTGGGACATTTGGAGTCGGATACTCGTGACAAAAGCGTGGTTTCTAGTTGATTTCGAGCCGGTTCGAGGTCAGTGGCTTGTCTAACCTTGTGTGGGGGACCTTCCCCCTTAGGATATGATATTTGGTAATTGAATGCCTTGTACGTGAGGTGACGAGCGCGTACTTGAGCTAATTTTTGAAAATCTGATTTTACTCTAAGTATTTTGACTGAGTTCTTTTCTTATTTGTTCTATTCTACTTGCAAACATAGCATGTGTTAGTTTAGAAAAGCATACTTAGTTGACTTAATTGCCTATTTTCTTAAACTGCCTTAATTGCCTTACGTGAAGCATGTTAGGCTAGAATTAACTGTCTACTTGATACGGACTTAGTATTTATTTCGATATTTTTTTGAGCTGCTGCTGTGTGTTTTAAATTGGGACTACGGGACGGCATCCCGGGAGATCCCCTATGCGTATTTATGACCCGGATTGAGGTGCGGGATACCAAGAGATTCCTGGCACGTGTATTGAGGATACCAAGAGATCCTCGGGATACCAAGAGATCCCTGTTATATGTATTGAGGATACCAAAAGATCCTCGGGATACCAAGAGATCCCTAGTGTGTATATTGAGGATACCAAGAGATCCCGACTATTTTATCTCGCTGTGAGGGGGTATTTCCTTATAGTTGCCTTTATCTCTGTTTTCGTTACTGCACCCTTATAATACTGTGTAGATCCTTATTATAGACTCTCAATTTTACTGCTTATTAACCCTGTCATTTCGTTATATATATACTTATCTCAGTAGGGCCCTGACTTCCTCGTGACTACCCGACCGAGGTTAGGCTTGGCACTTACTGAGTACCGCTGTGGTGTATTCATGCCCTTCCTGCGCATGTTTTTCATGTGCAGATCCAGGTACTTCTGCACAGGCTTACCATCCTTGAGGTAGGGAGAGCTTTTGGAGACTTCTAGGTACATCTGTCGCGTCCGCAGACCGAAGAGTCTCCATCTTTATTCTATCTTGTAGTATTAGCCCTTCTATCATACTGTTGATGTAGACATTCCGGAGTTAGAGCATTTTTGTTTACTATATTTCTCTCAGCTTGTGTTCCCGTGAGTTTCCGGGTTTTGGTATAGTGATGTAGAAGTTTGAGATATTGTTCTGTATATGTCGAGCGGCATTCTATATACCATTCCTTTAGTTATTTTGGTTTTGATTTATACTTCCGCAAGTTCGATTTGTTTCCGCACTTGTTAGGCTTACCTAGTCGTAGAGACTAGGTGCCATCACGACAGTTCACGGAGGGCGAACTGGGGTCGTGACAAGTTGGTATCAGAGCTCTAGGTTCATAGGAGTCACAGAACACAGGCCAGTTTATTAGAGTCTCGCTGATCGATACGGAGACGTCTGTACTTATCCGCGGGAGGCTATGTAACTGTTAGGAAAAAAATTCCACTTCATTTGATTTCCTTGTCATGCGAGATTCTTGACATCACAACTAAACTTCTGTCTATCTATTCTCTCACAGATGGTGAGGACATGCGCTACCCAAGAGGATCAGGCACCCGCGCCCCCTACTGCAACCGTCAGATGCCGGGGCCGAGGTAGAGGCCGAGGACGCGCTCGTGGTACAGCCAGAGCACCCGCGCGAGCTGCTGCCGAGGTACCACAAGCAGTACCAGCCGGAGTCCAGACACCCGATACGTCTGCCACTACTACTCCAGCAATCCAGGAGACTTTGGCACAGTTTATGAGTATGTACACCACTTTGGCTCAGGTAGGGTTGCTTTCCCTTGCTGCAACCACATCTCAGGCCTGGGGAGGGGTACAGACTCCCGCCTCCAGCACTCTTGAGCAGCGAGTGCATGTTGAGCATGCCCCAGAGGTTATACCTGCGCCGCCTGCAGTACCAGTTCAGCCCGAGGGTAGGGCAGCGGCTTCAGAGGATGAGCAACGGAGACTTGAGAGGTTCATGAAATACGATCCTTCGGTATTCAGTGGGTTAGCATCAGAGGATACCTTGGGATTTCTGGAGGAGTGCTACCGTATTCTCCGCACTATGGGCATATCAGGATCGAGCGGGGTTTCCTTCACTACTTTCCAGCTACGAGGAGCCGGCTATCAGTGGTGGCATGCTTATGAGTTAGACAATCCGGATGAGGTAGCTTCCCTGACTTGGGCTCAGTTTTCAGACATGTTCACGAGGGAGTATGTCCTCCAGAGTCTTAGGGACGCTTGGCACGCGGAGTTTGAGCGTTTGCGTCAAGGTGCTATGACTGTCTCGGAGTATGCTGTCCGTTACATTGACTTGGCTAGACATGCACCAGCTTTGGTTTCTACGGTTCGCGAGAAGGTTTGCCAGTTCAATGAGGGGCTTATTCCCAGCATCAGATCTAGCATGGCTCGTGAGTTAGAGACGGATATATCTTATCAGCAGGTGGTGAGCATTGCTAGGAGGATTGAGGGTATGCATGCTAGGGACAGAGAGGAGAGGGAGGCCAAGAGGTCTCGAGAGTCGGGCCATTTTTCTGGTGCCCATGCCCCAGCTGCAGGTCGTCATGGTAGAGGTCATATGGGTCGCCCTGTTCATTCAGCTCTTCCAGCAGCCAGTGGTATTCCAGCTCCACCTAGGCCTCAGGAGCCTTATTATGCACCTCCAGTCTCTAGTGCGCCTCCTGCACGGGGTGTTTCCAGTGGTCAGTCCAGCAGACCTGGCCCGCGCCAGTCACAGCCGCCACGTCCTCCCAAAGCTTGTTCTGAGTGTGGTGACACACGCCATGTGGTGAGGGATTGCGCCAGACTTGGGAGGGCTGCACCCCCACAGACTCTTCAGCCACAGCAGGCCCCGCAGAGCTCTCAGGCTATGGTTCCAGCACCAGTTGCTACTCCACCGGCCCAGCCAGCTAGGGGTGGAGGTCGGGGAGGTAGAGGTCGCCCTCGAGGGGGAGGCCAGGCTAGATATTATGCTCTTCCAGGCCGTACTGAGGCCTCCGCCTCTGATTCTGTCATCACAGGTACCATCTTGGTCTGTCACAGAGATGCATCGGTTCTATTCGATCCAGGCTCCACTTACTCTTATGTGTCTTCTTATTTTGCTCCGCATTTGGGAGTAGCCCGAGATTCTTTGAGTTCCCCGGTTTATGTTTCTACTCCTGTGGGAGATTCTCTTGTTGTGGACCGCGTTTACCGATCATGTTTGGTTATTCTTGGTGGTTTTGAGACCATAGCCGACTTATTATTGTTCAGTATGGTCGATTTTGATATTATTTTGGGCATGGACTGGTTGTCGCCCCATTATGCTATTCTTGATTGTCAGGCCAAAACTGTGACGCTGGCCGTGCCAGGTGTACCGAGTATTGAGTGGAGAGGTGCCTTAGGTCACACTCTCAGTAGGGTTATTTCTTTCCTTAAGGCTCATCGTATGATTGAGAAAGGTTGTGATGCGTACTTGGCTTATGTGAGAGATGCCAGTATGGATACTCCTTCTGTTGATTCAGTCCCAGTAGTACGGGATTTCCCCGATGTGTTTCCAGCTGAACTTCCAGGCATGCCACCCGATAGGGACATTGATTTTTGGCATTGACCGGTTGCCAGGCACTCAGCCCATCTCTATCCCTCCGGACCGTATGGCTCCTCCTGAGTTGAAGGAGTTGAAGGAGCAATTGCAGGAATTACTTGATAAGGGTTTTATTCGGCCTAGTGTATCGCCTTGGGGTGCTCATGTGTTATTTGTGAAGAAGAAGGATGGTTCTATGCGCATGTGTATTGATTACCGCCAGTTGAACAAGGTTACAGTGAAGAACTGTTATCCTTTGCCTCGTATTGATGATCTATTTGACCAGCTTCAGGGCGCACGGGTGTTTTCTAAGATTGATTTGCGCTCAGGTTACCATCAGTTGAAGATTCGGGAGCCAGATATCCCGAAGACTGCCTGCAGGACTCGGTATGGTCATTACAAGTTTCTTGTTATGTCATTTGGGCTGAGCAATGCCCCAGCAGCCTTCATGCATCTGATGCATAGTGTATTCCGACCATATCTTGACTCTTTTGTCATTGTCTTTATTGATGATATTCTAGTGTATTCCCGGAGTCGGGAAGATCACGAGCAGCACCTGAGGACAGTGCTTCAGACTCTGAGGGAAAAGAGATTATATGCAAAGTTTTCAAAATGTGAGTTTTGGTTGGATTCCGTGGCATTCTTGGGTCACGTGGTATCGAATGAGGGCATTCGGGTGGATCCGAAGAAGGTAGAGGCAGTGCAGAGTTGGCCCAGACCATTCTCAGCTACAGAGATTCACAGTTCCCTTGGCTTGGCGGGCTACTACCGTCGATTTGTGGAGGGGTTTTCATCGATTGCAGCCCCTATGACTAGATTGACCTAGAAGGGTGCTCCATTTTAGTGGACAAAGGAGTGTGAGGCGAGCTTTCAGAAGCTCAAGACAGCCCTGAATACAGCCCCAGTTTTCATATTGCCTAACGGTTCGGGGTCTTATGTTGTCTATTGTGATGCGTCGAGAGTTGGCCTTGGAACGGTATTGATGCAGGACGGTAGGGTGATTGCCTACGCGTCCAGACAGATGAAGATAAGAATTATCCTGTCCATGATCTTGAGTTAGCTGCCATTGTTCATGCCTTGAAGATTTGGCGTCATTACTTGTACGGTGTGCCTTGTGAGATATATACTGATCACCGGAGTTTGCAGCATCTGTTCAAGCAGAAGGATCTTAATTTGCGTTAGAGGAGATGGCTAGAGTTGTTAAAGGATTATGACATCACTATCTTGTATCACCCGGGTAAGGCCAATCTGGTGGCCGATGCTTTGAGCCGCCGGGCGGAGAGTTTGGGGAGTTTGGCTTATTTACCAGCAGCAGAGAGGCCTATGGCGATGGATGTTCAGGCCCTAGCCAGCTAGTTTGTGAGATTGGATCTTTCGGAGCCCAGCCAGGTTCTAGCTTATGTGGTTCCTCGGTCTTCTTTATTTGATCGTATCAGGGAGCGGTAGTATGATGACCCTCATTTGCTTGTCCTCAAGGACAAGGTTCAGCATGGTGATGCTAGAGAGGTGACCATTGGCGAGGATGGAGTATTGAGGATGCAGGGTCGGGTCTGTGTACCCAATGTTGATGGGCTTCAGGAGTTGATTCTAGAGGAGGCCCATAGTTTGCGGTATTCCATTCATCCGGGTGCTGCGAAGATGTTAGGATTTGAGGCAGCACTACTGGTGGAGGCGGATGAAGAAGGATATAGTTGGGTTTGTAGCTCGGTGCCTTAATTGTCAGCAAGTAAAGTATGAGCACCAGAGACCGGGTGGATTGCTTCAGCATATAGAGATTCCGGAGTGGAAGTGGGAGCGGATCACCATGGACTTCGTATCTGGACTCCCACGGACTTTGAAGAAGTTCGATGCCGTTTGGGTTATTGTGGATCGGCTGACTAAGTCCGCGCATTTCATCCCTGTATGTACTACCTATTCCTCATAGCGGTTAGCGGAGATTTATATCCGGGAGATTGTCCGTCTGCATGGTATTCCAGTTTCCATTATTTCAGACAGAGGTACTCAGTTCACATTGCGGTTCTGGAGAGCCGTACAGCAGGAGTTGGGTACCCGGGTGGAGTTGAGCACAACATTTCACCCCTAGACGGACGGGCAGTCCGAGCGCACTATTCAGAATCTTGAGGATATGCTCCGTGCGTGTGTGATTGAGTTTGGAGGTTCTTGGGATCAGTTCTTGCCATTAGCGGAGTTTGCCTACAACAACAGCTATCAGTCCAGCATTCAGATGGCACCGTACGAGGCCTTATATGGTAGGCGATGTAGATCTCCGGTGGGTTGGTTCGAGCCGGGTGAGGCTAGATTACTGGGAACGGATTTGGTTCAGGATGCTTTGGAGAGAGTCAAGGTGATTCAGGATAGACTCCGTACAGCCCAGTCCCGACAGAAGAGTTACGCGGATTGGAAGGTTCGTGATGTTTCCTACATGGTTGGAGAGCGGGTTCTGCTTCGGGTATCGCCTATGAAAGGCGTTATGAGATTTGTGAAGAAAGGGAAGTTGAGTCCGAGGTTTATTGGCCCTTTTGAGATATTGAGGCGAGTTGGGGAGGTTGCCTATGAGCTTGCCTTACCTCTCAGCCTGGCAAGGGTTCATCCAGTATCTCATGTTTCGATGCTCCGGAGGTATCACGGTGATCCGTCGCACGTGTTGGATTTCAGTTCAGTCCAGTTAGAGAAGGATCTATCCTATGTTTAGGAGCTAGTGGCAATATTGGACAGGCAAGTCAGGAAGCTGAGGTCAAAGAACATTGCGTCTGTGAAGGTTTAGTGGCGGGGTCAGCCGGTCGAGGAGGCGACCTGGGAGACCGAGCAGGATATGCGCAGCCAGTACCCTCATCTTTTCACTACTTCAGGTATGTCTTTGTGCTCGTTCGAGGACGAACGAATGTTTAAGTGTGGGAGGATGTAACGACCCGACCGGTCATTTTTGGAATTTACGCCCCGATCCCCTATTAATTGTTTTCCCCAAGTTTATTTCTGCTATTTTGATTTGCCGGGATGTTCGGTTTTGAGTTTCGTAGAGTTTTGGGACACTTAGTCCCTAAATGAGAGCTTAAGTGTTGGAAAATTGATCATAGTCGGAACAGTGTGAAGACAGCCTCGGAATGGAAATTCGATGGTTCCGTTAGCTCCGTTAGGTGATTTCGGGTTTAGGGGCATGGTCCGATTGTGTTTTGGAGATCCGTAGCTAATTTAGGCTTGAAATGCCGAAGTTGAATTTTTGGAATTTTCCGGTTCGATAGTGAGATTTTGATCAGAGGGTCGGAATGGAATTCCGAGAGTTGCAGTAGTTCCGTTATGTTATTTGCGATGTGTGTGCAAAGTTTCAGGTCATTCGGAGGTGGTTTGGTTAGGTTTTTGATCGAAAGCGTATTTTGAGGAAATTTGGAGTTCTTAGGATTAAATCCTTGATTAATTCGAGTTTCCGATGTTGTATTAGGTGGTTCGATGATTGGTACAAGTTTGAATGAGGTATTAGGTGTTGTTGCTGCTTTTGGTTGAGGTCCCGGGGGCCTTGGGATGATTTCGGATGGTTGACGGGAAGGGTGAAGAAATGTTGCAGCAGCTGTAGTATTGCTGCTTCTGGTATTTTCGCATCTGCGGCTTGGGAACCGCAGATGCGGCGCCGCAAAATCGGCAAAAGGGCCACAGAAGCGGTTTGGGTCATTCCTTCAGAAACCCCAGATGCGGTGTGAGGCCCGCAGAAGCGGAACCGCAGATGCGGTAGGAGGCCCGCAGATGCGGTACCGCAGATGCGGCTAAGTACACCGCAGAAGCGGGTTTAGGTTGGTTCAGCAGTTTCCGCAGATGCGGTGGATTTTTCCGCAGAAGCGGATCCGCATCTGCGAGATTAAGACGGCAGGTGCAGAAATTTGGCCTTTTAGCGAAAGTCGCAGATGCGACCTGAGTTCCGCAGAAGCGGGACCGCAGATGCGGTCCCTTGACCGCAGAAGCGGAAATCACTGGGCAGAAATATGAAATTCGAGGGTTTCGTTTCAAAAGTTAGAAAAATCAAATTGGAGCTCGGGAGAGGGCAATTATGAGAGGGATTTGAATAGGAGATCATTGGGTAATGTTTCTTTAATCCCTTCTAGTTATATTCCATCAATCTATAGTAATTTTACCATTTAAATTCGGATTGGGGATCAAAAATTGGGAAAAATTGGAAGAAACTTCTTAGACCAAATTATTGAGTTTTGAGTGGGTTTTTGACCTCCGATTTGAGATATTTTTATGTGGTTAGACTCGTGAAAGTACTAGGGTTCTGAAAATGTTAAATTCATCCGATTCCGAGACGTTGGCCTGAGGGGCGTTTTGGTCATTTTACATAATTTCGCGTTTTAGCTTTGAATTAAATTGTAGAATTAGTTGCTTGAGATGTTATTTACGATATGTAATTGAATTGAATAGATTTGGGCCATTTGGAGTCGGATACTCGTGGCAAAAGCGTGCTTTCTAGTTGATTTCGAGCCGGTTCGAGGTAAGTGGCTTGTCTAACCTTGTGTGGGGGACCTTCTCCCTTAGGATATGATATTTTGTAATTGAATGCCTTGTACGTGATGTGACGAGCGCGTACTTGAGCTAATTATTGAAAATCCGGTCTTACTCTAAGTATTTTGACTGAGTTCTTTTCTTACTTGTTCTATTCTACTTGCAAACATAGCATGTGTTAGTTTAGAAAAGCATACTTAGTTGACTTAATTGCCTATTTGCATAAACTGCTTTAATTGCATTACGTGAAGCATGTTAGGCTAGAATTAACTGTCTACTTGTTACGGACTTAGTATTTATTTCGATATTTTTTTGAGCTGCTGCTGTGTGTTTTAAATTGGGACTACGGGACGACATCCCGGGAGATCCCCTATGCATATTTATGACCCGGATTGAGGTGCGGGATACCAAGAGATCCCTGGCACGTGTATTGAGGATACCAAGAGATCCTCGGGATACCAAGAGATCCCTGGTATATGTATTGAGGATACCAAGAGATCCTCGGGATACCAAGAGATCCCTAGTGTGTATATTGAGGATACCAAGAGATCCCGACTATTTTATCTCGCTGTGAGGGGGTATTTCCTTATAGTTGCCTTTATCTCTGTTTTCGTTACTTCACCCTTATTATACTATGTAGATCCTTATTATAGACTCTCAGTTTTACTGCTTATTTACCCTGTCATTTCGTTATATATATACTTATCTCAGTAGGGCCCTGACCTTCCTCGTCACTACCCGACCGAGGTTAGGCTTGGCACTTACTGAGTACCGCTGTGGTGTACTCATGCCCTTCCTGCGCATGCTTTTCATGTGCAGATCCAGGTACTTCTGCACAGGCTTACCATCCTTGAGGCAGGGAGAGCTTTTGGAGACTTCGAGGTACATCTGCCGCGTCCGCAGACCGAAGAGTCTCCATCTTTATTCTATCTTGTAGTATTAGCCCTTCTATCATACTGTTGATGTAGACATTCCGGAGTTAGAGCATTTTTGTTTACTATATTTCTCTCAACTTGTGTTCCCGTGAGTTTTCGGGTTTTGGGATAGTGATGTAGAAGTTTGAGATATTGTGCTGTATATGCCGAGCGGCATTCTATATACCATTCCTTTTGTTATTTTGGTTTTGATTTATACTTCCGCAAGTTCGATTTGTTTCCGCACTTGTTAGGCTTACCTAGTCGTAGAGACTAGGTGCCATCACGACAGTTCACGGAGGGCGAACTGGGGTCGTGACAGAAACATAGAACCGTCAAATGGCCTATGTAATGCTACAAGGATGGTATGTAAACAATAACGTCTTATATGCAGAAATCATGATGGGTCAATGTACTTCCAAGCATGTGTTTATATCTAGAATTCAAGTTTCGCCTCTAAAAAAAATCTTTTATATTTATCCAAAAATGGTTTTCAGTGCGCTAATATTTTGCAATGACAATAAATAAAGTACAAGAGCAAACAATCAAAATGTTAGATTGGATTTGGTGCAACATATTTTCTCGCATGGACAACTGTATATTGCACTTTCAAAAGTGTTATTATTGAGCCAAGCAATGTCACTTAGTTAGTTGTAATGACAGTTAGGTAGTTGTGCTAATTGTAACTTAAGTTTACTATGGTTAGTAATAGAGTTAGTTAACCATAGTTAGTAGTAGAGTTAGTCTTAGTTTTCATTCATATACATATACATGTACAGATTCACGTGATACAGTTGAAGAAATAGAATCCTTTGGAATATTCTCTCTCCACCTTCTTCCTCCGTTTTACCGACTCATCAAATCAGCTTCAATCAGCTAAGAATCCATGGCTGAGCTTCATAGATAGTTGATTTTGATATGGTATCAGAGCTACACGGCCATTAGTGTGGTCTTATCGTTTTCAATTTCGTCCATTTTAGTCTTCTTCAAGTTAATTCTGAAGATCAATAATGGCGATTGTCGATATCATTGAACTAGAGAAATTAGGTCACAATCATCCGCTTTTCCTGAATTCAAATGATAATTCATGAGCTGTGTTGATTTTGTTGCAATTACGAGGACCGAAAAACTACTCTGTATGGAGCCGGGCAATGAGGATTGCAATCTGTAGTCGAAATAAGCTAGGGTTCATTCACGGCACATGCAAAAGGGAGAATTACGGTACAAATCTCATAGATCTCTGGGAACATTGTAATGCAATTCTATTGTCTTGGTTGATGAACTGTGTTTTTCCAGAATTGTTGAGTGGGATGGTATATTCGTCAAATGCTAATGAGGTATGGGACGATTTGAAGGAGCGATTTGATAAGGTGGATTGCTCTAGGATTTTTCAGATCCGCAGAGAAATTGGTACGGCTAGGCAGAGCACCAGTTCGATTTCGACTTATTTCTCAAAATTGAGAGTGCTTTGGGCAGAATTTGACAGTTTGGCACCAATTCTTGGTCGTGATGCTGCTAACTCTCGTGAATTTGTTCAATTTCTGGAGCGTCAAAAGCTTCTACAATTCTAATGGGATTGAATGAGTCTTATGAACAAGCACATAGCCAGCTCTTGATGATGATTCTCGTTCCATCTGTGGATAAAGCTTACTCTATGTTAGTGGAGCGTGAGAGTCAGAAGACAATGTCCAACACCTTTACCACTGTTGATGGGGGTGAAATGGCAGCGCTGATGACGAATAGGTCTGGGAATTAGCAGAGGCCAAAGAAAAATTACAATCTTCAGTGTGATGTATGCCACATGAAAGGCCACACTAAAGAAACTTGCTACAAGGTAGTATGATATCCAAAAGATAACAAAATCAGGAAGAAGTACAATTCCCAGGAAACAACTAATTTTGCAGCCGAAGATGTCCCAGCAACAACAACTGGTTCTACTCCTATGGCTCCCACATTCACTCTAGAACAATATCAGCAGATTCTACAACTGCTTAAAGGCAAGGAGACTGAAGTAGCAGCTAATGGAACAGGAATGGATTCAGGTATTATAATGTCCTTAATGTCTAACCTGGATCAAGATGTTTGAATTGTAGATAGTGGTGCCTCTAACCACATGGTTTCAAAGCTAGAAGCATTAGATAATCCTACCCAATTCCTAAAACCTAACTCAATTCATTTGTCAAATCGAGATGTGGATGCAATTACACATAGTGTATCAACTAGTATATTCAAGAACCAATAGATTAGTGATGTTCTTCATGTTCCAAACTTTAAGTATAACCTACTGTCAGTTTCAAAATTGACAAAAGAGCTGCAATGTTTGGTAGCTTTGTTTCCTGATATATGTGTATTTCAGGATCTCTACATTGGGAAGGTGTTGGGGATTTGTAGTGACACAAATGGATTGTACATACTCAAAGATTGCATATGCAGCAGGAAACTTACTACACCAACTGTACATACCACAATCATGCCTACTTCTATGTCAGTTAGTCAAGATTCAATAAAACCGGAGATATGGCACCAGAGACTTGGTCACCTACATATGGAGACACTTAAGAGAATTGATAAGTTCAAAAATCTTCACACTAGTAACAGGAGCAGTGATTGTGCAATGTGTCATGTTTGTCCATTAGCTAGGCAGACTCGATTACCATTTCCAGTTAGTACTAGTAGAGCTAAGGCACCATTTGATCTTTTGCATGCTAATGTATGGGGACCTTTCAGAGTACCCACTTATGATAGCAAGAGATTTTTTCTTACAGTAGTGGATGATTTCTCTAGAATTACTTGGCTCTTCCTGATGAATGCTAAAGATGAGACTTATTGGTTAATGAAAAGATTGTTTTCTACGATCAGTACTCAGTATGATTGTCCTGTTAAGATCCTGAGAACAGATAATGGTTTTGAATTTTTTAATTCAAATATGAAGCAGTTAGTTGAGACATTAGGAATTGTACATCAAACTACATGTGTTTACACTTCGCAGCAGAATGGTATAATGGAAAGAAGACACGGATACATCCTTGAGACAGCTAGAGCTTTGAGATGTCAATCCGCAGCACCCTTATGATTTTGGGGTGAGTGTGTTCTTATAGCAGTACACATAATAAATAGATTGCCCTTTACAACCTGGAAAGGAAAGTTCCCCTATGAAGTATTCTTTAACACTGCACCATCATTAGATCACCTTAGGGTATTTATGTTATGCTGTAAATGTAAGGAAACAAGACAAGTTTTCTGCAAGAGCATTGCAAGCAGTGTTTGTGGGATACTCACCAACAAAGAAGGGCTATAAACTGTATGACTTGCAATCCAGGCAGTTTCTAGTCAGTAGAGATGTGGTGTTTAAGGAGCAGATGTTTTCTTTTAAACAAATGAAGATGATGCCTAATCCCTTATTTTTAGTCCTTGAGTTAACTGATGAGCATTTAGTCTCACCTGTTTCTGATGTTGTTCAAGAGAATCCACTGTTTACTGTGAAAATGGTAATAACAATTAAATTTGTTAATGGGACTCTAAAAATATGTGATCTATTTTTATGCTAGTTGTTAAGCAGATGATGATATGTGTATGAAGTTTAGAGACGAAACGGAAGCTAAAGATAAGGCGATAATCAAACCGAGAGGCTGACAATCGGGGCCTCGAGCTTGTCGATATGGAGCCCTCGAGGTCGGTTCCGTGGCCCGATAATGAGCTATCGGGGGCGATCGGGGTGTAACTAACAGTTATAATAAAATCAAAGAAGTCTCTTTATGGCCAATGATAAGCAATAAATGATGAACAAGTATGAAGATAATAAATGAAAGCAATAATAACAAGAAAGTATGTTAGAGAGAAGAGAGAATGTTCTTTCTTTTTATATTCGTGTGGAGCAGCTGGAGCAACAGACCTTACAAAATGACAAGGACTCCCTTTATATAGGAGGGAAATCCTCGCATAGTACAAAATACATTAATTACATAGATATGGGGATGGGACGGCTAACTGACGCCCCGATTTGGGTTCAGAGTAGCCCGCTAGGCTGTGTCAGTCCTAGCTGGTGTCTCGGGAACTCCCCGTATCCCCCATTACCATGATCATTACTGCCCTGGGGTCGAGCGTTACCGACCCTCAAAGGGAGATACTCGGCCTCGACCTCGAGCCTTCGAGGTGGTTCCGCGGCCTCGAGCCTTCGAGGTGATCTTCCGAGTGCCTTAGTGACGAGAAATTGGACTCTTTGATTTCACTGTATACAGATAGTCCCCACGTTTCTTAGAGAGGAGTGATAAGAAACGATTTTGACATCCCACTATTCGGACTTCCCCATATGATGTCATACTGAAGGTGTAAGCCTTTGTGATAACCGGAACATCCCGTCAGTCCACTTTTCCAGAGTTATTCACTGCACCGCCGACCTTTATTCTTCAGAACAATAACATCGTCGTCAGTCGATTTTTCAAAAATGCATTGATTGCTCCTACCGGTACGTCTTTCAAGAACATCAATGGGGCTGCCGGTTACGTTGCCATCCCCTATAAAATGGGACCTCATGGAACCATGTCTTTATACAAGTGCCCTCATATTAGTCTTTCGACTTTCCCTTCTCCTTATCCCTATCCATAGTTATTTTTCAAGCTTGAGCCCTGCAGTCTTTGTCGATGTCGAGCCCAAGGGGGAGTCTATTTCTCTGACCTTTGGTTGTTTAGTACGGCTCCCCGCGGAACCGTTTGCCTTTCCTCAGACGAAACCCGGATTGGACCGATAGACTCAGGTCGTCAGACCCCTTACTTCGGGCTGAATAAGGATAACACTTCGAACCTTCAGACTTTCGAAAATAGTCTTTAGGCCTTGCAATACTCTTCGAGGGAAATTCGCTCGGGAGCCCTAGAATTGGGTCTGCCTTTAAGCTCTCGAGGGCAGTCCCCGAGCGAGGTTCGTTCGAACTTGAGCCACCCGGAAACCTACTTTGAACTTAGCCAAAAATAGCCCTAAGGCGTTGTAGGTAGATCACAAACGAGGTTTTTACCCGAATTTAGATGATATCCCGTGATCTAGCCCATATGGGTGGAGTTCAAATGTCTTGTTTCTTTGGAGCTTAACTTCCTTTTGGCGGAGGTCCTCGAGGTCGGGTACCACCTCGGGACTTGTAATAAAGCCGTCTATTTATTAGAGCCTAACTTCTTCTTGGTGGAGATCCTCGAGGTCGGGTACCACATCGGGATTGGCGATAATGTTGTCGGCTTCTTGGAGCCTAACTTCTCTTGATGGAGATCCTCGAGGTCGGGTACCACCTCAGGATTGGCGATAATGTTGTCGACTACCTGGAGCCTAAGTTTTCTTTGATAGAGGTCCTCGAGGTCGGGTACCACCTCGGGACTGGCGAAGATGTCGTTGGCTTCCTAGAGCCTAACTTTCTTATCGAAGATCCTAAAGGTAGGGTATCACCTCGGGATTGATGTTGCCATTGGCCTTTTAGGCAGGCGGGTCGTCGCCGCTTTTCCCATATATAGGGTCGTTCGAGCCCCTTTGGAGATCCCATTATTTTAAGCGGTTACTTTTCCTTTTTTGTGTTGAACCTTTCGTTACTTCAGTGCTAACATACTTGCATAAATTTCTGCTCTAGCTCTCCGATTTTGCCACCTCCATGACCACTACATCGGGGTCTGTTCGGCAGAGAGGGGAGAATTCCGCCTCCGATATTCAGGACCAACGAGAGTGCACCTCGAAGATTGCTTCTTCGATAAGAGAAGAACACCTTGGGTTAGTGAGAAAAGACTGTGGCTGGGGAGAGAAAACAGTGTTGCAGATACTTTCCCGGGATGAGGGCATCATGGATCGTGTCGATGGATTTCTGAATGTGTACACGTATCCCTTCACGCTGGTCCCCCTTGATAGGGTTGTGCTAGATTTCTGTTTGAAGTATCGAGTTAATTTGGCGCAGATCCATCCTTTATTTTGGCGGATCGTGTTAATGATGAGATTTTTCACGGAGAAGGCGGGGCTTGACTTCACGCTCAGTCATCTCATCAGGCTGTACCGTCCCTTTTATCATCGGGGCCTTTTAACCTTGGAATGCCGGTCGACCACGCCCTTCGTCATCGATGATGAGGAGGATGGAGATCGAGAGTGGATGAGTCGATTCGTCCGAGTCCGAACGGCTGGCATTATCCCTGTGGAACTTATGTCATTCCCTGAAGAATGGAATTATACACGTAAGTGGCACATTCCGTATCTTCTCAGTTTTTCTTGTGGCGAAGGTTGATATCGTCACCGTGCCATCTTTTATTCTTCTGCAGCGATTGCATGGGCGCCAGGTGACATTCCTGATCTGCCGGATTGGGTTCGAAAGTTGGCACCCCACTCAACTTGTGACGAGCGTAGGTGGCGAGCTGTGTCTCGGGGCAGATGGGAAACAAAACATCATGGTGAGTGTTGTGATATTTTTTCCTTTCCTTTCCTTCATTTAGAGAGGCAATTTCCCTTTCTGCGTGTTAATCTTGTTGTTTGTAGGAATCGGAGAGCCTTCCGAGGCGAGGCCGCGCTCCTTTGTAGAGGGGGAAGGGTTGCTAGCCTCCGGACTAAAGAACGACAACAATAAGCGGGAGATGCCTTTACAAGGTGATGGCGCTCAAAGCAGGGCAACGCTAGACCCGTGTTCCGGAGCGGAAGCATCATCTGAGCCTGCCGTACCCATGGTTCCCGGTTCTGAAAAGGAGGTTTTTCCGTTGCCACTTCCTTCTCATTCCGTTGATAGTGCTTCGGGGATACTAGAAACTCGGGGTCGTCTACTTCAAGCGACCGTGTCTCGACCGGAGTCAATTCTTTTAGAGCTGAGGGAGCTAAGCTGACGAATGCACGTTCGGCCTTTGAGGAAGCCCAGCGGCTTCAATTTGTGGTGAGTTTCGACATAGGCCTTTGAATTTCGTGCTTTGCCTTTCTTATTGGGTTTTCTTTTGCAGGCCTTCGACAGGATTAAGTCCGGGCTGCTTCATCGTGCAGCCCGGCTGCGGAAAGCTCTGGATGAGGAGAGATCCCTTAGGCTCCTTTGCGATGAAAAGGAAGCCGATCTGGAACAATTGCGGTATGAGGCGAGCCGGAGCTTGAATTACGAGAGCTTCTTGGAGGAGCAGGTAACTTTCCTCCCCAGGTGAGTATGCACCCCACCTCCTGGCTTCTAAGTCTAATACTTCATTTATTTTAGTTGCAGAAAAGGACGGAGGCCCTGGAGCATCTTCGGGATAAAGCCGGCCGAGCCAAGAGTGAACATAATGAGCTAAGGGCTCTGGCGAAGGTTCAGGCTTTAGAGGAGAGGGATGACCTGGCTAAAGTTCCAAACCTCGAGGCCCAACTCCGCTTAGCCTGTGACAATGCTTCGGCTCAAGCGGACGCGATTGCAAAGCTCGAATCCGAGCTTTTAAAGGTAAGGGGCGAGATTGTTGACGCCCAAGCTGAAGCTGTAATGATCCGAACTAAGGCTGACCAGGAGATGGCGATCCACTTGAAGGATGCTACTGATGCTCAAGCTGAGTTGAGAAGGATCCTCGATCGTGAAGAGAGGATTAAAGAATATGGTCGTTGTAAGTCTCGAAGGAAGACTCTCGAGGAGATCTGTGCTAGGGGATTTGTTCTCTCGGAAGAGTTAGCGCAAGCGAGGGCGAACAAGCGTGATGCTCGGTTACTTCTGTCTGACGTTGGAGAAAGCGAAGATGAGGCCGGCAGGCCGTAGCTCCCGGGGAGAGCGTGGATTTTTGCCATCTGTATGTAGTATTTTCAAAGCATGTTTGTAGATGGAGATTGCATTCTTCGTATATGTGTATAAGAAAACCCTTGCGGTTTTATTTCTTCTGTATCTCTTTCTGTCTTGAATTTGGCTAGGTGAACTGGTCTTTGATTTGGTAGGAATCCTTAGATTCCCGATAGGGCCCTGGGGCTCATTAGGCTGGCGATAATGGCTCTTATGCCTCGGGTCGAATACCTTTCAGTGTAAGCTGGCGTTTGAGCTCTTATGCTTTTTGCCCTGGGGCATTTTTTAGGTAACTTTTTTGGGTTCAGTCTCCGAATTGGGTTGCGATTCGAGCTCATTCCACCCTTAAGTTTTCAAATTTGCATGGGCTGGCGACAATGACTCTTACACCTTGGGTCGATGTGACCTTTTATGTGTATGCTGGCGTTTGAGCCCTTATGTTTTTTTGCCCTGGGGCATTTTCAGGTAACTATTTTGGGTTCAGTCTCCAAATCGGGTTGCGATTCGAGCTCATTCGACCCTCAAGTTTTTAGATTTGTATGGGTTGGCGACAATGGCTCTTACGCCTTGGGTCGAAGCGACCTTTCATGTGGGCTTTATTTTTCCCTAGTTAAGGACCTTTTGTGATAGTTTTTGCCTGACTCTTCGACGGTTCGAGAAGAACCTCGATTATGAGCCGTTGTATGGCGATGATCGAGCACCTCGGGAGGTTTAGCTCGAAGGCTGAGTATCTCGAAGCCTGTGATTTGGACCTGACATGGTCGAAGCTCTTTTGCCTATGTCGAGGGTAGCATGTTTAACCGGTTCTTTTCGAAGTAGATTCGAAGTAATTGAAGTGCCTGTGATTTTATAGCGACGGTCGGGCGTCCCCAAGTCGCGTTAGCTTGGCTGGTACAGCCTTATGACCGTAGTCATTTGTGCTTGGCCGGAGCCATTTTTATCCCAAGTGAAGTAACTTGGGTGTCTATATCGAGGGTATGCCTTTTTAGGGGTCTTACAAGTTCGATATATAGCCTAAACTTTGAGATCGGGTTTATGCCGTTAGCAAGGTCTTAAAAAATTTCCATGTCATTGAGGTCTTATAGTTTTTGGCACTTGGTACAAGTGTGATTCATGCCTTGCTCGAGGTCTTACAGATGTTGTCACTTGGTACAAGTGTCGATTTATGCCTTGCTCGAGGTCTTACAG
>NC_031996.1:35766427-35773473 GCF_001879085.1 Nicotiana attenuata | reverse complement strand
AGAGAAAATCATTGAAAACTTAGGGAAATCATAGATACACAACGGATCTAAAGGAATTGGATAAAACCTTGAAGGGTTAGGATTTCAGAAGAACCCTAGAAATGAGAAAGGCTTTGATAGGTCACCGATCTAAGTCGGAGAGGTCAAAGTCAGGCTCGAGCAACCATGATGCGCCGGAGCAAGGCCGGAGATGACCGTGGAACTCGAATCGAACGAAGCCTGGACCAAACTTCGTCGTGGTCAGACCTTGAATCTTCAAGGACCAGGCATATAGGAGCAATAGGAGGTGGGTATAGGGCCTCCATAACCTTGGAAGCCATGGATTCCGGTGGCTTTCAGGGCGGAGATGGTGGCTAGGATTTGAGAAGATTCGAGAGAGTTTGAGAGACTGGAGGATTCAGAGGCGGCTGGTAGGTGAAAGTGATTACGGTTTTGGGGGTAAGGGTAAATTAAAAAGGAAAGATTAAAACGTGGTCGTTGATCATTTTGATCAACGGCCTGGATTAAACAGGGGATCCGGGCGGGTTATGTAGAATGATCGTGGGTCGGGTAATTTTAGGAGTTGGTCTGGGTAATTGAAATTAAAATTGGGTTGGATTAGAGGTGCCAAATCTGGACAAAATTAAAAAAAAACAGGCTAGCATTTAAATATCCATTTTTCCTTATTTATTTTATAAAAAATAGTAAAATATTTTCTAGAAACAAATTAAAGATACTAAATTAATTAATATTATATAAATATTATATTAAAAATACCGGACTCAATTTTGTAAGTATAAAATGCAATTAAATCTTAAAATAGGCTGATATTACAATTATATGCAATTTAGCTTTAAAATACCAAATAAATTTATAAAAATATACAAAAATTATGTTAGCTACATTTTAGCATAAATATAAAATTCTAATAAATAAACTACTAAAAATAATAATCATGAAAATAATCATTGGGTTTTTATAGATGAAAAAGGGAAATAAATCATTTTAAAAACCTTTAAATTATGGGAAAAATAGTAAAAATGCTAGGACATACTTATATATGCGTATATATGCTATTTTAAAGATATTTTGCATATAAAAAAATATACAGGCAAAAACTGGGTATCAACAGCTGCCCCTCTTTACCCGGGAAGGATGAAAGAGTTGTCGGGTAAAGACATGATCACCAATTTTGACCGAACGAAATATTTTGAAGAAAATCTAGCTGTGCTCTGGCTTCTGAGCTTCCTACATATCCCTGGTTTTACAAGAATCAGGTCGTATGTAGTTCAGGATCCGTTGGCGGAGTATGCCGATGGAGACTCCTCAAGAACGGACGCAATATTCAGGCTGGGATGAATGGTTAAGGTTTAGTAGGGCTGCGGGAACTGGGGCGGAATCGCTCCTGCCAAGACGGCCGTGGCTCATTGGTTTACCAGCAAATAAACAATACAAGCGCATATCGTACATAAATTTAAACGTGATGCAAGTTCCCGTTGGACCATGAATGTTGTCATTGGACGGTTAGGATGACGTCTTTAGATCATGATGTCCTGGGCCATGAAGCGTATAATAAAGGATTCGCAGGCTATGAAATGATGATCTCGGGCTATGAGAATGATGCCTCTGAACCATTATGCCTCTGAATAATGATATGCAAAAGATTAAAGGGATCCTCAGGCCATGTCATGGCGTTCTCGGGCTATGAAAATGGTGCCTCTGAATAATGACGCCTTTGGACAATTTGGCGATCTTTCAGCCTATGAGATGCAGTAGGTGGCGATCTTTCAGCCCATGAAATGCAATAGGTGGCGATCTTTCAGCCATGCAGATGTATGTAAAGTGGCGATCTTTTAGCCATGCAGATGTAAATAAAGTGGCGATCTTTCAGCCATGCAGAATGTAAATAAAGTGGCGATCTTTCAGCCATGCAAGCATAGAGGTGGCGATCTTTCAGCCATGCAGAATGTAAATAAGGTGGCGATCTTTCAGCCATGCAGAATGTAAATAAGGTGGCGATCTTTCAGCCATGCAAGTGTAGAGGTGGCGATTTTTCAGCCATGCAGATGTAAATAAGGTGGTGATCTTTCAGCCATGTAAGCGTAAGTAAAGTGGCGATCTTTTAGCCATGCAAATGTAAATAAAGTGGTGATCTTTCAGCCATGCAGTTGTAAATAAGGTGGTGATCTTTCAGCTGTGCAGATGCAGATGGAGATAGTGTTTAGTCTCGCAAGGCAGAATGGTAGCCTTATGCAATGCAGAAATAAAATAAAATGGCAAATGGTAATAGAGTTTCTTAGTTGATAGCAGGTTGCGACATTGTGACTGCTGGGGACATTGCTATATAGGGAATATCGCCGGCGTGCGTGGGTAGCAAATGCTGGTAAACGCAAACAATTCTGAGAGTTGTATTCTTGAACAACGTTTATCTCGTGAATGTATAGTATGTCAGATGCTTTCGCAATCCAAGTGTCTGCATCCAAAGAAAAATCGTGAGTTTTGTAGAAGGGAGGTTAGTTCGTATCCCCGCTGGCCTTGCTTGCCCTGTTCGGCTTTGATCTGGTGATACGGTATGTACCATTGGGGGTAGCGTCGCTGAACAAAGCGATTTCGATAATAAACATGCATGAATTTGTAAAAATATGACATAAGTATGTATTTAAGAAATATCTTTTAGATGAACCGACGACTGTGACGTGGCTCAAGACATTGCGACCTCTCTTGCTATGGAATTTTGAGGGTCCCCCTCAAAATTCTGCCCCAGTTTAACGGGTTGATGCTTCTGATGGTTGTTTGCGATGACCGGCTGAAATTACTTCGGAATTTTGAGGGTCCTCCTCAAAATTCTGCCCCAGTTTCCAATTGCAGGGGGAGATGAAAATTTTATTGAATTGTGACCGAACCTATAAGGCTGCCTACGTATCCCCTTTTAGACGAGAATCAGGTCGGACGTAGTTCAATTACATCATATAGGGAAAGCATGAGAATTACACATAGTAATGCTTGACTGCATTTGAATTGATTGGTTTTGGCCAAACTTCTCCGTCCATTTCTGCAAGTATAAGGGCTCCTCCTGTCAGAACCCGGTGAACCATGTATGGACCCTGCCAATTGGGAGAGAACTTCCCTTTGGCTTCATCTTGATGCGGAAAAATTTTCTTTAACACCAGCTGTCCCGGTGTGAACTATCTTGGCTTGACTCTTTTGTTGAAGGCTCTGGACATTCTGTTCTGATAGAGTTGACCATGGCAAACTGCGTTCGTCCTTTTTCCGTCTATAAAAGCTAGTTGCTCATAACGACTTTTCACCCATTCTGCATCGTCGAGCTTAGCTTCCTGTATGATCCTTAGGGAAGGGATTTCTACTTCGGCAGGAATGACGGCTTCTGTACCATAAACCAGCATATAGGGGGTTGCCCCGGTTGATGTGCGGACTGTGGTGCGATATNATTTCTACCTCGGCGGGAATGACCGCCTCCGTACCATAAACCAGCATATAGGGGGTTGCCCCGGTTGATGTGCGGACTGTGGTGCCGTACCCCAATAAAGCAAATGATAGCTTCTCGTGCCACTGCTTATGCTTCTCCATCATTTTCCTTAGTATCTTCTTAATATTCTTATTAGCGGCCTCTACGGCTCCGTTCATCTGAGGTCTGTAGGCTGTAGAATTCTTGTGTTTGATCTTGAAGGTTTCACACATGACCTTCATCAGGTCACTGTTGAGGTTGGAGCCATTATTAGTGATGATTGACTCTGGAATCCCGAATCGACAAACGATGCGGTCGCGGACAAAGTCTGCCACGACTTTCTTGGTTACTGCTTTGTAAGATGCTGCTTTGACCCATTTGGTGAAATAATCATTGCCACTAGGATAAACCTGTGTCCGCTTGATGCGGCAAATTCGATTGGTCCGATAAAATCCATTCCCCAGGCGGCGAACGGCCATGGTGAGCTTGTTGCATTAAGCTCGTTGGGAGGTACCTTTATCATGTCTGCATGTACCTGACAGCGGTGGCATTTCCTGACATACTGGATGCAATCCGTCTCCATAGTCATCCAGAAGTAACCAGCTCGGAGTATTTTCTTTGCCAAAATAAAGCCGTTCATATGTGGACCGCAGGTCCCGGCACGAATTTCCTCTAACAGCCTGGATGCTTCTTTTGCGTCAACACACCTTAATAGTCCCAAATCAGGAGTCCTCCTATATAGGATTCCTCCGGTGTGAAAGAAATTATTGGACAGCCTTCGAAGTGTGCGCTTCTGAGTAGTGTTTGCAAGTTCAGGGTATTCTCCTTTTGCCAAATATTCCTTGATGTCATGAAACCAAGGTTTTCCGTCTGCTTCTTCCTCGACATGAGCACAGTAAGCTGGCTGATCATGGATCTTTACTGGAATGGGATAAATGAAGTTTTTGTTCGGATGTTGTATCATAGATGATAGGGTAGCCAATGCATCGGCGAACTCATTCTGGATTCTGGGAACATGTCGGAATTCTGTCTTTGTGAACCTCTTCCTCAACTCCTGTACATGATGCAGATAAGGGAGTATCTTGGAGTTCTTGGTTGCCCATTCTTCTCGGACCTAGTGTATGAGCAGATCTGAATCCCCAATTACTAGAAACTCTTGAATGTTCATGTCAATAGCCATCTTGAGTCCTAAGATGCAGGCTTGGTACTCGGCCATATTGTTGGTGCATGGGAACCTGAGTTTGACAAACACCGGATAATGCTGACAGGTTTCTGATACTAGGACTGCTCCTATGCCGACTCCTTTGAAATTTGCTGCTCCATTGAAAAACATTCTCCACCTGTCATAGGATTCTGCAATATCTTCTCCTATGAATGATACCTCTTCGTCAGGAAAATACGTTTTCAGGGGTTCGTATTCTCCATCCACGGGGTTTTCGGCCAGGTGATCTGCTAATGCCTGTCCCTTGACTACTTTCTGAGTTACGTAGACAATGTCGAATTCACTCAACAGGATCTGCCACTTGGCTAGCTTGCCGGTGGGCATGGGCTTCTGAAAGATGTATTTCAAAGGATCCATCCTTGATATGAGATATGTAGTATAGGCACAGAAGTAGTGCCTCAGCTTCTGAGCCACCCAAGTTAGAGCACAACAGGTACGTTCTAACAGAGAAACCGGGCCTCGTACGGGGTGAACTTCTTGCTGAGATAATAGATGGCCTGCTCTTTCCTTCCCGTTTCATCATGCTACCCCAGGACGCACCCGAAGGAACCATCTAGCACTGCGATGTAGAGTAACAGAGGTCTACCTGGTTCAGGCGGGACTAAGACTGGTGGTGTTGACAGGTATTCCTTGATTCTGTCGTAAGCTTTCTGGCAGTTATCAATCCATTTGGTGGCAAGCATCCTTCTTCAACATCTTGAAGATTGGCTCACAGATAACTGTAGATTGTGCTATGAACCGACTGATGTAGTTAAGTCTCCCCAAGAAACTCATTACGTCGTTCTTGTTCTTTGGCGGTGGCAATTCTTGAATGGCTTTGATCTTCGATGGATCCAGTTCTATTCCCCGGCGACTCACAATAAACCCAAGCAATTTTCCAGCTGAAACCCCAAATGCACATTTTGCGGGATTCAGCTTTAGGTTTTACCTGCTCAGTCTATTGAAAAACTTCCTCAAATCTTCCATGTGATCAGTGGCCTTCTTTGACTAAATGATGACATCGTCTACGTACACCTCGATCTCTTTGTGTATCATATCATGGAAAATGGTAGTCATGGCTCTAATGTACGTGGCCCCTCTGTTCTTAAGGCCAAACGGCATCATCTTGTAGCAGTACATTCCCCACGGCGTAATGAAAGTCATTTTCTCAGCATCTTCTTCATCCATCCAGATCTGATGATACACATCGAAACAATCTACAAATGATTGCAACTCGTGCTTAGCGCAATTGTCAATCAGGATGTGTATGTTCGGCAAGGGGAAATCGTCTTTCGGACTGGCCCGGTTGAGATCCCGGTAGTCGACACAGACTCTGACCTTCCCATCCTTCTCCGGTACTAGCACAATGTTGGCTAACCATGTTGGATATTCTACTACCCTGAGAACTTTGGCTTTGACCTGCTTGGTGACTTCTTCCTTGATTTTCAAACTCATATCTGGCTTGAATTTTCTAAGCTTCTGCTTCACCGGTGGACATGTCGGATCAGTCGGCAGTTTGTGTACCACAATAGACGTACTTAGCCCAGTCATGTCATCATACGACCAGGCGAATATGTCCTCATACTCTCTTAGAAATTTTGTGTGCTCTTCCTTTTTTGACGGTGATAAGTGAACGCTGATTCGTGTTTCTTTGACGTTTTCTGCATCTCCCAGGTTAACAATCTCAGTCTCGTCCAGGTTGGACTTAGGTCTGTTCTAAAAATTCTCAACTTCTTTAACAACCTCTTCCGGTATATCATCTTCCTCTGAATCTTTGTCCGTTTGTTGCGTTGTCTCGTTGCATGTCACAGTCATTGGTTCATCAAGATAAGTAATAGTAATGTTGTATAAGTAAAGTAATGAGAGAAAAATAATAAGAGTAAGATTTATAAGAAATCTGAAATGCTTTGATAAATTCCATAAATATTTTGAACATCGGAGCTATTTTGCGAAAAATGCGAAAGGAAAGTCAATTAGTAAAATAAAAGAAAATAGTGCATGACGCTTGTTCAGCCTTACTACCCCGGAGGCTTGCCGGGCTCTGGTGGTCCTGACGGTCCAGTTATTGAGGCATGCTCCTCTGCTTACAGCCTGTATGGAAGGGCCTTCCTCCCTTTCCTCCTCGAGAATGACACAACAATCCATATCATCATCTTCCAGGAATAGATTCCTCACTGCTGCCAGTGCTTCATCTTCTTCTAACCCGTAGATAATATTGGCTGGTTGAAAGTCTGTTCCAAGTGGGTATTGGCTGATCCAATGGGTAGTAGGGACCGCGCCATGGTGGCGACTAGCCGTTGAATTCTTCCAGGTGTACTCATCCCCGAATCCGAAGGTGGTGCCGTGTTCTTAAGCTTGATGGGCTTAGTGATTCCTTAGAGATTTTTGCCAAGTCCCTTG
>NC_031996.1:35764048-35766327 GCF_001879085.1 Nicotiana attenuata | reverse complement strand
ATTTCCTGAATGTACAACTTGGTATAATCTTCTACTGAATCTGTAGTCTTTACTGGCAAGAAGTGTGCTGACTTGGTAAGTCGATTTACAATCATCCAATCAAATCATGCTTTCAAAATGAGCAAGATAATCCTGTTATAAACTCCATATTTACCATCTCCACTCAAAATATATGTATTCTGTGATAAAAACACTAGACTTTCTGCTGTTGGATGTGCACGTGCTAGCAAGGTAATAACAAACGTTTCTGGACTCCTA
Source organism: Nicotiana attenuata (assembly GCF_001879085.1). Classification (NCBI taxonomy): domain Eukaryota; kingdom Viridiplantae; phylum Streptophyta; class Magnoliopsida; order Solanales; family Solanaceae; genus Nicotiana; species Nicotiana attenuata. The sequence continues at coordinate 35,766,069 of NC_031996.1, read as the reverse complement.
GGTATTATTACCCTTAGGCTCTTTTCTGTCCAAAACTTAGTTGACCAATGTTAGGGTGTGAACATCTGAACTAATCATCATCCAACTTGTGGTCATTCCCAAAAATTACATAAAGTTGTTTCTAGAGAGGTTTACAATACATTACAAATACACTACAATGCACAAAACTTATCCTTCAAAGTATTACCATCATTTTTGATAATTCAGTTTCATGTGCATCGGTAAGTCTTGGTCTTAATCCGCCTAAAACATGCCGAAGATTTGCTATGATTCACTATTACTTACATTTTTCTGTAGCACCCATAGGCATCACTGTATTATTTCACTAGTCACCAGAATTTTGATACACTGGAAAATTGGGAGATCTGGTTAACTGAATAACTTGATAAACTGGCATCCTGAATAACCATAAAAACTTGCTAACTGAAAGATATGTTTATAAACTTGGTAACCATAAGACATGATAATTGCTTTTGTACTTCTGATAAGGTTATGCTTCTAATCTGTACTACTATCCATTGCATCCTACTTTTAACGTCCTCTCAAGGTCTTCATATTTTACAAGCTGTACTCCATAATTATACACCAATGGGCAATTATCCTCTCTAGGACATAGCTTTCTCCTGTGCGTCGCTTGGGCATCCAATACGTTTGAATTCGGATAGGAAGAGAAAATGTACCTATTGCTCTAAGTTTCATGGCACGATCTAGAGCTAGAAAGAAATGAGACAATCCTAGATGTCACGTAGTTAAACATTAATATGAGTGGCCGACACACACATATAAAGGAAACTCCACTAGACACGGCTTCAAAGACTCCCTAGGACTCTCGAACCTAGTGCATCTGATACCAAGCTTTGTCACGCCCCGAACCTGGGCCTGGACGTAACACGTCACTCGGTGCCTGACTACATGTGACCGAGCAAACAACTGGCTGGCTGAATCAACATGTGATATCATAACATACTGAATGCGGAAGATAACTAACACTTGCTGATATACTAAAAGTCTGGATGATATAAATCAGAGTGCGGAAATACTAATACAATCTGAAACATATTTGCAGCCAACATAACTTAACATGAAAAGCCTAAGACTCTATCTAACTGTTTACTCTAGTCTATGAAGCCTCTAATGAAGTACTGACAACACTGAGTTGCTGTTAAATACTGAAAGACCGTAAAGTAATGATAATGCCCCGAAAGAAACTGGGATCACCAAACAGCTGGTACGAGAATCTAGCGCTCTAAACCATCAACCTGTAATCATTACCTGCATCGTGAGATGCAGGCCCGGGCAAAAGGACGTCAGTACATTTGAATTGCACTAGTATGTAAAGCCAACTGAAAGAAAGAATTTAAATGCTGAAACTAAAACTAAGCTGATAACTGAGGGAATTGATAAATGGTACTGAAATGATACTATTGAAATAGAAAAACTGAAATGATAATGATAACTGATAACTTGATAACTGATAACTGAACTAATAACTGATAACTGGTAAATGAAAATGATAATTGATAACTGAACTGAACAAAGGAAGTAAGGATATGAATACTCCCTCCTCTGAATGATGAAACAACCTATTTATCTGAATATTAAACTGCGGCCTCGCGGCCCAATATATATATGTGCACAATTGCGACCTCGGGCCCAAGATATACGTATACATAACTGCGACCTCAGGTCCAAAATGCATAAAGCATAAACTGCGGCCTCAGGCCAAAGATGCATAAAGCATAAATTGCGGCCTCAGGCCCAAAGATGCATAAAGCATAAACTGCGGCCTTAGGCCCAAAGATGCATTAAAGCATAAACTGCGGCCGTAGGCCCAAAGATGGCATAAAGCATTAACTGCGGCCTCAGGCCCAAATACAGGTGTTCAACATCCAGGAACTGAAGATCATATGCAATAACATGATAGTGGAAATACTGAATTACACTGAGTTACATGATACTGGAATACTGGATCCACACTAAGTTACATAATACTGGAATACTGAATAGGACTAGACTGAGAC
>NC_031996.1:35717818-35761953 GCF_001879085.1 Nicotiana attenuata | reverse complement strand
ATGTATTCTTGAACTGATTATGAACACTGAAACTTCAACTATTTATGGCATACTGAGTAATCTATACTAAGACTCGGGGGCATCAAACCCAAGTCTATATTGAATACGCACTGAGCTCACAACGTTAAGAATGAAAGTGATGAACGAGTTATGAAGCTAGAGAATAGAAGTTCTACAACTATTCAAGTAACTAGGCTTAACTATATTTCTGAGGCAATTTGTAACGTCGTAAAAGAAACGTAGTGTAGGGAGAATCATTAAAATTCCCAAACATAGAGGGTTAGCCTCACATACCTTAACTTCCCGCTCTTGAGCATAATACAACGTTTGTCAACCCTTTCAACTTTAATCTAAATCAATACAAGTCAAAGGGATTCCATATTAGCAATGATTCTCATGTTTTGGTCACTTAAGCATCTTATCAAACACTTCGTGAAAATAAAGCTTCATAGTCCTTATTAATGGTGTCTCTACACCCAATAACCCATTTTCTTGTTCCTAGATAAATTCTAGAGCATCAAATTGCTATGTCCAATACCCTTCTTTATCACCCATAAGATAAACGATATCTTTAATCAATAATCAACAATCAACAACCCAATCCTATAATTTTTCATGCTTTTCTATCACACCCATCAACTCTTATCTCATGAACTAGGGTTTATAATCATTAAACCAATGCTAGAATCAATTAGAGGGTGAAGACATTACCTTTTTGAAGTTCAATCCCCTTGAAATCGAGTTCTAGGGTTCCTTCTCTCAACAATGATGTCCCAATCGAATATCTAATGATATGGAGGGTTTACCCATGTTAATAAGATGTTGGGAAATTAAAATTAACTTAGAATCACTATTAGAACTTACCTTGGGTGGTGGAAGGACCCTTTAGGAGTTTGGTTTTTGGGAGTTCCCCTTTCTAGAGCAAGTTTTTATGTTTTGGGGCTGTGGGGGACGAAATATGGCTTTAATACGACCCCCCACGAGCGCGCCCGTGCTCCTGGAGACCTGGCCGCGCTACTGACCGCACAAAATGGCAGTAACACTGCCTCAACAGAAGCGCGGTCGCGCTACCGGGCGCGCATATCGCATACTATTCTGTAACACGCGCACAACTTTTTGCACAGAGATCCGTTTGGGCTCCATAATATATCGTTGGAAAGCCATTTTAATGGCCTACAACTTTTGTGCTTTGAGTTTTCCCAAATTCCGTACAAATTGTCACTAAAATCTACTGGAAGACAGACCTTCTGCAAACTTAGTCGATTTTGTCAAATCTTATGCACCTCACTTTCCATCTTGATTTTGGAACAACTATTTTACCCATAATCATCCCGATGGGACTTCACATGTCCAAAATATAACCTTACTACTCCTTTCACTCATTCATACCTAAGCCGAATTTACAGGGTGTTACAGCAATAGACAAGTTATCAGACATGTTAATCATAAGTTGAACGGGTAGAACTCATATATGCTAAGTGAAACCAGGATTTAAGCATGCTAGTTACATATCAAAAAGCCAAGTGACAGACAGGAATAAGACTGGAAATCAGTAAACTAATGCAGTAAGAGAGCACATAGAGTTTTGAACTTGTAATTAAATCAGGACATACCAGTTAAGGAGAGCAGACACAAAGTATAGAACAATGTAGTGCAATAACTAGCCTTGGCTTACAGCCGGCTAGTTCAATGGAAGTAGCAAGTAACAGAAAAGAGCAGAAAGCTTTAAGTATAAGAGAGAGTTTCTGAACTAGTGTTCGTTGTGTGTCTTTTTTCTAGAACTAAAAAGAAGAGGAGGTTTATATAGTAATCAAAAGATTGACACATAAGATAAGAGATCAATTAAGTAGTAAATCAGGGCAGTCACATGTAAATCAACAAGATCTTCCCTTAATCAAGGGACAATCAAATCAACGGGACATCATGCTAGGTATTTAAGGAAAAGAATCAAGTAAAGTTTTAGGTATAGAATAGGTAATTAGGGGTAAATGCATAGCAGTCTAATTAAGGGAACAAATCAGTAATAATCAGCGTAATACAAACAAGGCAGGGAAAAATAATTAAGGCAAGCAACTCGGTCAAATCGAATAGAGAAGTAAAAATCAAGAGTTAAATGGAAAAGGGTTCAAATTAAACCAAGAAATAAGGGATTCAGAGTAATCAAGGGTTCAGAAAGTCATGAAAGAGGCAGCATGCTTAGCATATAAAATGAGGTAGAGCATGAATAGTCAGGATTTCACACAGCTTTGACAAAACCCATAGTTAAACGACACTGATTCAAGGAGAAGTATACAAGTCTTGCATGAATGGTCAGTATGAACACAAGTACATAATATCAGTGAAAGGTCGAAATAGGAAAATTTAGTAGAAGCATATTAGGACAAGAAAATCACGAGAAATCACAAGAACCCAAAGCAAGAGCACAATCGAATGTACCAATATCCAGAAACCAAACGAAGAACCCCAAAAATTAGGGTTTTCAGTACAAATGGGCTAAGGTTGTAGCAAGCTCATAAAATCAGTCAAAACATATCAGAAGCAGGAGATTAAACACAAAAAATCATTAAACAATTTTGAAAAGAAATTCCGGAAACCCTAGTTTTAGGAAAAGATGAAAATCACTTGAAAATCCTACGAGTTTTGTAAAAAATCTTAAGGCCGTTGTAAAACTCATATGAAACAAACCCAAATCATCTTAGATCTGTACAGATCTAAGAGTTTTTAGAAAAGAAATTAGGGTTTCGAAGAGAACCATACAAAGATGAAGAAACCTGCTTAGAAAACCATAGATCGTAGCTAATATAGGACGATCTCACTCAAAATCACACCGGAATGGCCTGGAACAAGCGAGAGATGAACCCTAGATGCAAGTCGACATAGCCCTGGTCCTTTGAGGGCCTTAGAGATGTCAAGAATGACACGAGAGAGGCCATTGGAGGCCTGGGGGGTGATGAGAGGTCACCGGAGATAGCCATAGATGAAGGTTAGTAAGATTGGACTAGGGTTAGGTTGAGAGCGTTTGAGAGCAGAGGGGTTTTCAGAGCGGCGGGTGTATAAAAAATGATAGGGTTTGGGGGTCTTTTAGGTTTATTTTAGGAAGGGTTGATGGTGGCCGTTGATCTTTATGATCAACGGTCGGGATTAATGGGTGTGGGGGACCGGATCCGCTATTTGGGGTGTGGGCCGGGTAATTTAATTGAGTACTGGGGCTGGTAAGTGGGTTAGGTTGGGGCGAAAATTGAAATAAAATTAGGCCATATTTTAAAAAGCTATTTTAATACTATATAATTTATAAGAAATAATAAATGATTTCTGAAAATATAGTTTTGTGTACTAAAAATGATTTAAAATAGTTACTTAACATTTTAAAAATATAAAAGACCATTTTATGCATCAACAATGTAATTATGCATTAGTAGGGCTATTATTGCAAAGATGTGCAATTTAGCCTAAAAAAATGTAAATATAATTACAAAAATGCACTGAAAATGTTTAAACACTATGCTGGCATCAATAAAGAATTTAGATTACTAAATCGGCACAAAAATAATTTGAAGGATAATTACTGGATATTTTGTAAATAAAAGAGAAGAAATAAATTGGTTTTTGGAGCTCTTAAAACTATAGAAAAATTATTATAAAAAAAAAAACTTATGCATGCTTATAAATGCATATGTACTATGTATTAAAAGTATATGGGAAAAAATTGGGTATCAACACTATTCTTTGCCGCCTACAAATTAAAAATAAATTTTGTACAAATTTGATACATCTACAACAACATGTAAACTAAAAATAAATTTTGTACGATTAATTATATAGTATACAACTTATTTATACCTTATCTACAACTTTTATACATTATTTTTACCCAGTTAAATATAACTACAACATCATACAATTTAAATACAATTTTTATTTTATACAGATATGTCTTTTGTTTGTATTTTATATATGATTTGTATTTATTTTGCGTGTGGTGTGCTCTTCTTCCTCTCTGAAATTCGAATCAAAACTTCTTCTCTTAATACAATTTTGATACATATCAACAACTCTATATAAAAAGATAGTATTTATGACTTAAATTCAAATTTCATACAACGGTTCATACATTATACAACTATTTTTTAACATTCATACAACATTCAAACAAAAAACTATAACAAAAATAAAATACAATTTAAATACAATTTACATACAACTTTAATATAATTTTAATACAATTTTGTATGTATATTGAATGTCATGTGTTCTTCTTCTTCTTCTTCTTCTTCTTCTTCTTCTTCGACCTTCAATCTGAAATCCAGCCAAAATCAACTCTAATCTTCACCAAACACCCTCAAAATTGAGATATAAATACCAAAGAATATTCCGAATTGTTTGCATCAACACCAAATCCAAATAAATAATAGTTTTTAAAAAAACATATTCAAATTTAAAGTTTCGAAGCTTTTAGATGGCTGTAAATGGTGGAGAGTCAAACATAAAGGTGCCGGGCCGAGAAAAAAAGTGATCGACCGGTCACCAATCCGGGCCGGTTACCGGTTTTTCCGTATTGGGTTTAACGGCTAAAAGGTTGTATCAATTATTTATGTGTAACCCGCTTTTTTTTTCTTTAATATTTGTTCTAGCCGGATGTTTGGATTCTTTGTTACAATTTACATGATCACATAGGATACCAGTTATTCAATAATCCTCATATAGCGTAAAATTCGGTCGGGACCCACAGTTGTGGACCTCGAAGAATGCTTAACCCCTTCTTTTCGAGCCCTTAACGATCGTTGGTGACACGACTAGTTAAAACAGAGTTATTTGCAAATAGGTGCCCTAACACACCTCAATATTATTAGGTGGCGACTCTTCTCTTTTAATACTCATTTAAAAGAGTTGTCACACGTCGCACTTTCGCGAAAAAACGGGGCGCGATGATAGTATTTTCCCCTTTAATAAGTTTACCGAACTAGTCGGAGCTCCCATGCAGGTTTGCTACAAGTTCAAACTATAGTGGGTTTCTCGATTCCATTATGATCATTACTACTCTTCTGTTAGTTGCGTGTTAAAAAGAAAAGAGGAAAAAACACCAATATATTGCATATTGACAGGGCAAAATAAGTAAATTGGTAGTAAGTTTGTGATAAAAGAAAATTATAAGTGTAAATATGGTATAAATTGGTGATGGATATATCACCCGTTGACCTCTACTATTTGAGTAAAGCATAAATGGGACTTCTTCGATATGTCTAGTTTGTGTATAAGTTGATCCGTAGAATTGAGATTGATTGTAAAAGTTATATTAGATCGATCACTATCTATAATTAGCATCACAAAAAGGGAAAGAAAAGCCAACAATTTTACGCTAAAGACTCTCCACATGTCATAAAATAGATGCTAATTGAATCAAGTATTCTAGAGCATGAGAAATATGCACAAGGATTTTACACCGGAGTTGCCGATCTAATATCACTATTCATCTGGTAAATATGTGTTGAATTGAAATTGTGGTAGTTTTAGATTTTAGATTCAATATACCAAATTAATATTTGCCTTGTATTACTTTTAAATTGTACCGACTATATTATATATTCATATTATTTTTTTAAATAAGTTATTTAGACATAACTACAAACATTAAAGGAAAAAAATTTGCTCGGTGAAGTCAAATGACATCCCTTAATAAATGGTGTCTCCTACATATTGTTTGTTATGGCTAGTTAGTAAATTGCAACAAAACATAATTGGTACCTACAAAATAACATCGCAACAGAAAAGAGATAATAAATACAGTATGAGAGGTTTAGCAAAAGTCAAGAGAGATCCAATATATTTTATTTAACAAAAAGAAATTAGAAGGGGTAGTAGAGTTGCAATCTACATGAATAAAAACAAAAAAAGAACAAGAAAAAACAAAAGAAAAAGAGAACTTAAAAAGTTAAAAGAGGTTGTAGGAATAATCTTCTGTATGTTTGCTTCAGATATATGTCACAACTAGTTTCATATGGTATCTTCATTTTCTTCTTCTTCTTTTTTTTTAGTAATAACTGTGAAATAACTATTAATAGACAAAAAAAAAGTTAGGACCGAAAAAAGTCAGGTGTCATGCGGAAGCTAGCAAAGCAAACCTTGAACGACGATAAATCATACAACAAAGAGAAATATACCAAAAGAGACACAAACATATAACGAAAAAGGAACTATATCCACCTTCCAAGAAGGGTAATATAGATAAGTAGCCCTTCGATATAAACAAGCCAGCTAATTACAAAGCCTTTGTATCAACCCTCTACATCTATGAGCTTTATTCTCTTTCAGAAATACAATCTTATCTATGACTTCTTTCTTTATCTATGATACTACAAAACTGCTATTTACATTCTGATCCCTAAATAACTTTCAATGCCTTGACCTCCAAATGTGATAAATTGTTGCACCCCATTGCTGCTATGATTTCTTTCTTGAACTCTGTCCATCTTTTTGTTTTTAGCCATTCCAACCTAGGCAGCACCCCCTGATGTTGCCCATTGATTACAGTCCATACAACAAGTTTTTTCCTGATCTCTTTGTATCAGCTACACTCCAAGAACAAGTGTAAATGTAATTAATTGATATGCTCATCATATAGGCAACAAGTAGCATCATCCACATGAATGTTCATTTTCTCCGTTCTATCCTTTGTCGGTAATTTGCTTTGAGCTACCAGCCATAAAATAACTCTATAATTTTTTTGCATAACTCTGCACCATATCAAGTCAGCCACATGCATTTTATTTAAAGTCCTTGCAAGGCAATGCAGCTGTTACTAACTGAGTGTGTTTCATCAGGAGTCAATTAGTATTTATCTTGTGCATACCATGTTGCCATATCAAGTTCAATTGCATTAAGCCTTTTCCAGTACCAACTGCAATCTAGCGAGAGTGACTCCATATATCAGTCTGATTTCTCATGTAGAAGCCATTAACCCATTTCACCCACAACACATCCTTCTTTAAAGTTAATTAGCTGCCACAATAGTTTTCCAACACAAGCTACATTCCAACACCTATTACTTTTGATATTGAGCCCACCACATCTCTTGCGTACATAGACTTTATCCAATGCTACTTAAGCTACTTTCCTCCTTTCAGTTGAGTTTTCCATAGATAGCTCTTACACTTCTGATCCAGCTCTTTCAAAATACTCTGCTAGCATAGGATAAATGCCCGAAATAACTAACATTGATTCTATTGGTGATCTTGTCTACAAGTTGATCACACTCCATTCTACACCATTTCTTTGAGGACAGTGGCGGTCCCAAATATCTTATGGGAAATGTATCTATAGCGAACCCTTTTTGTGATAGGAGCATCAACATTTAACCACTTGCTAGCGCGTTCTTGCTATAGTTTTTAGTCTGAAAGTACTAATTTAATTCCCAATTCTTAGTGAAAATGGTTAAATTGCAGGTTTGCTGAAAAAGATTTAAGGCCTTGGAGGAAGAATGACATAAAAATGGAATAATCCTAGGCATTTTAGTGAAGATGAGAAGGGCAGAGAAAAGTGCGATCCGCAAAAGTGGAACTGTTCCACAAAAGTAAAGTTGCGGTCCGCAAAAGAAGAGATGCAGCCGCAAAAGTTGAACTGAAGCTTCAGAACCTTAGCAAAAGTGCGGTCTACAGAAGAAAATATGCGGTCATACTCTGATCCACCAAAATAATTCGCACTGATGAAATGAATGATCAAAGAATGAGCAGGTAGCTGACTCTAAAGCCTCTCCTAATGCGGTCTACAAAATTAATATTGCGGCCGCAAAAGTTGATGTGCAGCCGCAATGCCTGAAGGGTGACAACAGAACACCACTCACTGATAGCACAAGAAAAGTCAACCCATCATAGCGCGGACCACAAGTCTCATTTGGCGGTCGTAAACCCTCTGAAGGGTATTTTTGACAGAAATTTCGGGAGTCCTATAAATAGAACTTTATAGCTTTTCTAGGACATCCTTTCACAGTGGCAGCTTGGAGTTAGTTACTTTTAGATATTTTGAGAAATTTTGAGCTACAATTGGAGAATATCTTCTACTCTTTCTTTTATTTTAGTTTTATGTCTTTAATTTCATCTTGTATTTATCTTTCTATGTCTTTTATAATGAGTAGCTAGATTTTTATCTAGGGTTGTAATCCAACCCTAGTGTGTGAATCTTATGGGTTATTAATATTATGCTTGTTTATAATTTGGTTAAGTTTTATATATCCATGTTTAAACTTTAAAGTTAAATTAGTGGTAACAAACATTAATTCATACCTTTTTGATCTTGTTCTTACTTGAGAAAGCGGAACTACGCCTAGGAAAACTTGGCTAACAAGAAATTTAACTATTTGATGGATTGATTGGTTTAATTAACGGATTTGGACTAGAAATAGCGATAATCCAACTTGGGCTCATAATCAAATGCACTCATAACTAACCATTTAGACTTGAAAAAGCAAAGTTGGGCATAGTTACTCTTTAATCGAGAGGTATTGAGTGACTTTAGATTTAAGAGTCATAATAACCCAGTCGATCTAGCAAGCATATTAGATTCTACCCATTAGATTTACACCTAAGTTAGTACTACAACTCTAGTCTTTTCTCCATTTGTTGCGACTTCTTTGAATTATCACATATCAAGTGTTTGTTGAATTGTTCCATAGAAATACCTTAGTTTAATTAGTAGAATTACTATATCACCTCTGTTTGAAAGTTAATCTAAGATACATTAATGTAACGATCCAACTGGTCGTTTTGAGCAATTTTGCTAGGTTCGGCAGTTTGAGATTATGAGTAGCTTCACACAGTGTATTATGGGTTGCGTGCATCATCGGTTTAGGTTTCTGAGAGGTTCATAAAGGATTTTAAGGAGTGGCTCTCATTTGAGATCTCGAAGTTGAAAGAATCGACGATGGTTTAACTTTTGAGTATTTGACCTCAGATTAGAGTTTGATGGTTCTGATAGGCTCGGATGGTGATTTTGGACTTAGGCGTACATCCGGATTTAGATTTTGAGGTCCGTAGGGTAATTTGAAGCATAAAATTGAAAAGTTAAAGTTTTGGAAGATCGAGAGGTTTGACCAAGAGTTGGATTTGATGATATCGGGGTTGGAATGCAATTCCGAGAGTTGGAACAGCTCCGTTATGTCATTTGGGACTTGTCTGCAAAATTTGACGTCATTCCAGATTGATTTGATAGGTTTCGACGCAAGTTTAAGAAGTTGGAAGATTTGAAAGTTTATGAGTTCGATTCATGGTGTGATTCGTAGTTTTGACGTTGTTTGATATGATTTGAGGCCTCGAGTAGGCCCGCGTTATGTTTTTGAACTTGTTGGCATGTTTCGACGGGGTCTCGGGGGGCCTCGGGTATGTTTCGGATGGGATAGAGGCTATTTTTCTATGTTTTGGACTGTTGGTTTGCTGGTGTGCCTATTGTCTTTGCGATTGCGAAGATGATGATGCGATCGCAAAAGGTTTCTGTGGAGCTCAGGAATTTTGTTCTTCGGGATGCGATCTTGGGAACGCGTTCGTGGAGCTTTATCTGTTCATTGTCCGTGTTCGCACTTGTATGTTCGTGTTTGCATAGTGGAGCTGGGAACTGGTGGACTTTTACTCATCGCGTTCGCAATTGTCTGCATGCGTTCGCGAAGCCTCTAATAATTGTTAATCGTGTTTGTGAGGTTTGTACCGCGAACGCGTAGCTTTATTCTCACTAGGCAACAATTTGTTCTTCGCGATCGCGAGGATTGTTCCGCGCGTAAGAGGAATCACTGGGCAGAATATAAAAGTACTCTATTCAAGGGTTAGCCATTTTCAACATTTTTGGAGTTCTAGAGGTCGGTTTTGTGTGATTCTTCCTAGGGTTTTCAAGTAAATCAATGGGGTATGTGTTCTTCACCTAGAATTTATTATATTCCATGATCCTATCTTTATTTTTACCATTAAATTAGTGTCTTGAGTTGAGGAAAAATGGGGATTTTGAAGAAAATTTTCAAAATGTAAAATGATGATTTGAGGAATGAAATGGTACTAGAATTTGATAATTTTGGTATGGTTGAACTCGTATCAGAATGGGTGTTCGGATTTTGTGAAATTTGTCGGGTTCCGAGGTGCGAAACAGGGGGTCGACTTTTGGGTTGATTTTTAGTTTTTGATAAAGATTGAAGCTTTATTATCCGGAATAGTTTCTTATGAGTTTTATTTATGCTTTAAAGTTATTTTGGCTAGATTTGAGCCGTCCGGAGGTTATTTCACCCGAGAAGTTCATTTTAGAATAACAGTCTATCTTCTCTGAGGTAAGTGTCTTGCCTAACTTTGTGTGAGGGGAAACTACCCCCTAGGAATTGAGTAAATTGTGCTATTTTGTTATTTGAAAGCCGTGTGCGCAAGGTGGTAAGTGGGTACACGGTTTATATGTTGTATTTGACCGATTTAGATTGTATATGTCTTTCTATGCCTTTAATAGAATTGTCGTAACATGTGATATCTCGTTGTTAGTCTACTCTTACATGCTCTATTTGACGCTGTTAGCACCTATTGTACTTCTTACTCATTATTCGGCCCTTATATGCCTTAGTTGAAGTTATTGCCTTCCTTATTGTCTTGTTACCTCTTAATTGTTGAGTTTCTTCTATGACCTTGTGCTTATCTGCTACATGTCCTAATTGTTGTGATTGCATACTTAGTTATCACGTACCTTAACCGTCCGGTCATTTTTGTAATGTTTGTTGTATTCCTTCGGTTTTTACGTGGTTCCTTTGTTGTGGTGTACTGAAACCCTTGATTGTAGAAATCCTTGTAAATAGAGTTATTGAATTGTTGCTGTTGAATTAAATTATTGTATGCGGGATCGGGTTGCACGCCGCAACAGGTGAAATAAGGGAGGATATTTATATTGTGATATTGTTATATTGATATTTATCTAAAGAAATATTCAGATATTTCTGGTTCATGTTCAACAACTATTTAGTAGAATCTATTATCTTAGGCTTACCAAGTTTTAGAGACTAGGTGCCATCACGACTCCTTCTGAGGGAATTTGGGTCGTGACAAGTTGGTATCAGAGCTCTGGGTTCATAGGTGCTACGAGTCATAAGCAGATTTAGTAGAGTCTTGCGGATCGGTACGCAGACGTCTGTACTTATCTTCGAGAGGCTACAAGAAATATTAGGAAATTCCATTTCTTTCATTCCTGATCGTGCGACATTGGTTCAGCTCGAAGCATATACCTTATGTTACTTTATCCCCTCGTGTATGGTACTGCGCTCTCGGTACCAGCTATGCGCCAACAGTTTGTGATGCTGTAGATGTGCTATAAGGGAGCAAGGGATGCACAAACATTATCTCAACCTGTTGTCCAGACTGAGGATGTAGAGGTATTGGGAGACTATTCAGTTGTTCACATGGAGGTGTAGCGGGTTCCGCATTTGGTTGACAAGTACGAGCTTGGGAAGGTTTAGTTGGTTGACTAGCCGTTGCGATCGTGGTGGGGTCACGAGGTGGATGTTAATTTAGGATAGCTGGTGGTATTAGAGGCTATGTGGTTAGTATGGAATTCCTACTCAGTGGAAGGTACATAGTATCATTCAAGGCACTGAAGGAAGTGAGTTTGACTGTCACGAGTTTGTGGATCATTGGATGTTGTGTCCTATGGCTTCGCGCCAAGTGGGGGAGTCCACTATCGATGAGCCGCTTGCAGAGTAAGGTGTCGTATCAGCTTTGGCCTGGGATGTATGTACACAGTATTGAAAGGTTCCCCGAAATTCGCATATGACTAAAATCTGAGATTTGCATGGGATGATGTTGGGGCTTACGACATTTCTGCGTCATTAATGGATCTACATTTCAGTATCAAAAGGGGCCGAAGAAAACAACTTCAGATTCACTGAAAGTCTATTCAGCCTGGGCGTCTTGTTTGCGACATTATAGGGTGCTTTAGAGGAAAAATAGTGGTTTGTGAGCTTTTGGGCTACATGGTTCGTGCTAGGGTTTTCTGCATTGAGCCCTAATTGGGGTCGTTGTGTATCGACAGGAAGAAGTGTTACCCCGAGGGAAGACGAGGAGTATCCAGATAAAGGGGTCAGCTCTGTGGTGTTGGGTCAGCATAACAATAGAAGTAATTGATCCTTTTTGGATAGAAATTCTCTACCGGCGTTTGTGGCAGTACTCTTGGGTCGAACGATTTGTATGACTCGGACGAGTTGGGGAGATGCAGTCCTGATGGCTTAGTTGCGTGCGGGCGGGTCTCGGAGAGTTCTCGATGGTTTCGGCCACGTCTTGAGTTGGCTGTCTGCTACGGGCATAAGGAGTATGTTGTATATTACGATCTTCTCCGAAATGGATATCAGAAGTTAATAGGATGCTGTCAATGTTAGATATCATATGTGGAGAGCGTGCATTTTAGGAAGGCACCTTGTGTTTTGGATCGCAGATGCTTGGCTAGCGGTATGATGATTACTGGGTTTTGAGGCTTCTGAGGTTCAGATTTTGTAACGCAGCCCGGAAAAATCTATATGGGTGTTTCCGTAAGATGATGAAGTGTGATATATATGTCAGCCATTAGAGCAGTTTAGTTGTGATCGGGTATGGAAATTCTGGTATTCATGAGGTTTTGGGGCTGGATGTCCTCATATGCGGACTATTTCTTGTTTGTGGAGTGTGAAGAAATTTTGAGAATGGGATAACTAAGGGCATAAATTATCGATAGGTTGCTATGGACTTTTGGAAGGATATTTACCTGTCTGGGAATGATTAGAATTTGGTTTAGGGGCTATTTGAAAGCCTAATGGAAATATGTATTTTATATCAGATCAAGTTTGGGTTCACTTGCGAGATTGTTATCACGGTTATATTACCGGGCAAAATGGATATTATTTTTGCCCTTGGCCTATGTTATGTCTCACTCTCTTATGCGATGATGGGCTGTGAGGTTACAGGATTATTCTCCATGCATGTTGCAATTCCGTTCAGGACTTATGGGGATATGGGCAAGATGACCCTCATGATTTTTAGTTGCTCATTGCACCTTAGTTGTGCTTGCCTTCCTCCATGTTGTATTATTTCTATTCATTTCCCACAGTTATACTTGTGCACTCTATTGTGATTGATATCAGCATTTATGTGATCAGTGGACCCGAGCACTTTGGCTCGATGAGTATGCCTATGTGGATTGATATATTTGGGACCGGGTTGCACGCCGCAGCGGATGTCATATGAGATACTCTTCCTTGTGTTTATTTTGTGTTCCATTTCCCCTCTGTGGGATAAGTTGATGAAACTGTACTCTGTCATTATATCTGTTGCACTTGTTAGATTATCCTGTACCTTGCCTTCCTTCTATTTTGATGTATGCCTGTGTTATTGCCCGTTTGGTGTACATACCGTATTATGTGAGAATCCGCGTGGTTCCGTGATGAGTTGTTAGTTAGGCTTCTTGTATTGGCTGAGATGAGGTTCTTAGGCCCGAGATTCGCACTATCGTGTTAGGGGTGAGGAGTGTTTGGAAGTATGATGCTATTTCCGCTAAGATTTGGGCAATAGCCCTTGGTGGACGAGAAATCGGCTTGGCTTGTTAAGTTCATGGGTGGTTACAAGTTTCTGCATGTTTCTTGCATCTTGGACAACGTTGTGGATGTCCGTAACAAGGTTCTATTCAATGCGAGGTTTATTGTCGGCATCTAGAATGTTATTTGGGCAGTTATGGTGGTCAGAAGATATTGCTATGGGCATTTGAGTTGTGTGAAACATCATGTGAATGTACTCTGGGTTGGAGTGTGGCTCGATTCATCTTGATTAGGCTTATACGGTGTGAAGATGCGAGATTCGGGTCCTATGATGAGTTTCAGATGTTGAGGGTTGGGTTCTGTCCTAAGGTTATGGACTAAGGATGAAGTGAGATCTTCATTTAAGTTGCATTATCAGGCCTAAATAGGTTTGGGTGATGGGTAATCACCCCCGGGTGTATGTATGGTGAGCTCATGCAGTGATTTGATAGCTTTGGAACGACTCCTGGCACGTTCGAGGACGAACGTATGTTTAAGTTGGGGAAGATGTATGACCCGACTGGTCGTTTTGAGCAATTTTGCCAGGTTCAGCAGTTTGAGGTCACGAGTAGCTCCACACAATGTATTATTAGTTGCGTGCATCATCGGTTCGGGTTTCTGAGAGGTTTTAGAAAGGATTTTAAGGAGTGGCTCTCATTTGATAACTCGAAGTTGGAAGAATCGACCAAGGTTTGACTTTTGAGTATTTGAACTCGAATTGGATTTCGATGGTTCTGATAGGCTCGGATGGTAATTTTAGACTAAGGCGTGCATCCGAATTTGGATTTGGAGGTCTATAGGGTAATTTGAAGCATTTTGGCGAAAATTGGAAAGTTGAAGTTTTGGAAGGTTGAGAGGTTTGACCAAGAGTTTACTTTTGTGATATCGGTTTCAGAATGCGATTTCGAGAGTTGAAACAGCTCTGTAATGTCATTTGGGGCTTGTCTGCAAAATTTGACGTCATTCCGGATTGATTTGATAGGTTTCAGCGCGAGTTTTAGAAGTTGAAAAATTGAAAGTTCATGAGTTCGATTCATGGTGTGATTCGTAGTTTTGACGTTGTTTGATATGTTTTAAAACTTGTTGTCATGTTTTGACGGGGTCTCGGGGGCTTTGGGTGTGTTTCGGATGGGCTACGGGCAATTTCTCTATGTTTTGGACTGCTGGTTTGCTGGTGTGCTTATTATTCTTCGCGATCACGAAGATGATGATGCGATCGCAAAAGGTTTTTGTGGTGCTCAGGAATTTTGTTCTTCGCGGACGCGATCTTGGGCACGCGTTCGCGAAGCTTTAGCTGTTCATTGTCTGCGTTTGCACCTGTATGTTCGCGTTCGCATAGTGGAGCTGGGAACTGGTGGACTTTTACTCATCGCCTTCGCGATTGTTTGCACACGTTCGCGAAGCCTGTGGTAATTGTTCATCGCGTTCGCGAGGTTTGTGCCGCGAACGCGAAGCTTTATTCTCACTGGGCAACAATTTGTTCTTCACGATTGCGAGGATTGTTCCGCGATCGCGTAAGAGGAATCACTTGGCAGAATATAAAAGTACCCTATTCCAAGGGTTAGCCATTTTCAACATTTTTGGAGTTCTAGAGCTCGGTTTTGAGCGATTCTTCGTAGGTTTTTAAGCAAATCAATGGGGTATGTATTCTTCACCTAGAATTTTTTATATTCCATGATCCTATCTTTATTTTTACCATTAAATTAGTGTTTTGAGTTGAGGAAAAATGGGGATTTTGAAGAAAAATTTCAAAATGTAAAATTGTGATTTGAGGGACGAAATGGTATTGGAAATTGATAATTGTGGTATGGTTAAACTCGTATCGGAATGGGTATTTGGATTCTGTAAAATTTGTCGGGTTCTGATGTGCGGACCCGGCGGTCGAATTTTGGTTGATGTTTTAGTTTTTGATAAAGATTGAAGCTTTATTATCCGGAATAGTTTCTTATGAGTTTTATTTATGCTTTGAAGTTATTTTGGCTAGATTTGAGCCGTCCGGAGGTTATTTCACCCGAGAAGTTTATTTTAGAGTAACGGTCTTTTCTGAGGTAATTGTCTTGCCTAACTTTGTGTGGGGGAAACTACCCCTTAGGAATTGAGTAAAATTGTGCTATCTTGTTATGTGAAAGCCGTGTACGCAAGGTGACAAGTGGGTACACGGTCTATATATGGTATTTGACCGGTTTAGATTGTCTAGTATCGTTCTATGCCTTTAATTGAATTGTCATAACATATGATGCGTTGTTAGTCTACTCTTACATGCTCTATTTGACGATGTTAGCACCTATTGTACTTCTTACTCGTTATTCGTCCCTTATATGCCTTAATTGAAGTTATTGCCTTCCTCGTTATCTTGTTACCTCTTAATTGTTGAGTTTCTTCTATGACCTTATGCTTATCTGCTACATGTCCTAATTGTTGTTATTGCATACTTAGTTATCACGCACCTTAACTGTCCTGTCATTTTTGTAAAGATTGTTGTATTCCTTCGATTTTTACGTGGTTCCTTTGTTGTCGTGTACTGAAACCCTTGATTGTAGATATCCTTGTAAATGGAGTTATTGAATTGTTGATGTTGAATGAAATTATTGTATGGGGGATTGGGTTGCACGCCGCAACCGATGAAATAAGGGAGGATATTTATATTGTGATATTGTTATTGTACGGTGGGATCGGGTTGCGCGCTGCAACATGTGAAATAAGGGTGAATTGATATTATATGTTGAGATCGGGTTGCACGCTGCAACATATTTTGTTTATTTTTATAATATTGTTATTGTACGGCGGGGTCGGGTTGCATGCCGCAACAAGTGAAATAAGGGTGAATTGATATGGTGGAATAAGGGTGAATTATGATGTTGACATTATATGGTGGGATCGGGTTGCGCACCGCAACATATTTTATGTTTTGTGTTCCCCGTTCTATTGTATTGACTTGGGTTCTTTCATACGAGACTCTGAGAATTTGTGTTTCCGATTTTTCAATGTTTTTTGAGGATTGAGTTATTTTCATTGACTTATTGCCTTGGCATTGTTTTCCTGAGTTCTTTTCCTAATACTATTATTCTGGTGAATTGGTTTTCAAGGTGAATTCACTACGTTGAGTCATTAGCTCATGTCCCGCTGAGTTGTTAGTGATATAGTGATTTTAAATAAAAGAATTAATAACATGCTTACCTTATGCGACTTTTAAGTTAAAACTCGTCATTTATTCGGTACTTTACTATTTCTAATAGTTGTCATATGTTACTTAATTTGAGTTTTCAACTTAATCTCCTTACCTTTCTGATGTTTTTTCTTTACTTAAAAGGAACTGTTATTATGTTTTAGGTTAATAAATCCTATATTAAATTTAGTAGCTTATCCGATCCTATATTATTTGAAAATGTTTATTCCTAAAATAAACTCATTTTTCTTATTGAATTCCTACTTAGTTCAAAGACTGTAATTTTACTTTACGATATATAAATAAATCTCTTGAACATCCTAATTAGCATTTGACACGGATATTATGTACTGAGTAGTACGTGGATTTTTCCGTGCGAAGTGAGTTGGAAAATGTGAGCACAAGGTGCCACGTGTGTTAAAGGTTTGGAGATTGTGATTTATGATATGAGATTACGAGAAGTGAGAATTATTGAAATTCGTGTATTAGATATGATTTGATTGGGTGAGTTGATATTGTTTTCCATACTTGGACACATTTATACTTCATCTGTACCCCGACTATGTTGTTGCTTGATTACTTAGTTATTTCTCGTTGTCATTCGTGTTTCCCCTTATCGTTACTACTGTTTGTAATATGATTTCTGTCTGCTCTTGGCATTATATTGATATCCCTTACTTGATAGCTTTATGTCATATTTTGCACAGGTTTATATATTTTGCAAGGTACACATGCTGGGCGTTTGCAGGCTCTGAAGTCACCTTCTATTGTATTTATTTCCACTGTTTCCTTTTTTTTTCCAGAACAATGATGTATTCATTATGTATAATTACTCCTAGAAAGGCATATGACTTGTACTACCAGTTTTGGGTTATTACATCATGTTGAGACCATCGGTTTATTTAGAAATTTCTGGTTCATGTTCAACAGTTGTTTAGTAGAATCTATTATCTTTTCAGTATGTGTAGGCTTACCTAGTTTTAGAGACTAGGTGCCATCACGACTCCTTCTGAGGGAATTTGGGTCATGATAATTAAGTTGCTTACTTGAGTGTCTACCTTAACACCATATTAAAATCCTTGTGGTTCGACCCCGACTCTTGTTTGGTATTGTATATTGCGAATTACTGTTGGATATCCCATTTTAGGGTGTGTCTTAGGCGTGATCAAGCATCTGATTTGTTTGTTCATCCACATCATCTAGAAATATACAAGATTTGTCTAGGTTTTCCTTCAAACCAATAGCATTACTGAAGTGCTTTGGTGCCTTCATTACTCTGTCAACTGATGGCATATCACCTTTGTAGAAGATCATAAGATCAACAAAAAACAACAACCTAGTATAATTTCACAAGTAGGGTCTGGGGAAGGTAGTGTGTATGCAGATCTTATCCCTATTTTGTGGGGTAGAGAGGCTGTTTCCGATAGTGTAACGACTCGGTCGGTTGTTTTGAGAGTTTTAGCCCCGTTCCCACATTTACTGCTCGTTTTATGCTTATCAGTTGCTACGTGACTTGACGGGATAGTTGGTTCGGTTGCAGAAAGGTTTCGAAATGAGTTGAGACACTTAGTCTCAAGTTTGGAAGCTTAAGTTGAAAAGGTTGACCAGATGTTGACTTGTACATAAATGGCTCTGGAACGGATTTTCAATGCTTCCTTTAGCTTCGGTGGGTGATTTTGGACTTAGAAGTGTGTCCGGATTGTGATTTGGAGGTCCATAGTTGAATTGGACTTGAAATGGCAAAAGTTGGAAATTTAAAAGTTTGACCGAGAGTTGAATTTGTGGTTAAAAGTTTGACCGAAAGTTCCAGGAGTTGGAGTAGGTCCGTTGTGTCTTTTCTGACTCATGTGAAAAGTTTGAGGTCAATCGGATGTGATTTGATAGGTTTCGACATCGAATATAGAAGTTAGAAGTCCAAAAGTTCACTGGGCTAGAATTGATGCGTGATTCATGGATTTAGCGTTGTTTGATGTGATTTGAGGGCTCGACTAAGTTCGTATCGTGTTTTAGGACTTGTTGGGATATTTGGTTGAGGTCCCCGGGGCCTCGGGTGGATTTCGGATGGTTAACGGATTGGAATTTGGACTTAGAAGATGGGTGAAGCTGTAGATTTCTGGTGTCTAGTTTCCTTCTTCGCGTTCGCGATGGAAGTCCTGCGTTCGCGTAGAGTATCTGGAGGCAGGTAAAGATTTTTTCTTCGCGTTCGTGTATAGGGAACCACATTCTCAAAGGTCCGGGGAAGTTGTGCATCGCGAACGCGAGAAGAGGGTCGCGTAAGAAGAGAGAAGCAGGCTAGGACCTCACGCGTTTGGTCTACGCGTTCGCGAAGCTTGGGGTCAGTTAGTAATCGTGTTCGCGAAGCTTGTGGCTAGTTTCGAGGCATTTGGAGGCCGTTTTGCGAGACAAGGGCTTGTCGGAGTGGGGATTTGCACAGTTTGAGGTAAGTAATACTTCTAAACTTGGTTATGAGGGTATGAAACTCCGAATTACATGTTATGTGATTGGTGTTGAGGTCACACACATGCTAGGTGACGAGTGCGTGGGTGTGAACCCTAAGAATTGTGACTTGGTCGATTTCATGGAACCGTAAGTTGATTAATCTTGTCGTTACCCGTATTTCCACCATGTGTTGGAGAAATTGAGCTGCTGTCATGTTAGAAATCATGCTTAGGCTATGTGTTGGTACTGTAGGGACCCACTGAGGTCGTGTTACATGTTGAATTATCTGCTAAATTGCCATTTTGTACCCAGTCACAGTTTTTACTTGTATATTATATCTCAGTCTTTGTTGTTCTTTACTGATACATTATATCATTGTTGTTTGGGCTAATTATCATGATTCCTGAGAGCCCGAGAGACTGGAGAGATTGATGACTGACTGAGGTCAAGGGCCTAATTGTGAGGATATTTATGGGAGAAGGCTGCACGCCGTAGCATGTTTACTTGATTCATGCCATGATTTGCTTATTATAGAGCTTGGGCTAGAATCGTCCCTCCGGAGTCTGCACATCCATAGTGAGCGTAGGTCCCTACTGAGTGCGAGTGCGAATGCCAAGCAATTGGGAGGATTGAGTGACTGTGAGGATGGAGTGACTGTAAGGAATGAGTGACTGCAAGGTTAGAGTGAATGGGAGGATTGAGTGAGTAATACTCTGAGAGTATGCACATGATTTCATTACTGTTAGTATTTCAGTGGCATATATAATTGTCATGTAGTTACTGAGATTTTCCAAATCCCGTTTCAGTTGAACTTGACATGATTTAACTTAATTGGCTTTAACTGTCGAACTTGAAAGCATGCCTACTTTCCTGTACTGTAATTCTGTAATTGGAATGTACCCGTGAAGCTCGTCACAACTTTCAGTCCAATAGTTAGTCTTGTTACTTACTGGGTTGGTTGTACTCACGCTACACCCTGTACTTTTGTGCAGATCTAGGCATTTTCGGACAGAGTGGGTGCTGATTATCTGAGCAGCTTAGTAATTCGGAGATTTCGAGGTAGCTGCCCGGTGTCTGCAAACCTTGATTCTCCTTTAGTTTATGAGAGCTTTAATCATTTGAACCCGTTTTACTTCATTTTTCATTTAAAAGTGCTGGAAATGTTTGAGTTGTCGGCTTGCCTAGTACCATTTTAGGCACCATCACGACAGGTTAAGTTTTGGGTTGTGACAAGTTGGTATCAGAGCCTAGGTTACATAGGTCTCACGAGTCATGAGCAGGTTTAGTAGAGTCTTGTAGATCCGTATGGGGACATCCGTACTTATCTTCGAGAGGCTGCCGAACCCTTAGGAAAACTTCACATTCTTGTATTCTTGTTATGCAGATTCATTGATTTCGGGAACTAAACTTCTGTTATTCTATTCTCTCACAGATGGTGAGGACGTGTGCCACCGGATAGGACGGACAACCACCAGTACCACCGGCTAGGGCCACAGGAGGCCGGGGTCGTGGTAGGGGCTACGGTAGGGGTAGAGGTGTAGCTCGCACAATAGCTAGAGCGGCTCCTGCAGATCCACCAATTCCTCTAGCTCAGGAGCAGGTTCCAAATGTGGTTGAGCTAGTGGGGCCAGCTTGGGCACCAGCTGTGCCCATTGTGATTCCAGGCCTTCAGGATGCTTTGGTTCAGATTTTAACTATGTGCACCAGCCTTGCTCAGGCGGTTTCAGTTCAGACCGCGCCATCCACTTCTCAGGCCGAGGGAGGTACCCAGACTCTCGCCGCCCATACTCCAGAGCAGATGATACAGGGACTTCAGAAATCGGAGGTACTACCAGCCCAGCCGGTTGCAGTTGCTCAGGCTCAGGTGGGTCCCATTATGACTGATGATGAGTAGAGGAGACTAGAGAGATTTGGGAGGCTCCAGCCTCCATCATTCAGTGGAGCTGAGTCTGAGGATGACCAGGACTTCTTGGATAGGTGCTAGCGGATTCTTCGAACGACGGGTATTCTGGAGACCAATGGGGTCTCATTCACTACTTTTCAGTTTACTGGGGCTGCCTTCAGATGGTGGGAGGCCTATGAGAGGCGCATTCCAATCGGTGCACCACCACTTACATGGCATGAGTTCTCCATTCTCTTCTTGGAGAAGTTTGTGCCACAAACTCATAGGGAGGAGTTGCGCAGGCAGTTCGAGCAGCTACGTCAGGATGGCATGTCTATGACCCTGCATGAGATAAGGTTTTTAGAGTTGGCTCATCATACAGTTTGGTTGGTTCCTACTGAGAGGGAGAGGATTAGGAGGTTCATGGATTGCTTCTAATGTTAGTATCATTTTGTTATGACTCGGGAGAGTGTATTAGGTGCTATATTCGATGAGGCAGTTGACATTGCTCGGCGGTTAAAGATGGTTCATAGCCAAGAGCGTGAGGAAAGAGAGGCCAAGAGGCCGTGTGGTTTGGGTGGTTTTAGTGGTGTTCCTTCTGGGGGACAGTCCTATCACAATAGGGGTCGTCCTTATAGGCCCACTCAGATGGCTCGTCCAGTTCACCGTGGTGCATCATCTAGCTATGGTTCCTACATTGCCCATCCGTGTCAGTCATCTCTCGGTGCTCTCCCAGCTTAGAGTTCATCCCCTGCTCCATCGGTTCAGGGTTCATCTATGCTAGGTCTTTCTAGCAGTTATCCTGGTACTCGGAGCCCCCTTTAGTACCCACCACCACCATCGGGGAGTTGCTTCGAGTGCGAGAAGTTTGGGCATATATGGAGGTAGTGTCCTCGTCGCTTGGGAGGTCTAGTGCAGCAGAGGAGTCACGCTGCGACTTCCGCACCAGTTACTTCACCACCCGCCTAGCTAGCTCGCGGTGGGGCCCAAGCAGCTAGAGGTTGCCCTAGAGGGGGATGCCGATCAGGTGGCGGTCAGGCCCGATTCTATGGTATTCCTTCCAAGCAAGATGCTGTTGCTACAGATGCAGTGATCACAGGTATTGTCTTAGTATGCCACAAGGATGCTTATGTATTATTTGACCCTGGTTACACTTATTTGTATGTATCATCGTATTTTGCTCGTTATCTAGTTATGCCCCGTGAGTCCTTAGTTTCAGCTGTTCATATATCTACGCCAATGGGCGATACTATTGTTTGTGGATCGTGTATATCGGTCATGTGTAGTAACTATTGCTTAGTATGGTTGATTTCAACGTGATCTTGTGTATGGATTGGTTGTCTCAATGTCATGCTATTCTAGATTGTCACGCTAAGACCGTGACGTTGGCGATGCCGAGGTTGCTGACGTTCGGCCAAAAATGTATATATTTTCCCATTTTGCCTCATGTTCTAGTACTTTTAATCAACTTTTGAGTATTAATTATATTAATTTGTGCTTAATATGATATTTTAACTGTGTAGGATAAACCGGTATGAAGATGAAGAGATTTGGAGCAAAATTGAATAAAACGCGGAAGAAAAATGAAGGAAAATAAAACAATTAAATATCAAAGGACAAAGGGGGGACACCCTTTGGGTTTTGTCCCCCCCCAAGTGGCGACAACAAAATGTTAATTCAAGAAAAATGCACCAAGATTTGAGCGTGAAAACTTACTGTTTTCAGCGCCAGGTGCAGCGCTAGGCCCTGGCCTGGACGCTGGTTATGGGACTTCTCCTATTTCGGCCGGGACAAGGTTATTTCGGCCCTACACGATCCCAACTCATATAAAAGTGGCTCTAAACCTAATCTGGGAGATATCTAACATACTTTGAAGGAAAATTCACGTGGAGGAACACACACCACGCTTGGAGGAGGCTTCTAACTAGTTTTTCTTCTCTTCTCTTCTTTAAATCTCATAGTTTATTAGTTCTAGAGTTTCGGGTGCTGCATGAACGTTGTAGTTTGAAGCTTGAATTGTTCTTATTATTTTATCATATTGGTTTATTTATTCAATCTTGCGCTTAATTATTTGATTGCTTGATCACCAATTTAATACTATCTATGAATCTAGGATTGAACTCGGGAGAGGGAATTCTAGATTGCATATAAGATTGAGTAGAGCAAGATCTTAACTCTGGGGGGGGGGTGCGGATTTGCGGTTAGGATAGGAATATACCTAATCGCCTTGCTTGGTTACTGTATATGAATTATTAATGCGTTCTGTTAATTCTAATTCCATAGGAATATATGCGTTAGATTAGCTTGAATAGGTGAGTAGTACATCGGGAGAAGGCTACGAGCAATATTAACCCTGTCAATCAATAAACCAGATAAATTAATTAGACTATTTAAGTGGAAAACTCAACGGGATTGTTAGCTAACCCATAGCTCTAGAATATTCACTCACATTGAATTCGTCTCTATAATTCGCCAACTGGTTTTCTTTAATCTCTTAGTTTGTTACTCTAGATTAATTTTAGTTAAATATTCATAGATAGATATTCGCTTGAATAGATTGATTGTTTGGGTTTAATTTAGTATATAGTTAATCACAAGTCCCTGTGGGTACGATATCTGGACTTACAATCCTATATTACTTGTCGACCACGTATACTTGCATGTGCGTTCGGGAGCAACAAGTTTTTATTGCAAAAAGAAACACCACGGGGGATTATTGCTACCTAAAAAAACAAAAGACATAGTTTTGGATTTTTCTATTTTTCACCCTCTTTTTTTCATTTTTTATTGGACCTTAATCCCTCAAGAAAGCTGTCCACAAAATCCATCGTCGGGAAAAGTCCAAATTTTCTATTTTTTTTTTATAAAATTTTTAACAAGGATCGAGTGGAGAGGTTCTCTAGATTATGTTCCCAGCAGAGTGATTTCATATTTGAAAGCCCAACGGATGGTTAGGAAGGGGCGTCTGTCTTATTTGGCCTTTGTGAGGGATGTTGGTGCTGATACTTCTACTATTGATTCTGTTCAGGTGGTGTGAGACTTTTTGGAAGTGTTTCTTGCAGACCTGCCGGGCATGCCGCCCAACAGGAATATTGACTTTTGTATTGACTTTGTGCCGGGCACTCATCCCATTTATATTCCTCCGTATCGTATGGCACCGGTTGAGTTGAAGAAATTAAAAGAGCAGCTTCAGGAACTTCTTGGTAAGGGATAATTAGGCCTAATTTGTCACCTTGGGGTGCACCGGTTCTGTTTGTTAAAAAGAAGGATGGTACTATGCGGATGTGCATCGACTATAGGCAGTTGAACAAGGTGACAATTAGGAACAACTATCCTTTGCCGCGTATTGATGATCTATTTGACTAGATCCAGGGAGCGAGGGTGTTCTCTAAGATTGATTTGTGGTATAGGTATCACCAATTGAACATTCAGGACTCAGATATTCTAAAGACGGCATTCAGGACATGTTATGGTCATTATGAGTTCCTTGTGATGTCTTTTGGGTTGACCAACCCCCCACAACATTTATGCATCTGATGAACAATGTATTTTAGCCTTATCTCGACTCATTTGTCATAGTATTCATTGATGATATCCTGGTGTACTCACATAGCTAGGAGGAGCATGCCTAGCATTTGAGGATTGCGTGTAGTGGATGAGGGAGAAGAAGCTTTATGCCAAGTTCTCCAAGTGAGAGCTTTGGCTTAGTTCAGTGGCATTCTTGGGGCACATGGTGTCCAGTGAGGGATTAAGGTGGATCCGAAGAAGATAGAGGTAGTTCAGAGTCGGCCTTGACTGTCCTCAGCTATGGAGATTCGGAGCTTTCTCGGCTTGGACGGTTATTATCGTTGCTTTGTGGAGGGTTTCTCGTCTATTGTATCGTTTTTGACCAAATTGACCCAGAAGGGTGCTCCTTTCAGGTCATCAGATGAGTGTGAGGAGAGCTTTCAGAAGCTCAAGACTGCCTTGACCACAGCTCCAATTCTAGTTTTGCCTTCAGCTTTGGACGCTTATACAGTGTATTGTGATGCTTCTCAGATTGGTATTGGGTGTGTATTAATGCAGGAGGGTAGAGTGATTGCTTATGCTTCGTGCCAGTTGAAGCCCCATGAGAAGAACTACCCTGTCCATGATTTGGAGTTGGCTTCCATAGTTCATGCATTGAAGATTTGGAGGTACTATCTCTATGGTGTGTCTTGTGAGGTATTTACAGATCATCGGAGTCTCCAACACTTGTTCAAACAAAAGGATCTAAATTTGAGGCATCGAAATGGTTGGAGCTGCTAAAGGACTATGATATTACTATTCTGTATCATCCCGGAAAGGCCAATGTGGTGGCCGATGCCTTGAGTAGAAAGGCGTTGAATATGGGTAACCTTGCATTTATTCCTGTTGGTAAGAGACCTCTTGCAGTTAATGTTCAGGCTTTGGCGAACCAGTTCATGAGGTTAGATGTTTTAGAGCCAATCGGGTTTTGGCTTGTGTGGTTTCTCGGTCTTCCTTATTTGATTGCATCAGAGAGCGCTAGTATGATGATCCCCATTTGCTTGTCCTTAAGGACACGGTTCAGCACGGTGATGCCAGGGATTTTACTATTGGGGATGATGGGGGTGTTAAGGATTCAGGGTCAGATTTGTGTGCCTAAAGTAGATGGGTTACGAGAGTTGATTCTTGAGGAGACCCACAGTTGACAATATTCCATTCATCTGGGTGCCGCGAATATGTACCAGGGCTTAAGGTAGCACTACCAGTGGAGGAGGATGAAGAAGGATATAGGGGGGTTCGTAGTCGGTGCCTAAACTGTCAGCAGGTGAAGTATGAGTACTAGAGACCGGGCGGATTGCTTCAGAGGCTTGAGATCCCGGAGTGGAAATGAGAGCATATTACCATGGATTTTGTAGTTGGACTCCCATAGACTTCGAGGATGTTTGATGCTATTTGGGTGATTGTGGATCGGCTGACCAAGTACGCACACTTAATTCCATTTGGGATTACTTATTCTTCGGAGCGGTTGGCTGGGATTTACATCCGCGAGATTGTTCACCTTCATGGTGTGCCGGTGTCTATCATTTCAGATCGGGGCACATAGTTTACATTGCAATTTTGGAGAGCCGTGGAGTGAGAGTTAGGCACCCAGGTTGCGTTGAGTACAAAATTTCACCCTTAGATGGACGGACAGTCCGAACGCACTATTCAGATATTGGAGGATATGCTACGCGCTTGTGTCATAGATTTCAAGGGTTCTTGGGATCAATTTCTGGTGCTCGTAGTGTTTGACTACAACAACAACTACCAGTCGAGCATTCAGATGGCTTCGTATGAGGCTTTGTATGGGAGACAGTGTCGGTCTCTAGTGGGATGGTTTGAGCCGGGTGAGGCTAGGCTATTGGGTACTGACTTGGTTCAGGATGCTTTGGACAAGGTTAAATTGATTCAAGATAGGCTTCGCACGGTGCAGTCTAGACAGAAGAGTTACGTTGATAGGAAGGTTCGGGATGTTGCTTACATGGTTGGAGACAAGGTACTGCTCAAGGTTTCACCCATGAACGGTGTTATGAGGTTCAGAAAGAAGGGCAAGTTGAGCCCTCGGTATATTGGGCTGTTTGAGGTGCTTAAGAAGATTGGAGAGGTGGCTTACAAGCTTGCCTTGCCACCTAGTCTGTCGAGTGTGCATCCAGTATTTCATGTTTCTATGCTCCGGAAGTATGTCGGCGATCCCTCTCATGTTTTGGATTTCAGCACGGTTCAGTTGGATGGTGATTTGACTTATGATGTGGAGCCGGTAGCCATTTTGGGCCGACAAGTTTGAAAGTTGAGGTCATAGGACATAGCTTCAATGAAGGTGCAGTGGAGATGTCAGTTAGTTGAGGAGGCTACTTGAGAGACCGAGGGGGAGATGTGGAGCAGATATCCACGTCTATTTTAGACTCCAGGTACATTTCTAGACCCATTTAAGGACGAATGTTTGTTTAAGAGGGAGAGGATGTAACGACTCGACTGGTCGTTTTGAGGGTTGTAGCACCGTTAACTGTATCAAATTGTTAGTGGCTAGATTCAAGGAATTTGGAGGCCGTTTCACGAGGCAAGGGCTTGTCCGAGTATTGATTTGCATAGTTTAAGGCAAGTAACACTTCTAAACTTGGTTCTGAGGGTATGAAACCCTAAATTACGTGCTATGTGATTGGTGTTGAGGTGACACACATGATATATGACGGGCGTGTGGGTGTGCACCCTAAGAATTGTGACTTGGTCAATTTCATTGAACTGTATAGTTGATTAATCTTGTCGTTACCCGTATTTCCACCATGTGTTAGTGAAATTGAGTTGCTGCCATATTAGAAATCATGCTTAGGCTATGTGTTGGTACTATAGGGACCCACAGAGGTCGTGTTACATGTTAAATTATTTGTTAAATTGTCATTTTGTGCCCAATCACAGTTTTTACTTGCATATTATATCTCAGTCTCTGTTGTCCTTTATTGATACATTATATCATCATTGTTTGGGCTAATTATCACGATTCTTGAGAGCCCGAGAGACTGGAGATATTGATGAATGAGTGAGGTCGAGGGCCTAATTGTGAGGATATTAATGGGAGCGGGCTGCACGCCGCAACATGTTTACTTGATTCATGCCATGCTTGACTTATTATAGCGCTTGGGCGGAATCACCCCTCCGGAGTCTACACATCCACAGTGAGCGCCGGAACCTAGTGAGTGCAAGTGCGAGTGCCAAGCGACTGGGAGGATTGAGTGACTGTGAGGATGTAGTGGCTGTAAGGAATGAGTGACTCTGAGAATGGAGTGAATGGGAGGATTGAGCGACTGATACTCTGAGAGTAGGCACATGATTTCATTACTGTTTGTACTTCGGTTGTTATATATAACTATCATGTAGTTACTGAGATATGCCAAATCATGTTTCAATTAAACTTGACATGATTTAACTGTTTTGGCGTTAACTGTCGAACTTGAAAGCATGCTTACTTTCTTGTATTGTAATTCTGTAATTGAATTGTATCCGTGAAGCTCATCACTACTTTCAGTCCTATAGTTAGTCTTTTTACTTACTGAGTTGGTTGTACTCATGCTACACCCTGTACTTCGTGTGCAGATCTAAGCGTTTCTGGACACGGTGGGTGTTGATTATCTAAACAAATTAGTCATTCAGAGATTTCGAGGTAGCTGCCTGGCGTCCGCAGACCTTGACTCTCCTTCCCTATCTTTCAGCTTTATGTATTTAGTTTACAATTTTTCTTAGACAGTATTTTAGACTTATGTTGTATACACGCTCATTTACTCAGTGACACCCTGGTTTTGGGAACTTTCATATTGAGATTCAATCTTTTCTTCAGTTTATGAGAGGTTTAATCATTTAAACCCGTTTTAGTTTATTTTCCATTTAAAGTGCTGAAAATGTTTGAGTTATCGGCTTGCCTAGTACCATGTTAGGCGCCATCACGACAGATTAAGTTTTGGGCCGTGATCGATAGACCCTCAACAAATATTAAGTGAGTAAGTTTGAGCACCTTACGTATTGGGTGGTATTTAAAGTTGGGTAGATGGCTCATCTTTTTTGAATTCTGGACAGGTACTCTATTGCAAGCAAAAACAACAGGGGTGAGATTAGGTCACCTTGTCTGAGGCCTTTCTTGCCATCAAAATATCCATGCCCCACTCCAATGACCTTTACAGAAAACTTTTGAGCAGATATACATGACCTTACCAGAAGCACAAACTTATCAGCAAACCCAAAATCTCTTAGAGCGTCTTCCATAAATTCTCAGCTAACCATATCATAGGCTTTCCTAAGATCAATTTTCATCAAACATCTAGGTGATGTTTTCCTATTGTAATGCCCAAGCAGATCATGACATATTAAGACATTGTGTACTAGAGATTTTTCTTCAATAAAACTGCTTGGTTTTCAGCAACTATGTACCCAATAACTTTCTTGAGTCTCTTGCAAATTATCTTTGAGATACATTTGTACACAACATTGCAACATAAGATATGTCTGTATTGACTGGTATTAAAAAGAACTTTTGCTTTGGGAATGAGTGCTATCATTGTAGAATTAATTTGTGTCAGCAACTTTCCATTGTCAAAGAACTCCAAAATTACTGCTGAAATATCCTAACCAATACACCCGAAGCAGCTTTGTAGAAGTCACTTCCAGAGCCATCTGGCCCTGGACTTTTATTACTATCTATCCTAAACATGGCACTCTTCACACTTTACAGCGTACTTTTGTAGTAGTTTCACTTTTTCCTCCACTAATAATGTGTATTTTTAGCACCCCTATATTTGCCTTGCATCTTGAAGACTCCATCTTACCCAACATATCTTCATAGTACTCTACAAAGATATTTGCAATAGCTCCTGGATCATTTTGAATGATATTCTGATTTTTTAGTAGTTGGACAATAGTCTGCTGCAATTTTCTATGTTTTATTACTGAGAAAAATACTTAGTGTTGTCATCACCAAGTCTTATCCATCTTGCCTTACTTCTTTGCTTCAAAAGCATTTCAGCCAAGAAGGAAGTTCTCCTGAACTCCTGATATTTCACTTGTTTTGCCTATTGTAACTAGTGTTTCTAAGGATCATCTTGCAAGGCCTTTTGAATTTGAAATAATCTATCTCTATTCTCTTCAGATTCAAAAAATGCTGACTATTTAGCACTTTTAATGTGATGACCCAAAGGGTCATCTTTTATTTTAGAATCCGATTCTACGTTTCGAGGCCTTATAAACCTCTATTTATCTCTCCTCGATCTGCGTGCATAGTCCAGGCGCGTATCCGGAAAGCTTTTATGTGAAAAATTTAAGAAAAGATGATTTTTGGCTTAAAAAGATGATTTTAGTTGACTTCGGTCAACGTTTTGGGTAAACTGACCCGGACACGTGTTCCGGCGGTCTCGGAGGGTCCGTAGTAAAATATGGGCCTTGGGCGTATGCCCGGAAATGAATTTCGAGGTCCCTAGCCCGAGAAATAAATTTTTGAAGAAAATTATTAACAGAAAAATATGATGGTTTTTAGAAATTAAATAATGTTTGATATTGTTGGTATCGGGCCCGTATATTGGTTCCGGAGCCCGGTACAGGTCCATTATAATTTTAAACCTTATCTGTGAAATTTGGTGGAAAACGGAAGTAATTTGACGTGATTCGGACCATTGGTTGAGAAAATAGGAAGTTTGAAACTATCTTGAAAATTTCATGAGTTTTGATGTTGAATTCATAGTTCTAGATGTTATTTCGGCGATTTGATCATGCGAACAACTTCGTATGATGTTTTAAGACTTGTGTGCATGTTTAGTTTGGAGCCCCGAGGGCTCGGGTGAGTTTTGGATAGGCTACGAAATGTTTTGAGCCTTAAGGAAATTTTCGAGCGAGGTCTAGCTCGCAAATGCAAGCATCGCATTTGCAAAGTTTCTTCGTATTTGAAATCAGAGGGCTGGGAGGGGACCTTCGCATTTGCGAAGTTCATTGTCGCAATTGCAACTTGAACAGTGGCCGCATTGGCGAACATTTGTTCGCATTTGCGAAAATAGCAGGCCAGGCCAAGCTTCGCATTTGCGAAGCATTGGTCGCATTTGCGAACCTGTGATGGCAAAAGCGATACCTGCAGCTGTTCAAAACATAACTTAGACGGGATTTTCAAACCCTAAGCTTCAAGAGCCGATTTTCTAAAGAGTAGTTCTTCCTAAAATCATAGGTAAACGATTTCTAACTCATTTCCTTCAATCTATTTCATCTTTTTACAAGATTTCATCACAAAATCTAGGATTTTTCATGGGAAAATTGGGTGTTTTGGGTAGAATTTAGGAATTTTGAAATTTGGGGATTTGGACCTCAATTTTAGGTCGGATTCCAAAGCCAATTGTATATCCGGGCTCGGGGTTGAATGGGTAATCGGGTTTTGGTCCAAATTTCGAGTTTTGACCAAGCGGACCTGGGGTCAATTTTTGACTTTTTGGTGAAAAATGTTGAGAAATCTATAATTTGCATTGGACTTGGTTTCTTTTGCGCTTATTGATGTTATAAAGTTAAATATGGCTATATACGAGTAGATTGGTGGTGGAATCGAGAGGTAAAGTGGTGGTTGAGCTGTGAATTACCCGTTGGCTTAAGGTAAGTGTTTGGTCTAACCTTGACTTGAGGGATTAGGGATCCCCGACTTGCTTTCTATGCGAAATACCATGTGTGTGGCGTATAGGTGTGGTGACGAGCACCAATGCATCGCAAAATTACTTGTTTAGCCTGTTCCCTTGCCCCGTTTCCCTATATTTTGCTCTCCTGTTTTACTTGCTACTTGCTTATTAATGGTTCCATGTCTAATTGCTTCTTGTTTAATGTCGTTTCTCTATTGGCGTTGTTAATTGTTCCTTTGTTCCATTATATTGTACTGTTGGTTTATGTTGGCTTATTGGTGCTTCATGGTACACTTTGGTTGGTCTCGCTTTGTAGTTTTAACTGATGAACTTCCATAATTGCAATGATATTTCCTTGTGTTGGTTTGAGGTATAAGTGTTGTGGAGGATTTGAGTTAACTTGTGAAACACTTGTCTCTATTTTTTGTGATTGGTGCTGATGTATATGTTGGGATCGGGTTGAACGTCGCAACAAGGAGTAATAAGGGTGGATAGGTGGGATCGGGTTGCACGCCGCAACATGAGGAATAAGGGTGATGTATTGAGGAGTAATAAGGGTGGACTGGTGGGATCGTATTGCATGCCGCAATAAGGAGTAATAAGGGTGAATGATTATACTGTTATTGATTATATGGTGGGATCGGGATGCGCGCCGCATCAATTGTTGTCTATGTATTTATATTCTGCTGAGGTTCATTATTATGGTGTTGAAACTCCCCTAAGGATTGGTTATAGCTGAGTCATGGTAGAACGACCGGTTTCCGTACTTATTTAATGCCGATTACTGCTTTATTTCATTCCATATTTCCTTTCTGTGTATTATAAACTGTTGCAAGTTGTTTATGTTGTTATGTCCTGCCGTAGCCTCATCACTACTTCGTCGAGGTTAGGCTCGACACTTACCAGTACATGGGGTCGGTTGTACTGATACTGTACTCTGCACTTTCTGTGTAGATTTTGGAGCTAGTGGCTGATCGAGAGGTTGGTTGCTTTCATTGCATTCAGGAGACCCAAGGTAGTCCTGCAGGCGTCCGCAGGCCCTAGTGTCCCCTTCTATCTTTACTACATTCTGTTAACTTTTCTTCGAGAAAGATGTTTATTTTTCTTTCAAACCAATACTTGTAGTATTCATAGACTGTTCGTGAGTTATGACACCAGACTCTGGGTGGAATTTATTTTGCCATTCGTTATTAATATAGAGTAATTAGTTAAATCACGTACTTTTTTTATTTCCGCTGATTTAGTTCTTATTAAGTTTTAATTATAAAATGATAAAGGAAAATGGTGTAATATCCTGTAACGTTGGCTTGCCTAGCGAGTGCAATGTTGGGCGCTATCACGGTCCCGAAGGTGGGAAATTCGGGTCGTGACATGTTGGTATCAGAGCACTAGGTTGCCTAGGTCTCACAATTCACGAACAAGCTTGGTAGAGTCTGAGGGATCGGTATGGAGACGTCTGTGCTTATCCCTTAGAGGCTACTGAGTTAGGAACAATTTCACTTCTATTCATCTCTATCATGAGGTTTGATCTCTCAATGGCAATTGAACTTTTACTCTATTCTTTCGCAGATGGCGAGAACACGTATCGCTTCTTTAGCTGATCAGCAGCCCGAGCCCCTAGTGGCAGCTCCTACGAGGGGTAGAGGACGAGTCCGAGGCCGTGCTTGAGGTCGGGGCAGGGGCAGGGCTCAGCCTAGAGCTCGAGCACCAGCACCAGCGGCGTAGCCTCAGGTTGATTTTGATGATGAGGTTCCGGCCTAGACTGTTCCAGCGGGCCCAACTCAGGTTCCAAAGGGGTTCATAGCTACCCCGGTACTTCAAGATGCTTTGGTCTGTCTAGTGGGCCTCATGGAGAGTGTTACTCAGGCTGGCATACTTCCGGTAGCACCAGCCGGTTCTCGGGCTGGGGAGGAGCATAAACTTCCACTACTCACACTCCAGAGCAGATGGCTCCCCAGTTTCAGACTCCAACAGCTCAGCCATTTGGGGTAGTCCCGCCGGGTGTTGTAGCACAGACCGGTGATGGAGCAACTATGTCTTCTGATGCCTTGTGGAGATTGGACAGGTTCATCAAACTTTTCACTACCACCTATAGCGGTACATCTTCAGAGGATCCCAGGACTATTTGGACAGTTGCCATGAGGTTCTACGGAACATGGTGATAGTGGAGACCAATGGGGTCGACTTTGCTGCTTTTCATCTGTTAGGTTCCGCCAAGAAATGGTGGAGAGATTATTGTTTGGCCAGACCAGCTAGATCACCAGCTCTCATTTGGGACCAGTTGTCGCAGCTATTCTTGGAGAAGTATCTTCCTATCACTCAGAGGGAGGATTATCGGAGGCAGTTTGAGCGCCTTCAGTAGGGTTCTATGACCGTCACTCAGTACTTCAGGATGCTTTGGTCCGTCTAGTGGGCCTCATGGAGAGTGTTACTCAGGCCAGCATACTTCCGATAGCACCAGCCGATTCTCGGGCTGGGAGGAGCACAGACTCCTGCTACTCACACTCCGGAGCAGATGGCTCCCCAGTTTCAGACTCCAACAGCTTAGTCAGTTGCGGTAGTCCCGCTGGGTATTGTAGCACAGACCGGTGATGGAGCAACTATGTCTTCTGATGCCTTGTGGAGATTGGATAGGTTCACCAAGCTTTTAACTACCACCTATAGCGGTACATCTTCAGAGGATCCCTAGGACTATTTGGACAGTTGCCATGAGGTTCTACGGAACATGGGGATAGTGGAGACCAATGGGATCGACTTTGCTGCTTTTCGTCTGTCAGGTTCCGCCAAGAAATGGTGGAGAGATTATTGTTTGGCCAGACTAGCTGGATCACCAGCTCTCACTTGGGACCAGTTCCCGCAGCTATTCTTGGAGAAGTATCTTCCTATCACTCAGAGGGAGGATTATCGGAGGCAGTTTGAGCGCCTTTAGTAGGGTTCTATGACCGTCACTCAGTACGAGACCAGATTTGTGGACTTGGCCCGTCATGCTCTTCTTATACTTCCCACCGAGAGAGAGAGAGAGGGTGAGGAGGTTTATTGAGGGACTTGCTCAGCCTATCAGATTGTAGATGGCTAAGGAGACAGGGAGTGAGATTTCCTTCCAGTATGCAACCAATGTGGCCAGACAAGTTGAGATGGTTCTAGCTCAAGGTAGTGGTCAGGGGTCTGACAAGAGGCCTCGTCACTCCGGTGGATTCAGTGGGACCTCATCTGGAGGTCGAGGTACTTTGGTAGAGGCCATCATCCCAGGCCGTTTCATTCAGCACTTCAAGCATCCCATGGAGCTTCAGGGAGTCGTGGTCCTTATGTACCTCTTTCAGGGCAGCCAGCTCATAGTGCCCCGTCAGCTCCCATCAGAGCACCTCCTCTTCAGAGTTATTATCATGGTCAGCCGGCCCATCAGGGTTAGTCTCAGTTTCCCCAGCAGCAGTATTCAGATGGATGTTTTGAGTGTGGTGAGTATGGGCATATCCGGAGTACTTGTCCGAGATTGGTAGGTGTTCAGTCGTAGCAGCAGAGTTATCATTCCATGTTCCAGCACCGCCCGCCCAGCCAGCTAGGGGTAGGGGTCAGGGAGCTAGAGGTAGGAGTCAGCCCGCTAGAGGCGGAGATCAGGCCATTAGAGGTGGAGGCTAGGCCGCTGAGGTGGAGGTCAGCCAGCAGGAGGTTGTCCCATGGATATAGTTCAGGGTGGTGGGGCCCAGCCCGGTTGTTATACTATTCCAGCTAGGCCTGAGGCTGAGTCCTCCGATGTAGTTATCACAGGTACGATTTCAGTTTGCAGCAGAGATGCTTTAGTTCTATTTGATCCAGGGTCTATATACTCCTATGTGTCATCTTATTTCGCTCCATATTTGGTTGTGCCTGGTGATTCTTTGAGTGCTCTCGTGTATGTGTCCATACTAGTAGGGGATTCTATTATTGTAGATCGTGTCTATCATTCGTGTGTGGTAGTTATTGGTCTTGAGACTAGTGTAGATCTCCTACTTCTCGACATGGTGGATTTCGATGTCATTTTGGGGATGGATTGGCTGTCACCTTACCATGCTATATTGGACTGTCATGCCAAGACCGTGACCTTAGCCTTGCCGGGGTTGCCTCGATTGGAGTGGAGAGGGACTTCTGGTCATTCTATCAGCAGGGTTATTTCTTATATGAAGGCTCGACATATGGTCGAGAAGGGGTGTTTGGCTTATTTGGCTTATGTTCGTGATTCTAGTGCTGAGGTTCCTTCTATGGATTCTGTACCAGTTGTTCAGGAGTTTCCAGAGGTATTTCCTATAGACCTGCCGGGGATGCCACCCGACAGGGATATTAACTTTTGCATTGATTTGGCTCTGGGCACTTAGCCCATTTCTATTTCGCCATATCGCATAGCCCCGCCAGAGTTGAAAGAATTGAAGGAGCAGTTGCAAGATTTGCTTGATAAGGGCTTTATTAGACCTAGTGTCTCGCCCTGGGGTGCGCCGGTGTTGTTTGTTAAGACGAAGGATGGATCGATGAGGATGTACATAGATTATCGGCAGTTGAACAAAGTCACCATTAAGAATAAGTATCCATTGCCAAGGATAGATGATTTATTTGATTAGCTTCAGGGTGCTAAGGTGTTTTCGAAGATTGATTTGAGATCTGGCTACCATCTGTTGAGGATTAGGGCATCCGATGTCCCTAAGACAACTTTTCGCACTCGGTACGGGAATTATGAGTTTCTAGTAATGTTATTTGGGTTGACAAATACCCCAGCAGCATTTATGGATTTGATGAACCGGGTGTTCAAGCCCTATCTGGATTCCTTCGTGATTATTTTCATTGATGATATTTTGATCTACTCCCGCAGCCGAGAGGAGCATGAGCAGCATCTTTGGATTGTTCTTCAGACTTTAAGAGACATCCAGTTATATGCTAAGTTTTCGAAATGCGAGTTTTGGTTGAGTTCAGTTGCTTTCTTGGGTCACGTTGTATCAGCAGAGGGTATTCAGGCAGATCCTAAGAATATTGAGGCAGTCAAGGACTAGCCTAGACCCACATCAGCTATAGAGATCCGGAGTTTCTTGGGTTTGGCGGGTTATTACCGTCGGTTTGTGGAGGGGTTTTCATCCATAGCAGCCCCGATGACCAGGTTGACCTAGAAGGGTGCCCCGTTCAGGTGGTCGGGCGAGTGTGAGGCAAGCTTTCAAAAGCTCAAGACAGCTTTGACTTCGGCGCCGCTGTTGGTGTTGCCCATAGGTTCAGGTCCATATACGGTATATTGTGAGGTATCTCGTATTGGACTTGGTGCGGTGTTGATGCAGAATGGCAAGGTTATTGCATATGCTTTGCGCCAGTTGATGATTCAAGAGAAGAATTATCCAGTTCATGATTTGGAGCTAGCAGCCATTGCTCACGCGCTGAAGATTTGGAGGCATTATTTATATGGCATGTCGTGTGAGGTGTTCACGGATCATAAAAGTTTGCACTACTTGTTCAAGAAGAAGGAGCTAAATTTGAGGCTGAGGAGGTGGTTGGAGCTATTGAAAGACTATGATATCACCATTTTGTATCATTCGGGAAGGCCAATGTGGTGGCCGATGCGTTGAGTAGGAAGTCGGCTAGTATGGGTAGCCTTTCATATATTCTAGTCGGTGAGAGACCGCTTTCTTTTGATGTTCAGGCTTTGGCCAATCAGTTCGTGTGGTTGGATGTTTCTGAGCCCAGTTGTGTTCTAGCTTGCACAGTTGCTCGGTCTTTATTATTTGAGCGTATCAGAGATAGGCAGTATGATGATCCTCATTTGCTTGTCCTTAGGGACACAGTGCGGCACGAAGATTCCAAGCAGGTTACCGTTGGAGATAACAGAGTTCTGAGGATGCAGGGTCGAGTTTGTGTGCCTAATGTGGATGGACTTCGTGAGTTGATTCTAGAGGAGGCCCATAGTTCCCAGTATTCTATTCATCCGGGCGCCGCCAAGATGTATCAGGATTTGTGGCAGCATCAGTGGTGGAGGAGGATGAAGAAGGATATTGTTGCATATGTAGCTCGGTGTTTGAATTGTCAGCAGATAAAGTACGAACATCAGAGACTTGGTGGTTTGCTTAAGAAGATTGAGATTCCTAAGTGGAAGTGGGGGCATATCACTATGGATTTTGTTGTTGGACTCCCACGGACTCAGAGGAAGTTCGATGCAGATGGGTTATTGTTGATAGGCTGACTAAGTCAGCGCACTGCATTCCTGTGGCAGTTTCCTATTCTCCGGAGCGGTTGGCTGAGATCTATATCCGGGAGATCGTTCGTCTTCATGGTGTGCCCGTGTCTATCATTTCTGATCGAGGTACGCAGTTTACCTTGCATTTTTGGAGGGCAGTGTAGCGTGAGTTGGGTACGCGGGTCGAGTTGAGCACAACATTTCATCCTCAGACGAACGGACAGTCCGAGCGTACTATTCAGATTTTGGAGGATATGCTCCGCGCCTGTTTTATTGACTTTGGAGGTTCTTGGGATCAATTTTTGTCGTTAGCGAAGTTTGCCTACAAGAACAACTATCAGTAGAGCATCCAGATGGCTCCTTATAAGGCATTATATGGTAGACGGTGTCGATCGCCAGTTGGGTGGTTTGAGCCGGGAGAGGATCGTTTTTTGGGTACAGATCTAGTGCAGGATGCCTTGGATAAGGTTAAAATCATTCAGGATAGACTTCGTCCAGCTCAGTCCAGGAAAAAAAGTTATACCGACCATAAGGTTCGTGATGTGGCATTCATGGTCGGAGAGCGAGTGTTGCTTCGAGTGTCGCCCATGAAGGGCGTGATGAGATTTGGAAAGAATGGCAAGCTAAGCCCTAGGTTCATCGGGCCTTTTGAGATCCTTGATCGAGTGGGAGATGTGGCTTACTGACTTGCGTTGCCGCCAGGTTTATCAGCTGTGCATCCAGTGTTTCATGTGTCCATGCTTCTGAGGTATCACGGTGATCCATCCCACGTGTTAGACTTCAGTACGTCTAGTTGGACAAAGATTTGACCTACGAGGAGGAGCTGGTAGCCATTCTAGACTGGCAGGTTCAATCGTTGAAATTAATGAGTTACCTTTCGATTCGTGTGCAGTGGAGAGGTCAGCCTTTTGAGGTACCTACCTGGGAGTCGAGTCCGATATGTGGAGCAGATATCCCCATCTTTTCACCGACTCAGGTACTTTTCTATGTCCGTTCGAGGACGAACGATTGTTTTAGAGGTGGAGAATATGATGACCCAAAGGGTCATCTTTTGTTTTAGAATCCAATTCCGCGTTTCGAGGCCTTAAAAACCTCC
The DNA here is from genome assembly GCF_001879085.1 of Nicotiana attenuata. Classification (NCBI taxonomy): domain Eukaryota; kingdom Viridiplantae; phylum Streptophyta; class Magnoliopsida; order Solanales; family Solanaceae; genus Nicotiana; species Nicotiana attenuata. The sequence goes on along the minus strand of NC_031996.1, from coordinate 35,723,492 downwards.
ATTTATATCTCCTCGATTTGCGTGCGTAGTCCAGGCGCGTATCCGAAAAGCTTTTATGTGAAAAATTTAAGAAAAGATGATTTTTGGCTTAAAAAGATGATTTTAGTTGAATTCGATCAACATTTTGGGTAAACAGACCCGGACTCGTGTTCCGACGGTCCCGGAGGGTCCGTAGTAAAATATGGGACTTGGGCGTATGCCCGGAAATGAATTTCGAGGTCCCTAGCCCGAGAAATGAATTTTTAAAAAAAATTGTTAACTGAAAAATATGATGGTTTTTAGAAATTAAATAATGTTTGATATTGTTGGTATCGGGCCCGTATCTTGGTTCCGGAGCCCGGTACAGGTCCGTTATAATATTTAAACCTTATCTGTGAAATTTTGGTGGAAAACGGAAGTAATTTGACGTGATTCAGACCATTGGTTGAGAAAATAGGAAGTTTAAAACTATCTTGAAAATTTCATGAGTTTTGGTGTTGAATTCATAGTTCTAGATGTTATTTCGGCGATTTGATCGTGCGAGCAAGTTCATATGATGTTTTAAGACTTGTGTGCATGTTTGGTTTGGAGCCCTGAGGGCTCGGGTGAGTTTTTGATAGGCTACAGAGTTTTTTGAGCCTTAAGGAAATTTTCTGGTATGTTGCAGATCTGCGAAGTATGCGAAGTCTGGCTCGCAAATCCGAGCATCGCATTTGCGAAGTTTCTTTGCATTTGCGATCAGAGGGCTGGGAAGGGGACCTTCGCAATTGCGAAGTTCATTGTTGCAATTGCGACTTGAACAGTGGCCGCATTTGCGAACGTTTGTTCGCATTTGCGAAGACAGCATGCCAGCCCAAGCTTCGCATTTGCGAACCTCTGATCGCAAATGCGATACATGCAACTGTTCAAAACATAACTTAGACGGGATTTTCAACTCATTTCTCAATTTTTCAAACCCTAAGCTTCAAAAGGCGATTTCCTAAAGAGTAATTCTTCCCCAAATCATAGGTAAACGAGTTCTAACTCATTTCCTTCAATCTATTTCATCGTTTTACAAGATTTCATCACAAAATCTAGCGTTTTTCATGGGGAAATTGGGTGCTTTGGGTAGAATTTCGGTATTTCAAAATTTGGGGATTTGGACCTCAATTTGAGGTCGGATTCCAAAGCCAATTGTATATCCGGGCTCGGGGGTGAATGGGTAAACTGGTTTTGGTCTGAATTTTGAGTTTTGACCAAGCGGGCCCGGGGTCGATTTTTGACTTTTTGGGGAAAAATGTTAGGAAATCTATAATTTTGCATTGGACTTGGTTTCTTTAGCGTTTATTGATGTTATGAAGTTAAATATGGCTAGATACGAGTGGATTGGTGGTGGAATCGAGAGGTAAAGCGGTTGTTGAGCTGTGAATTACCCGTTGGCTTGAGGTAAGTGTTTGGTCTAACCTTGACTTGAGGGATTAGGGATCCCCAACTTGCTTGCTATGTAAAATACCATGTGTGTGGCGTATAAGTGTGGTGACGAGCACCCATGCGTCGCAAAATTACTTGCTTAGCCTGTTCCCTTGCCCCGTTTCCCTATATTTTGCTCTCCAGTTTTACTTGCTACTTGCTTGATGGTTCCATGTCTAATTGCTTCTTGTTTAATGTCGTTTCTCTATTGGCGTTGTAAATTGTTCCTTTGTTCCATTATATTGTACTGTTGGTTTATGTTGGCTTATTGGTGCTTCATGGTACACTTTGGTTGGTCTCGCTGTGTAGTTTTAACTGATGAACTTCCATAATTGCAATGATATTTTCTCGTGTTGGTTTGAGGTATAAGTGTTGTGGAGGATTTGAGTTAACTTGTGAAACACTTGTCTCTATTTTTGTGATTGGTGCTGATGTATATATTGGGATCGGGTTGCACACTGCAACAATGAGTAATAGGGGTTGACATGTGGGATCGGGTTGCACGCCGCAACAAGAGGAATAAGGGTGATATATGGAGGAGTAATAATGGTTGATTGGTGGGATCGGGTTGCACGCCGCAACAAGGAGTAATAAGGGTGAATGATTATACTGTTATTGATTATATGGTGGGATCGGGATGCGCGTCGCATCAATTGTTGTTCATGTATTTATATTCTTCTGAGGTTCATTATTGTGGTGTTGAAACTCCCCTAAGGATTGGTTATAGCTGAGTTATGGTAGAACGACTGGTTTCTGTACTTATTTAATGCCAGTTACTGCTTTATTTCATTCTGTATTTCCTTTCTGTTTAGTATAAACTGTTGCATGTTGTATATGTTGTTAAGCCCCGCCGTAGCCTCGTCACTACATCGTCGAGGTTAGGCTCGGCACTTACCAGTACATCGGGTCGGTTGTACTGATACTACACTCTGCACTTTCTGTACAGATTTCAGAGCTAGTGGCTGATCGAGAGGTTGGTTGCTTTCACTGCATTCAGGAGACCCAAGGTAGTCCTGCAGGCGTCCGCAGGCCCTGGCATCCCCTTCTATCTTTACTGCATTCTGTTTACTTTTCTCCGAGACAGATGTATATTTTTCTTTCAAACCAATACTTGTAGTATTCGTAGACTGTTCATGAGTTGTGACACCAGACTCTGGGTGGCATTTATTTTGCGTTCGTTATTAATATAGAGTAATTAGTTAAATCACGTACTTTCGCTTTTATTTCCGCTGATTTAGTTTGTTAAATTTTAATTATAAAATGATAAAGGAAAATGGTGTAATATCCTGTAACATTGGCTTGCCTAGCGAGTGCAATGTTAGGCGCCATCACGGTCCCGAAGGTGGAAAATTCGGATCGTGACATTTAAACTCTTCTTCTGAAGTTTCAAGTTTTCAACAACTTGTAGCATCTTGCAGCCCGCAATGTGTGTAACCAATGACAAAATTTGCATAAGATTGACTTCCTGTCATACAATATTTTTTGCTCTGTAACCATTCCTTCCTCATTCCAGAATAAAGTTGTATCTGGTAACTTGGAGTACAATTTAACTTTTACTAGCAGCCTAGCAAAATTAAGTCTCACCTTTTTTTCAATGTAGTGATCCACTATTAATGTCTTCTCTACCAAACTCCCTATCTTATTAAGCCCTTTTGGACTCCCCTATTTGAGATCAAGCCCATGTAATTTGATCTAAATAGGTATCGTTTGCAATTCCTCTTTTGTGAATTCCATATCAGAACTCCAGGCTTTAACAATGAACGGCTTGGTGTCGAAGTGGTAAATACCTCCTTGGAGTACTTTATTCTTTCCTGCTTCTGCATCAAACCTTACCAGAATGTTACAACCTCATCTCACCTTAGGATGTCGTGATTGCACCTAGTCTCTAAGACTAGGTAAGCCTAACATACATTGAGAATTAACATAAATAACGATGGAGATATCATATTAAACTGGTAAACTATCATAATAAACTCAAACGTGACAACAGCCAAATAATTTTTAAAATCGGTGGAACTGAGTCATACGCTCTAAGAAGTACAATAGAAGTCTCAAAATACAATACTATTTGATGCGAAAATAAATAGTAGAAAAGACAGTAGTAGAAGGTGACCCAAGGCATGCGGACTTCAAGCAGGTATACCTTGAAGTCTCCAAAATATCTAGTCCAATCACTAGCGTCCGGCACGAGCTGAAATACTTGGACCTGCACAAAAATGTATAGAAGCGTAGCATGAGTATACCACAATGGTGCCCAGTAAGTATCAAGCCTAACCTCGGTAGAGTAGTGATGAGGCCAGGTCAAAACACCTACTAGACATAGAAAACCTGAATAAAATATTAGTATAATCTAATAATGGAAAGTAAAGAAAACAAATGACAACGAACATAATGATTATTTAAGACTAACAATTGAAATTAAAGCAATAACGGATAACAGAGAAGGAACATATGATAACAGTAACAAGTCATCAAATACAGTCAAAATATAAGTAAAACCGATGATGGGAAGACAATAATTGTTCAAATCAACAAGCCTTTTCAACATAAAGTTGTATAGCAAGAATCACAATCGAGGCATCACACCTCATATTGATATTTCACCATTTACAATCACAATTTTTCTTATATCACCGCACGAGCCTTGCATTTATTTTAAAAAAATATTTTTTCCAAAATAGCTATACGGGTTTTAGCCCCTTATCTCACCTTGTGGCTTCAAGCAATTCCTTTACTAGCAACGCGCGTATAAATTTCACCTTATCTCACCGCATGCGTTTCAATACCTACCCTTTTACCACCGCATGCTTACCAATATCACAACACAATAATCAACTCGCATCACATGTGCCCATATACCACAATATATTCAAATCAACAATAACAATGTTATCACAACACATAGCCCATGACTCAACCGCAATGTGTACAAGTATCTCAATAATTAAAAAAATGAATGAGAAACAACTCAACAAGGAAGTATGTCCCAATAATCAACACGGCAACCACAATGTGTTAATAGCTTTCACAACTACCACCTCAATAACTCAACAATGAAGGTATTCCCGTGAAATGGCAACTTCCAATTCAAGTACGTAACATAAGCTTAACAATGAAAGAGATAGCATGAAATAACAACTACGACTAAATGCATGAAAATAACTCAACAATGGAAAGAATGGCATGTAACAACATCTACAAGTAAATGAATATAAGAGTAACTTTGATAATGGAAACTCGAATATGTACTAACGACTTCAATTAAGGCATGTAAGGATAAACTGACAACTTAATATAGAACAAACTAATAATAACTTTAATTAAGTTCTTATAAGTAACTTAACAGTTTGTTTGCATGGTTGTTACCCATTGTATCATATTGTATCATTTTCCTAAAACAATGTTTGTTTTGATTGTTTAGTTAAAATGGTTGTATTGTATTGTTAAATACATTATTTCGAAACAATGAAAACCCCTTTTTTGAAACAACCGATTGGGTGTGGTGGGATTGTTTTCTATTTTTCTTTCTAATTATGCCCTAACTTATTACTTTATAATTCTATTTTACCCTTTACCTTTTTTATTTTTATTTTAAATAATAGCAAAGTCACTTTCTCATATATTTATGTAATTCTAGAATAGAATTCTACGTGAAGTCTAATAACCTATATAAATTCTCAAAGACAACATCCCAAATATAACCTATATACGTGAAATATAATAACGTGAAAATCTCGTTTTTCCTTCTGCCGCTTCAAAACTCTTCAGGTATTGGTTTTGCCTTACTTTTGTTTTATTCTTTCTTCTACTTTGATTTGTAATTTCAATTTTAATTACTTTATCTCCAATTAGCTTTATGATTTTCAAGTGTGCAAAGTGTTATTATTTATCTTTGTTCTGCCAAGTCCTTCGTTCGTTTTTTTTATCATCGTTGTTAATTTTTTTCTTTAGGTGTTTGCTCTTGTTTTCAAGTCACATGTACTTTTTTTCTTTATTTTTTATCGGTTACTATCTGTTTAGTTCTCCTATTGTATTGCAACTAAATCTAGTTGTTTAAGTAGTTAACCTCCTATTATGCTGAAGTTATGTATGATTATTTTAGCGATTCTTATTTATATAACATAAGTAATTGATGATCAATATGGTTTGCTAATATGATTTACCAAGTAATATATACCCATATATATATATATATATATATATATATATATATATATATATATATATATATATATATATAAAAATA
>NC_031996.1:35701755-35717801 GCF_001879085.1 Nicotiana attenuata | reverse complement strand
ATATATAAAATAAAATCAAGTAATTTAATTACTCTTTCATAAGGTACAATGTTGTTAAACAGTACAATGTTATATTATAATTTCATCTCATTTTATTTATTACTATATTATACTTTTCTTTTTGTGTAGGCTAAACCTAACGTTGTTGAATGGAGGAACATGACGATTAGAAATTATGATAAGCTAAGTGAGCTATACGGAAAAGATAGAGCTGCTGGAAAATACGCTGACGCAGGACTAGACATGTTAAGACGAGGTACTCATAGTAATTTTAGAAGATCAAGTAATAGTTCGTTGACTATTGATGAGGTAGATGAATTGGTTGCTATGGATCTGCCTCAATGGAAAATACTGAGGAACATGAACACATGACCACAGTCGATCAACTTCTGAAGCACCTAACTCGAAATTCTTATTCAGAGGCACGAACTTCTAACAAGAATAAAAAGTCTGAGAAAGATCATCTTGAAGACATGACTGATATGTTGAGGGCTGGAATGGATAATTTGGCTAATGCTATTAATCGCCTCTCAACTACGCCACCCATTCCTGAGAGTGATATATGGTAAATGGTACATGAGTTGGATATGGTGCCTAGTATGAACCTAAAAGATTATATATTTCTTTGTCAACATGTAGACTTGTGCCGCACACTGATTGGATGTCCATTGGAAGATCGTAAATTTCTTTTATCGAACATAATGTTGTCACCTGGCAATTGAGTTAGAGTAATATATTTATGGTGTAACCGTTAAGGATTTTATCGGATATGAGTATTCATTATAGATTATATATCACGTTGTTAGATAACTTTTATGTTATATACGATAAGTTATGGATTATATGTCATGTTGTTTCGAAATATTACTTATGATCTAAATTCTGAATGGAGTCTACTTAATATAGTGTACTTATTATTAATTTTAATATTATTAAGTTGTTCCACTAATTTCGATAGGATTTGCATGAAGTTAATTGCTTAACTTATATATAAGACATAATTGGTGATAAATTAGTAAAGAGGGGATTTCTTAAATAATTTTTATGTGTAATTCTTGATAAATTAAATATTTAAAATAATTGAGGGTATTTTAGTAAACTTATCAGTTACAGTATTGTCACGACCCCAACCCCGGTCATGATGGCGCCCAATGCACTGCTAGGCAAGCCCGACCAATTTAATAACCTTAACCATTTTTATCTAGTTCATGAATTAATTAACACGAATAAATTACTAAGTCATGATACTGAAGTTATGAAATAGAGTAAAACATGGGGAAATCCCAAATATCAATACTACTACACAGCCCGAAGAATCCGGTGTCACAAGTCTGAGCCTCTAATACATGGGTATCAACCTACTACATATCGTTCTCTAGAAAATACAGAAATAAAGCAATAAGATAGAAGGAAGATCAGGACTGCAGACGTCAAATGCAGCTACCTTGATATTCCCGGATAAGCTGCTAGGCAGAGAAATCCTCACACAGCCTCAAATGTACCTGGATCTGCACGCAAGATGCAGGGAGTAATGTGAGTACTCCGACCCAGTGAGTAATAAACATAAATAAAGACTGAAAATAAGAAATCCTGAATAGGCATAAAGTAATTCTATAAATGCAACAACTTACCAAGTAGTATAAAATCAGTAAATCAATGAAAACAATTATGGAAATACCACAACAGATAAATAAGTAAATGACAATCAAATATGCAATGCAACACATAAACCGGTACTCTCCAGTACCCGCTGCGGCGTGCAGCCCGCTCCAGTTATTTATCGTCGACAGCACTCACTGGGGGTGTGCAGACTCCGGGAGGGGCCCCTTACGGCCCAAGCGCAATAATAAGCCATCTCGTGGCATCAACTAGGCCCTCGACCTCATATCAATATCAATATCATACCGCTGCGGCGTGCAGCCCGATCCCATACTCAGTCCAAAATCACATAAGCCCCTCGGGCACGAACATATAGAAATATTCAGCCCAAACTTCATTAAAAATATTAATTAAGTTTCAAGTTTAAGAAAAGGTGGCTGAGTTTGCAAAACAGTGTTAAATACCAGGACTGAGTTCAATGATATGTAAAAATGGTAAGAAACCAGTAATAACAATCCCTGAAGGATTCAATCAATTGGCACGAAGCCCAAATATAGCAATCAGCTCAATTAAAATGATAATAAGTGAATTTCAGTCAAATACGCAGTATATTCATCTACCGGGACGGACCAGGTCACAATCCCCAACGGTGCTCTACCCCACGCTCGCTACCCGACGTGCAAGTCACCTCAATATAGCACTACGATGTGCAAATACGGGGTTTCAAACCCTCAGAACATCATTTGCATCTATTACTCGCCTCAAGCCGGCCATAATCCTAGCTCGCTATGCCCTTGCCTCTCAAATCGACCTCCTCGTGCGTCGAATCTGATCAAAACCACCATGAATACGTCACAATATGCCAATGGAACAATACCCAATCGAAAACAATCGAAAAATAGCAAAAATCTCGAAATTAGCAAAACCCGAGCCCCGGGCCCACTTCTCGAAAATCAGAAAATTTAACATCAACGGACTCCTTATCTCGCCACGAGTCTATACACATAAAGATTACCAAAATCGGAGTCCAAATGACCCCTCAAATCCCCATTTTAACTCTCTTAAGTTTCAAGCCCTAACCTCCATTCTAACTCCTTAATTCCTTAGTTTTTCAGTCTAAATTCATGTAATAACACCTTAGAATTGTGTTTTAGACTCAGAAATCCTTACCTCAAAGAAGTCCCTTGATTTCTCTCTTCCAACTTGCCCAAATTCTCCAAGTCCGAAGTGAAAATATGAAACCCTTTGAAATTTCGCGAAGGAGAAATTAAATAGCACTGACCAGTCATTTCCGCATCTGCGGCTCCCTAGCCGCATCTGCGACTCCCGCTTCTGCGGTCAATGCACCGCTTCTGCGGTTGAATTTACGCACTTGCGCCTTCCGCTTCTGCGGACAAAACTCCGCGTTTGCGGTTTCCCCTTAATTCTCCAAACTCCGCATCTGCAGTCACTTGGTCGCATATGCGACTCCGCAGATGCGGTCAGCCACTCCGCACCTGCCGCTTCTGCGGCTCACATCTCGCTTCTGCGGTACCGCTTCTGCGGTCCCATTTCCGCAGAAGCGAAAATACCAGAAGTAGCTGCAAAAATCTTAAGTTCACAAACCAAAACTTCCCGTTAACCATCCGAAATCACCCCGATGCCCCCGGGACCTCAACCAAAAGCACCAACACCTCCTATAACATCATTCAAACTTGTTCCAATCATTAAAACACCTCAAACAACACTAAAACCATCATTTCTCATCGAATTCAAGCCTAAGTTCTTTAAAAACTTCCGAAATACGCATTCGATCAAAAACCCAACCAAACACCTCCGAATGACCTAAAATTTTGCACACACATCCTAAATCATATAATGAAGCTACAACAACTCTCGGAATTCCATTCCGACCCTCGGATCAAAATCTCACCTATCAACCGGAATTCGCCAAAATACTAACTTCGCCAATTCAAGCCTAATTCAACACCGGACCTCCAAAATCACTTCCGATCACACTCCCAAGTCACAAATCATCCCCTGAAGCTAACCGAATCACCGGAATTCATATCTGAGCACTCTAACGCATAAGTCAACATCCGGTTGACTTTTCCAAAACAAACCTTCCTTAAAGAGACTAAGTGTCTCATTTTCTTCTAAAACCAATCCAAATCAACTCGTTTACACAAGACTCTTATAATGAAGCATAAAGAAGCAGAAAATGGGGAAAACGGGGCGGTAACTCACGTGACGACGGGTCGGGTCGTCACATCCTCCCCAACTTAAACAAATGCTCGTCCTCGAGCGAGTCAAGAAACATACCTGAGGCCTCAAATAGGTGAGGATATCTGCTCCGCATCTCCCGTTCGGTCTCCCAGGTAGCCTCCTCCACGGGCCGACCTCTCCACTGCACCTTCACCGAAGCAACATCCTTTGACCTTAATTTCCGAACCTGACGATCCAAAATGGCTGCTGGCTCTACATCATAAGTCAAATCACCCTCCAACTGAACTGTACTGAAATCCAAGACATGGGACGGGTCTCTAATATACTTCCGGAGCATAGAAACATGAAAAACTGGATGCACGCTCGACAAGCTAGGTGGCAAGGCAAGCTCATAAGCCACCTCCCCAATCCTCCTAAGTACCTCAAAAGGCCCAATGAACCGCGGACTCAATTTCCCTTTCTTTCCGAATCTCATAACACCCTTTGTGGGTGAAACCTTCAGCAAGACCTTCTCACCAATCATATAGGATACATCTCGGACCTTCCTGTCCGCATAACTCTTCTGCCTCGACTGCGCCGTACGGAGTCTCTCATGAATCACCTTCACCTTCTCCAATGCATCCTGAACCAAATCTGTTCCCAACAATCTAGCCTCCCCGGGCTCGAACCAACCAACTGGAGATCTACACCGTCTCCCATACAAGGCCTCATACGGCGCCATCTAAATGCTGGATTGATAGCTGTTGTTGTAGGAAAACTCTACAAGCGGTAGAAACCGATCCCATGACCCTACGAAGTCAATAACACATGCGCATAGCATATCCTCCAATATCTGAATGGTACGCTCGGACTGCCCGTCCGTTTGATGGTGAAAGGCTGTGCTCAACTGCACCTGAGTACCCAACTCTCGCTGAACCGTCTGCCAAAACTAAGAGTTAAACTGAGTGCCCCAATCTGATATGATGGAAACTGGGACACCATGCAACCGAATAATCTCCCGAATATAAATCTCTGCCAGCCGCTCTGAAGAATAAGTAGTACAAACCGGAATGAAGTGCGCGGACTTGGTCAGCCTGTCTACAATCACCCAAATGGCATCAAATTTCTTCAAAGTCCGTGAGAGTCCGGTAACAAAATCCATAGTGATCCTCTCCCACTTCCACTCAGGAATAACCATCTGCCGATGCAAGCCACCCGGTCTCTAATGCTCATATTTCACCTGCTGACAATTAAGACACCGGGCTACATACTCCACAATATCTCTCTTCATCCTCCGCCACCAATAGTGCTGCCTAATATCCTGATACATCTTCGCGGTACCCGGATGAATGGAATACCGCGAGCTATGGGCCTCCTCCAATATCAACTCCCGAAGCCCGTCCATATTGGGCACGCAAATCCGGTCATGCATCCTCAACACACCATCATCACCAATGGTCACGTCTCTGCCATCATCATGCTGAACCCTGTCCTCAAGGACAAGCAAATGCGGATCATTATACTGACACTCCCTGATGCGGTCATACAAGGAAGACCGAGAAACCACACAAGCCAACACCCGACTGGGCTCTGAAATATCTAGTCTCACAAATCGGTTGGCCAAGGCGTAAACATCAACTGCAAATGGCCTCTCCTCAACTGGAATGTATGCCAAGCTCCCCATACTCACCGCCTTTCGGCTCAAAGCATCGGCCACTACATTGGCCTTCCCCGGGTGATACAGAATGGGGATATCATAATCCTTAAGTAACTCTAGCCACCTCCGCTGCCTCAAATTAAGATCCTTTTGCTTGAACAAATGCTGAAGGCTGCGATGATCAGTGAATACCTCACAAGATATGCCATACAAGTAATGCCTCCAAATCTTCAATGCATGAACAATAGCAGCTAACTCCAAATCATGAACGGGATAGTTCTGCTCATGGGGCTTCAACTGACGAGAAGCATAAGCAATAACTCTACCCTCCTGCATCAAAATACAACCAATCCCAAATCGCCGAAGCATCGCAATATACCGCATAAGAACCTGAAGCTGATGGCAAAACTAATACTGGAGCTGTGGTCAAAGCTGTCTTGAGCTTCTGAAAGCTCTCCTCACACTCGTCCGACCATACAAATAAAACACACTTCTGAGTCAACTTGGGTCAAGGGCGATGCAATAGAGGAGAAACTCTGAACAAACCGGCGGTAATAGCCTGCCAACCCAAGGAAACTACAAATCTCTGTGGCTGAGGACGGTCTAGGCCAACTCTGCACCGCCTCTATCTTTTTCGGGTCAACCTGAATACCCTCGCTGGACACCACATGTCCCAAGAAAGCCACTGAACCGAGCCATAACTCACACTTGGAGAACTTTGCATAAAGCCTCTCCTCCCTCAATCTCTGCAATACGACTCGCAAATGCTGCGCGTGCTCCTCCTGACTACGCGAGTATACTAGAATATCATCAATGAACACTATGACAAATGAATCCAGATAAGGCCGAAATACACTGTTCATCAGATGCATGAACGGTGCTGGGGCATTGGTCAGCCCGAAAGACATGACAAGAAACTCATAGTGACCATATCTAGTCCTAAAAGAAGTCTTATGAATATCTGAATCCCTGATCTTCAACTGGTGATAACTCCAACGGAGATCAATATTGGAAAACACCCTCACTCCCTGAAGCTGGTCAAACAATTCATCAATGCGAGGTAGGGGATACTTGTTCTTAATTGTTACCTTGTTCAATTGCCTATAATCGATGCACATTCTCATTGTGCCATCCTTCCTCTTCACAAACAGAACTGGCGCACCCCAAGGTGACACGCTAGGCTGAATGAACCCCTTATCCAGGAGCTCCTGAAGCTGCTCCTTCAATTCTTTCAACTTCGCTGGTGCCATAAGATATGGAGGAATAGAAATGGGCTGAGTGCCCGGCACCAGGTCAATACCGAAATCAATATCCCTGTGCGGCGGCATGCCCGGCAGGTCTGCAGGAAAGACATCGAGAAAATCCCTCACAACTGGAACGGAATCAATGCTAGGAGTCTCAGCTCCCACATCCCTCACAAGCGCCAAATAGGAAAGGCAACCCTTCCCAACCGTACGCTGGGCCTATAAGAAAGAAATAACTCTACTAGGAATATAATCAGTCACACCACGCCACTCGATCCGCGGTACACCCGGCATAGCCAAAGTGACTGTCTTAGCATGACAGTCTAGAATAGCGTGACACGGAGATAACCAATCCATGCCCAGAATAACTTCGAAGTCCGCCATGCTCAATAGCAATAGAAACATGACCGGTATACATGGTCTACAACAATAGTATCGCCCATCGGGGTAGATATATGAACAGGTAAAGAAAGACACCCTCGGGACGTACCCAAATGATGAGCAAAATATGAAGACACATATGAATAGGTAGAACCGGGATCAAATAATACTGAGGCGTCTCTGTGGCAGACTGAAACAATACCTGTAATGACAGCGTCTGAAGCAATGGCATCTGTCCTGCCCGGCATAGCATAGAAACGAGCCTGGCCACCGCCTGATCGATCTCTACCTCTGGGACGACCCCTGGCTACCTGATCTCCACTCCTAGCTGGCTGGGCGGGTGATGAAGTAACTGGAGCAGAAGTCGAGGGCTGACCCCTCTGCTGATGCTGTCTGCCACGAAGGCGAGGGAACTGCCTCCTCAAGTGACCAAACTCTCCGCACTCATAACAGCTGCCCGGTGCTGGAGATGGGGACTGAAGGGAACCCCTCGCATCGGAGTGACTAGCAGATGCACTCGGTACAGAAGAACCCTGAGCTGATGGGGCATGAGATGAACTCTAAGCTGGGAGGGCGCTGAGTGAAGACTGACCCTACTAGGGCCCATGATGACCACGGCCTGAAGATCCCCCACGATACTCTGGACGGGTCGACTGAGCAGGACTGAAAGAACGACCTCTACCATGCTGGAATTGGCCCCTCGAAGGAGCACCACTGTAACTGCCCGATCCACGAGGCCTCTTGGCCTCCCTCTCCTCTCGCTCTCTACTGCGAACTGACTCGATCTCACGAGCGATATCCACCACCTCCTCAAACGTAGCACCCAGTACTCTCTCTCTAGTCATCAGAATACGGAGATGGTAGTTAAGGCCATCCACAAATCTCCTAATCCTCTCACGATCTGACGGAACCATCCAGATAGCATGACGGGCCAACTGTGAAAATCTCATCTCGTACTGAGTCACTGTCATATCCCTCTGTGTCAACCACTCAAACTGCCTACGCAGCTCCTCTCTATGGGACTGAGGTACATATTTTTCCAGAAAAAGAGCGGAGAACTGCTGCCAAGTCAGAGGTGCTCCACAGACAGGCCTACGCCTCTCAAAGTCCTCCACCAAGTAGGAGCAGCCCCCGTGAACTGAAAAGTAGTAAATGCCACACTACTCGACTCAAGGATCCCTGCCGTACGGAGCATACGCTGACATCTGTCAAGAAAACCCTGAGCATCCTCGCCCTGAGCACCACCGAATGTCGGAGGCTGGAGCCTACCAAACCTCTCGAGTCGATGCTGCTCATTGTCTGGCATAGCTGGAACCACGATGCCCTGAACTGGTGCAACCTGCTGAGCTGGAAGTGCCTTTGGTGTCTGTAGTCCCTGCACTACCAGCTCAGGTGTGCGAGCAGCGGGGGTCTGATTGCCTCCCACGGCCTGTGAAGTAGCTGCTGCTGCTGTGGTGGCTGAAACTGACTGAGCCGGGCCAGTGCAGACTGATAATATCTGTGCCAAGGTCTCCTGAAGTCCCGGAATCACGATAGGCACAACTGGTGCCTGAGCAGGTGCTGTTGGAGTATCCACAGCTGGAGCCTGATCCTGAGCTGGGGCAACTGGTGGATCAGCAGGTGCTGCCCCGGCTGCTCTACCTCTGCCACGACCATGACCGCGTCCACGGCCTCCGGCGATCTCAGTGGGTGGTACTAGTGGTCGTCCGCCACGTCCGGTAGCTCGTGTCCTCACCATCTGTGAGAGAATAAAATAATAGAAATTTAGTTCTCAGTTCAACAAAGCCGCACGACAAGAGTTTCAAGAATGTGGAGTTTTCCTAAAGGTTCTGCAGCCTCCCGAGGATAAGTACAGATGTCTCCATACCGATCCACGAGACTCTACTAACCGGCTCATGACTCGCGAGACCAAGTAACCTAGGCTCTGTTACCAACTTGTCACGACCCCAACCCCGATCGTGATGGCGCCCAACACACTGCTAGGCAAGCCCGACCAATTTAATAACCTTAACCATTTTTATACAGTTCATGAATTAATCAACATGGTTAAATTACTAAGTCATAATAATGCAATTCTGAAATAGAGTTAAAACATGCGGAATCTCAAATATAAAACAACTACACAACCCGAAGAATCCGGTGTCACGAGCCTGAGCCTCTAATACATGAGTATCAACCTACTACATATCATTCTCTAGAAATACGGAAATAAAGCAATAAGATAGAAGGAAGATCAAGACTGCGGACGTCAAATGCAGCTACCTTGATATTCCCGGATAAGCTGTTAGGCATAGAAATCCTCACACAACCTCAGATGTACCTGGATCTGCACGCAAGGTGCAGGGAGTAATGTGAGTACTCCGACCCAGTGAGTAATAAACATAAATAAAGACTGAGAATAAGAAATCCTGAGTATGCACAAAGTAATTCTATAAATACAGCAACTTACCAAGTAGTACAAGATCAGTAAATCAATGAAAACAATTATGGAAATACCACAACAGATAAATAAGTAAATGGCAATCAAATATGCAATGCAACACATAAACCGGTACTCTCCAGTACCCGCTGCGGCGTGCAGCCCGCTCCAGTTATTTATCGTCGACGGCGCTCACTGGGGGTGTGCAGACTCCGGGAGGGGACCCTTACGGCCCAAGCACAAAAATAAGCCATCTCGTGGCATCAACTAGGCCCTCGGCCTCATATCAATATCAATATCATACCGCTGCGGCGTGCAGCCCGATCCCATATTCAGTCCCAAAATCACATAAGCCCCTCGGGCACAATCATATAGAAATACTCAGCCCAAACTTCATTAAAAATATTAATTAAGTTTCAAGTTTAAGAAAAGGTGGCTGAGTTTGTAAAACAGTACTAAATACCAGGACTGATTTCAATGTACGAAAAAATGGTAAGAAACCAGTAATAACAATCCCTGAAGGATCAATCAATTGGCACGAAGCCCAATTATAGCAATCAGCTCAATTAAAATGATAATAAGTGAATTTCAGTCAAATATGCAGTATATTCATCTATCGGGACGGACCAAGTCACAATCCCCAATGGTGCTCTACCCCACGCTCTCTATCTGGCGTGCAAGTCACCTTAATATAGCACTATGATGTGCAAATCCGGGGTTTCAAACCCTCAAGACATCATTTACATCTATTACTCACCTCAAGCCGGCCAAAATCCTAGCTCGCTATGCCCTTGCCTCTCAAATCAACCTCCTCGCGCGTCGAATCTGACCAAAACCACAACGAATACGTCACAATATGCCAATGGAACAATATCCAATCGAAAACAATTGGAAAATAGTGAAAATCTCGAAATAGCAAAACCCGAGCCCCGGGCCCGCTTCTCGAAAATCAGAAAATTTTACATCAACGGGTTTCTTATCTCGTCACGAGTCTATACATATAAAGAACACCAAAATCGGAGTCCAAATGACCCCTCAAATCCCAATTTGAAATATTAAAACTCAAGCCCTAGTTCTTCCCCTTTTTACTAAGTTTCCATGGATTTCAAGGTCAATTCACAATTAAATCACGTTTTGAGTTCATAAAACTTACCTCCAACCAATCCCAGTTGAAACCCTCTTCAATTCCCGTCCAAAAGCTCTCAAGAATGCTCAACAATGGTGAAAATAAGACCTAGCTCGCGGAGGAATTGTTTTAAAAACTATTCTGCCCAGTTCTGAATTCCTTCTATGCGAACGCGATGGCCCCCTCGCGTTCGCGATGAACAAATATTCCTATGACCAAAATTACCCTTTGCGAATGCGGTGTCCCACATGCGAACGCGGTCCTTCAGCTGCTCCAACTACCCGAACGCGATACCCATGTCGCGAACGCGAAGAACAAATAATGCGGGTCCTCAATTCCTCTTACGCGAACGCGAGACACTGCCCGCGAACGCGATGAACAAAAACTCAGGGCCCCAAATCCTTCTACGCGAATGCGATGGCCCACTCGCGTTCGCGAAGGCCAATATCCTGCTGCACTGACTGCAGAATTTCTGCAACATTTTTCCAAGTTCAAACCTCCCGTTAGCCATCCGAAATCACCCCGAGGCCCCCGGGACCTCAACCAAAAGCACCAACACATCCTAAAACATCATTCAAACTTGTCCCAATCACAGTCCCTCGGGCTCATTATCAATATCAATACAATACCGCGTGCGGGCGAGCCGATCCCAACTCAGTCCAGAAATCACAAAGCTCCCGGGCACATACATATAGAATATTCAAAGCCCAAACTTCATTAAAAATATTTAATTAGGTTTCAGTTTAAGAAAGTAGCTGAGTTTTCAAAACAGTATTAAATTACTAGGGACTGAGTTCAACGATATGTAAAGAAATGGTAAGAAACCAGTTAATTAAAAACAATCCCTGAAGGATTCATCATTGGCACAAACCCCAAATATGCAATCATCAATTAAAATGACTAAATAAGTGAATTTCAGTCAACGATGCGCAGAGTATACTTCAATCTACGGACGGACAAGTCCACAATCCCCAACGGTGCTTACCCCACGCTCGCATACCCGCTGCAAGTCAACTCAAATATAGCACTACACGATGTGCAAATACGGGGTTCAAACCCTCCAGAAACATCATTTACATCTATACTACCTCAAGACGGACCAAAATCTAATCGGCTATGCCTTTGCCTCTCAATCGATCTTCGTGCGATGAATCCTGATCAAACCAAACGGAAATACGTTCACAATCATGACCAAATGAACAATACCCAATCAGAAAACAATCGAAAAATTAGCAAAAACTCGAATTTAGCAAAC
This sequence comes from Nicotiana attenuata, assembly GCF_001879085.1. NCBI lineage: Eukaryota > Viridiplantae > Streptophyta > Magnoliopsida > Solanales > Solanaceae > Nicotiana > Nicotiana attenuata. The sequence continues at coordinate 35,705,936 of NC_031996.1, read as the reverse complement.
CGAAGCCGGGCCACCTTTCTCGAAAAAATCAGAAAATCTAATTCAAAACCGGCGGGACATTTTTTTTTTTCCTTTTTTTATACCTTTACTTCCCACGAGTCAGTATAATTAAAGATTACCAAAATCGGAGACCACAAATGGGACCTCAATCCCATTTCTATAGCTCTCTTAAAGTTCAAGCCACTAAACCTCCATTATCATAATCCTTTAAATTCCTATTAGTTTTTCAGTCTAAATATCAATGTAATAACAACCATTGGAATTGGTGTTTTAGGTACTCAAATCCTTACCTCAAAGACGGTCCCTTGATTTCTTCTCTTCACACTCGCCCAAATTCTCCAGTCGACAGATGAAAAATATTAGAAAAAACCCTTTGGAAAATTTCAGCGAAGAGAGAAATAAATAACACAATGACCAACTATTTTCGCACTGGCGGATCCTTGCACGACATCTGCGAATACCCGCATTCTGGCGGTAATGCACTGCTGTTGCAGATTATTTCCGCTTCTGCGTTTTGAATTTCCGCACTTGCGACTATCCGCATTAATAAGCGACAAATCTCCGCGCTTTGCGGTTTCCCCTTATTCTCCAGAACGCATACGGGTCATTAGTGCGCATCTCATTGACTCGCAGATGCGTGTCAGCACTCCTCACTTTCGATACCTTGCCGTTTCTGCGGCTCAGACATCTCGCTTTCTGCAGGTCCCATTTCCGGCAGAAGCGAAATTACCACGAGCAGCTGCAAAAATCTTAAGTCCAACTAAACTTTCCCGTTTGACCATCCAGAAATCCACCCCGAGGGCCCCCGGAGCCCAACCAAAAGCACCAACACCTCCTATAATCATTCAAACTTGTTCCAATCATTAAAAACACCTCAAACAACACTAAACATTTCATTTCATTCATCGAATTCAGCTAAGTTCTATTAAAACTTTCCGAATTACGCAATTCGATCAAAAAACCAACCAAAATCACCCTCTGAATGACCTGAAATTTGCACACACATTCCCAAAATCACAATAACGAAGCTACAGCAAACTTCGGATTTTCCATTTCCGACCTCGGGATCACATTCACCTATCAACGGGAATTGCCAAAAATACTAACTTGAAGCCAATTCAAGCCTAATTCTAAACCGGACCTACCAAAATCCATTTCGTTTCTGCACTCCTAAGTCACAAATCAATCCCCCGAAGTCTTCATCGAATCTCGACAAATCTACATTCGAGCCTCTAAGTTATAGAGTTACATCCTGTTTGACTTTTCCAACAAATAACCCTTCCTTAAAGAGCTAAGGTTCAATTTCTTTTTCTAAAACCAACCAAAATCAACATCGTTGACACAGGACTCTTATAATGAAGCTAAAGAAGCAGAAAATGGGAAAAACCGGGGCGGTTAACTCACCGTGACGAGGTCGGTTCGTTCACATCGTCCCAACTTAAACAAAACGCTCGTCCTCGAGCGATCAGAAAATACCTGAAAGCATTCCAAATAGGTGAGATATTCTGCTCCGGGCAATCTTCACGCTCGGTCCCCAGGTAGGCCTCCTCCACGGGCCGACTCTCCACTCACCATTTCACGAAGCAAATCCTTTGCCGTAATTTCCGAACCTGACGATCCAAAATGGCTGTTGGCTCTACATTCATACAGTCAAATCCACCCTCCAACTGGAACTATTTACTTGGAAATCTAACACATGGGACGGGTCTCCAATTATTCCGGAAGCATAGAAACATAAAAAACTGGAATGCACGCCCGACAAAGCTCTAGGTGGCAGGCAGCTCATAAGCACCTCTCCCAATCCTCCTAAGTACTTAAAAGGCCCAATGAAACCGCGGACTTCAGTTTTCCTTTCTTCCGAATCTCATAACACCCTTTGTGGGTGAAACCTTCAGCAGACCTTCTCACCAATTCATATAGGATTACAATCATCGGACCTTCCGTCCGCCATAACTCTTCTGCCCGACTGCGCTGTACGGGTCTCTCCTGACTCACCATTCACACTTCTCCAATGCATCCTTGAACCAAGTCTTCCCAGGCAATCTAGCTCCCGGGCTCGAACCAACCAATGGAGATCTACAACGTCTTCCACTACAAGGCTTCATCGGTGCCATCTGAATGTCTGGAATTGATTGTTGTTGTTGTAGGCAAACTCTGCAAGCGATAGAAAACCGAATCCCATGACACCGGCGAAGCAAATAACACAAGGCGTAGCATATCTCCAATATCTGAATGGTGCGCGATCGGACTGCTCGTCCCGTCTGGAGGGTGAAAAGGCTGTGCTCAACGCCACCTGAGTAACCACCTCTCGCTGAAACGTCTGCCAAAACTGAGAGGTAAACTGAGTAGCCCGATCTGATATGTGGGAACTGGGACACCATGCAACCGAACAATATCGAACTATAAATCCTACCAGTCGCTCTGAAGAATAGAGTAGTACAACCGGAATGAAGTGCGCGGACTTCGTCAGCTGTCTACAATCACCCAAATTAAGCATCAAATTCTTCTCAAAGTCCGTGGAGTCCGGTACAATAATCCATACGGTGTCCTCTTCCACTTCCCCACTCAGGAATAACCATCTGACTGCAATGCAAGAACCCGGTCTCTTGATGATCTCATATTTCACCTGCTGACAATATTAAGACACCGGCGTACATTACTCCACAATATCTCTCTTCATCCTCCGCCACAATAGTGTTGCCTAAGATCCTGATACATCTTCGCAGCACCCAGGAATGAATTGGAAAATTACCGGAGCTATGGCTCGCCCCAATATTAACTCCGAAAGCCGTCCACATTGGGGCACGCAAATCCGGCCCTGCATCCTCAACACACCATCATCACCAATTGTCACGTCTCTGGCGATCATCATGCTGAACCCTGTCCTTAAGGACAAGCAAATGCGGATCCAGCATACTGACACTCCCTGACGCGGTCATATAAGGAAGACCGAGAAACCACACAAGCCAACACCCGAATGGGTCTGACAATATCTAGTAAAATCGATTGGCCAAGGCTAAACATCAACGCAAATGGCCTCTCCCCAATCTGCAATGTATGCCAAGCTCCCCATACTCACCTCCTTTCGGCTCAAAGCATCGGGCCCACTACATTGGCCTTCCCCGAGTGATACAGAATGGTGATATTCATTAATTCCTTAAGTAAACTCTAGCCACCTCCGTTGCCTCAAATTAAGATCCTTTCGCTTGAATAAATTGCTAAAGACTGCGATGATCAGTGAATACCTCACAAGATTAGCCCATACAAGTAATGCCTCCAAATCTTCAATGCAATAAACTATAGCGGGCTAGCTCCAAATCATGAACGGGTAGTTCTGTTCACGGGACTTCAACTGACGAGAAGCAAAGCAATAACTCTACCCTCCTGCATTAAACACAACCGATCCCAACTCGCGAAGCATCACAATATTACCGTATAAGAACCTGAAGCTGATGGCAAAAACCAATACTGGAGTTGTGGTCAAAGCTGTCTTTAGAGCTTCTGAAAGCTCTCTCACACTCGTCCGACCATTACCTAATGAAACACCTTTCTGAGTCAACTTGGTTCAAGGGCGATTGCAATAGAGGAAAAACCCTAACAAACCGGCGATAATAGCCTGCCAACCCAAGGAGGCTACGAATCTCATGTGGTGAGGACGGTCTAGGCCAATCCTGCACCGCCTCTATCTTCTTCGGGCAACTGAATACCCTCGCCTGGACACCACATGTCCCAAGAAAGCCACTGAACCGAGCCAGAACTCACACTTGGAGAACTTTGCGTAAAGCCTCTCCTCTCTCAATCTCTGCAATACAACTCACAAAGGCTGCGCGTGCTCCTCCTGACTACGCGAGTATACCAGAATATCATCAATGAACACTATGAAAAATGAATCCAGATAAGGCCGAAATACACTTTTCATCAGATGCATGAACGCTGTTGGGGCATTGGTCAGCCCGAAAGACATGACAAGAAACTCATAGTGACCATATCTAGTCCTGAAAGCAGTCTTATGAATATCTGAATCCTGATCTTCAACTGGTTGATAAACGCCGAACGGAGATCAATCTTGGAAAACACCCTCGCTCCCTGAAGCTGGTCAGATAAATCATTTATGCGAGGCAGGGTACTTGTTTCTTCACTGTTACTTTGTTCAATTCCTATAATCGATACACATTCTCATT
>NC_031996.1:35653832-35701730 GCF_001879085.1 Nicotiana attenuata | reverse complement strand
CATTATGCCATCCTTCTCTTCACAAACAGGACTGGCGCACCCCAAGGTGACACACTAGGCCGAATGAACCCCTTATCTAGGAGTTCCTGAAGCTACTCCTTCAATTCCTTCAACTCCGCTGGTGCCATACGATATGGCGGAATAGAGATGGGCTGAGTGCCCGGCCCCGGGTCAATACCAAAATCAATATCCCTGTCCGGCGGCATGCCCGGCAGGTCTGCAGGAAATACATCGGGAAAATCCCTTACAACTGGAACAGAATCAATGCTAGGAGTCTCAGCTCCAACATCCCTCACAAACGCCAAATAGGAAAGACAACCCTTCCCAACCATACGCTGGGCCTTCACGAAGGAAATAACTCTACTAGGAACATAATCAGTCACACCACGCCACTCGATCCGCAGTACACCTGGCATAGCCAAAGTGATTGTCTTAGCATAACAGTCTAGAATAGCGTGACACGGAGATAACCAATCCATGCCCAAAATAACGTCGAAGTCCACCATGCTCAATAGCAATAAATCAACTCGGGTCTCCAGACCCCCAATAATCACAACACATGACCGGTACACACGGTCCACAACAACGGTATCGCCCACCGGGGTAGACACATGAACAGGAAAAGATAGAGACTCCCGAGGCATACCCAAATAACGAGCAAAATATGAAGACACATATGAATAGGTGGAACCGGGATCAAATAATACTGAGGCATCTCTATGGCAGACTGAAACAATACCTGTAATGACAGCGTCTGAAGCAATGGCCTCTGTCCTGCCCGGCATAGCATAGAAACGAGCCTGGCCACCACCTGATCGACCTCCACCTCTGGGACGACCCCTGGCTGCCTGATCTCCACCCCTAACTGGCTGGGCGGGTGATGATGTAACTGGAGCAGAAGTCGAGGGCTGACCCCTCTGCTGATGTTGACTGCCACAAAGTCGAGGACACTGCCTCCTCAAGTGACCAAACTCTCCGCACTCATAACAACCACCCGATACTGGAGATAGGGACTAATGGGAACCCCTCGCACCAGAGTGACTAGCAGATGCACTCGGCATAGAAGAACCCTGAGCTGATGGGGCATGAGATGAACTCTGAGCTGAGAGGGCGCTGAGTGAAAACTGACCCTGCTGGGGGCCATGATGACCACGGCCTGAAGATCCCCCACGATACTCTAGACGGGCCGACTGAGCAGGCCTGAAAGAACGACCTCTACCATGTTAGAACTGGCCCCTCGAAGGAGCACCACTATAACTGCCCGATCCACGAGGCCTCTTGGCCTCCCTCTCCTCTCGCTCTCTACGGCGAACTGACTCAATCTCACGAGCGATATCCACCACCTTCTCAAACGTAGCACCCAGTACTCTCTCTTTAGTCATCAGAATACGGAGATGGTAGTTAAGGCCATCCACAAATCTCCTAATCCTCTCACGATCTGACGGAACCATCCAGATAGCATGACGGGCCAACTGTGAAAATCTCATCTCGTACTGAGTCACTGTCATATCCCTCTGTGTCAACCACTCAAACTGCCTACGCAGCTCTTCTCTACGGGACTGAGGTACATATTTCTCCAGAAAAAGAGCGGAGAACTGCTGCCAAGTCAGAGGTGCTGCACCGACAGGCCTACGCCTCTCAAAGTCCTCCCACCAAGTAAGAGCAGCCCCCGTGAACTGAAAAGTAGTAAATGCCACACCACTCGACTCAAGGATCCCTGCCGTACGGAGCATACGCTGACATCTATCAAGAAAACCCTGAGCATCCTCGCCCTCAGCACCACCAAATGTCGGAGGCTGGAGCCTACCAAACCTCTCGAGTCGACGCTGCTCATCGTCTGGCATAGCTGGAACCACGAAGCCCTGAAGTGGTGCAACCTGCTGAGCTGGAAGTGCCTCGGGTGTCTATAGTCCCTGCACTACCTGCTCAGGTGTGCGAGCAGCGGGGGTTTGATTGCCTCCCCCGGCCTGTGAAGTAGTTGCTGCTGCTGTGGTGGCTGAAACTGCCTGAGCCAGGCCAGTGCAGACTGATAATATCTGTGCCAAGGTCTCCTGAAGTCCCGGAATCACGATAGGCACAGCTGGTGCCTGAACAGGTGCCGCTGGAGTATCCACAGCTGGAGCCTGATCCTGAGCTGGGGCAACTGGTGAATCAGCAGGTGCTGCCCAGGCTGCTCTGCCTCTGCCACGACCACGACCGCGTCCACGGCCTCCGGCGGCCTCAGTAGGTGGCACTAGTGGTCGTCCTCCACGTCTGGTAGCTCGTGTCCTCACCATCTGTGAGAGAATAGAATAATAGAAGTTTAGTTCTCGGTTCAACAAAGCCGCACGACAAGAATTTCAAGAATGTGAAGTTTTCCTAAAGGTTCTGCAGCCTCCCGAGGATAAGTACAGACGTCTCCGTACCGATCCACGAGACTCTACTAAACCGGCTCGTGACTCGCGAGACCAAGTAACCTAGGCTTTGATACCAACTTATCACGACCCCAACCCCGGTCGTGATGGCGCCCAACACACTGTTAGGCAAGCCCGACCAATTTAATAACCTTAACCATTTTTATACAGTTCATGAATTAATCAACACGGATAAATTACTAAGTCATAATAATGAAATTCTGAAATAGAGTTAAAACATGCGGAATCCCAAATATAAAACAGCTACACAGCCCGAAGAATCCGGTGTCACGAGTCTGAGCCTCTAATACATGAGTATCAACCTACTACATATCGTTCTCTAGAAATGCGGAAATAAAGCAATAAGATAGAAGGAAGATCAGGACTGCGGATGTCATGCAGCTACCTTGATACTCCCGGATATGCTACTCGGCAGAGAAGTCCTCACTCAGCCTCAGATGTACCTGGATCTGCACGCAAGGTGCAGGGAGTAATGTGAGTACTCCGACCCGGTGAGTAATAAACATAAATAAAGGCTGAGAATAAGAAATCCTGAATAGGCACAAAGTAATTCTATAATTACAGCAACTTACCAAGTAGTATAAAGTCAGTAACCCAATAAAACGATTATGGAAAAACTACAACAGATAAATAAGTAAATGACAATCAAATATGCAATGCAACACATAAACCGGTACTCTCTAGTACCCGCTGTGGCGTGCAGCCCGCTCCATTTATTTATCGTCGACGGCGCTCACTGGGGGTGTGCAGACTCCGGGAGGGGCCCCTTACGGCCCAAGCGCAATAATAAGCCATCTCGTGGCATCAACTAGGCCCTCGGACTCATATCAATATCAATACAATACCACTACGGCGCGCAGCCCGATCCCAAACTCAGTCCAAAATCACATAAGCCCCTCGGGCACAATAATATAGAAATATTCAGCCCAAACTTCATTAAAAATATTAATTAAGTTTCAAGTTAAAGAAAATGTGGCTGAGTTTGCAAAACAGTATTAAATACTAGGACTGAGTTCAATGATATGTAAAAATGGTAAGAAACCAGTAATAACAATCCTTGAAGGATTCAATCAATTGGCACGAAGCCCAAATATAGCAATCAACTCAATTAAAATGATAATAAGTGAATTTCAGTCAAATGCGCAGTATACTCATCTACCGGGACGGACCAAGTCACAATCCCCAACGGTGCTCTACCCCATGCTCACTACCCGGCGTGCAAGCCACCTCAATATAGCACTATGATGTGCAAATACGGGGTTTCAAACCCTCAGAACATCATTTACATCTATTACTCACCTCAAGCCGGCCAAAATCCTAGCTCGCTATGCCCTTGCCTCTCAAATCGACCTCTTCGTGTGTCGAATCTGATCAAAACCACAATGAATACGTCACAATATGCCAATGGAACAATACCCAATCGAAAATAATCGAAAAATAGCAAAAATCTCAAAATTAGCAAAACCCCAGCCCCGGGCCCACTTCTCGAAAATAAGAAAATTTAACATCAACGGACTCCTTATCTCGCCACGAGTCTATACATATAAAAATTACCAAAATCGGAGCCCAAATGACCCCTCAAATCCCCATTCTTAGCTCTCTTAAGTTCAAGCCCTAACCTCCATTCTAACTCCTTAATTCCTTAGTTTTTCAGTCTAAATTCATGTAATAACACCTTAGAATTGTGTTTTAGACTCAGAAATCCTTACCTCAAAGAAGTCCCTTGATTTCTCTCTTCCAACTCGCCCAAATTCTCCAAGTCCGAAGTGAAAAATATGAAACCCTTTGAAATTTCGCGAAGGAGAAATTAAATAACACTAACCAGCCATTTTCGCATCTGCGGCTCCCTAGCCGCATCTGCGACTCCCGCTTCTGCGGTCAATGCACCGCTTCTGCAGATATTTCCGCTTCTGCGGTTGAATTTTCGCACTTGCGACTTTCGCTTCTGCGGACAAATCTCCGCGTTTGCGGTTTCCCCTTAATTCTCCAAACTCCGCATCTGCGGTCACTTGGTCGCATCTGCGACTCCGCGGATGCGGTCAGCCACTCCGCACTTGCGATACCTGCCGCTTCTGTGGCTCACATCTCGCTTCTGCGGTCCCATTTCCGCAGAAGCGAAAATACCAGAAGCAGCTGCAAAAATCTTAAGTTCACAAACCAAAACTTCCCGTTAACCATCCTAAATCACCCCGAGGCCCCGGGACCTCAACCAAAAGCACCAACACTTCCTATAACATCATTCAAACTTGTTCCAATCATAAAAACACCTCAAACAACACTAAAACCATCATTTCTCATCGAATTCAAGCCTATGTTCTTTAAAAACTTCCGAATTACGCATTCGATCAAAAACCCAACCAAATCACCTCCGAATGACCTGAAATTTTGCACACACATCCCAAATCACATAACTAGCTACAGCAACTCTCAGAATTCCATTCCGACCCTCGGATCACAATCTCACCTATCAACCGAAATTCGCCAAAATACTAACTTCGCCAATTCAAGCCTAATTCTACACCGGACCTCCAAAATCACTTCCGGTCGCACTCCTAAGGCACAAATCATCCCCCGAAGCTAACCGAATCATCGAAATTCACATCTGAGCCCTCTAACGCATAAGTCAACATCCGGTTGACTTTTCCAAAACAACCCTTCCTTAAAGAGACTAAGTGTCTCATTTCCTTCTAAAACCAATCCAAATCAACTCGTTCACACAAGACTCTTATAATGAAGCATAAAGAAGCAGAAAATGGGGAAAACGGGGCGGTAACTCACGTGACAACGGGTCGGGTCGTCACATAGTAGTTGTCTTGTAGGGACCCCACACATCTATATGAATCAATTCAAAACTCTCTAGATATCTACTGGAACTACTAGGAAATGGGAGCCTTACTTGTCTAGCAAGAGGGCAAACCTCACACTTGTACTGCAAATCTGTGTGAAAGCTCGAGTTGTCTTTGAGACTAGAAATTTTCTTCAACGGTGCTACAGGTACATGCCCCATTCTCTTGTGCCATAAAGCTGCAGAATTTCCTTTGTAACTTCCTGTTATTGCTGCAAAGGACTGTGAAATCCCTTGTCTTTTATTCCTTGACATTGAACGTAAATGATACAACCCATCTAGCTCCCTACCATTCTCCTTCACCTTCCCAGACAAGAGATCCTGAAACACAAAAAATGTTGGAAAGAATGTTGCACTAAAATTCAGTTCTTTTATGAACTTGGATATTGACAAAAGATTGAATCTGAATGTAGCCACACATAGGATATTTTAAAGCACATCACCTTCTGTGAGTTGACGGCTGCCCACTTGAGTAACTGTCGTGGAATCACCAGTTGGTAAAACTTGCCCTGCATTATCTGTTAACAAGTTACTACTCAATAAATACTTATCACCAGTCATGTGATTAGTAGCACCAGTGTCTACAATCCATTTAGAACTCTTTGCCTCAGTGCAAATATAATTACCTGCCATGTTTGCACAAGCACCATATTTACCTGCCATATTTGCACTGACATTGTTATCATTGACATTGTTCTTCTGCAGAAAGTGTAGAAGTTGTGTTTACTGTTCTTGAGTGAACATTTGAGGAGATATGCTTGAGCCACTCCCCTACCAAGTACCTCCCTCTGCACAGGTTGTAGCAGGTACTGCATTATGGTGAAATTGTGATCCAATTCCTTCTACAAACTGTGATCCAACTCCTTCAACTTGCACTGCATTTGCTCTTCGTTTCCCTTTGAACTTAGAGGGATATCCCACAATTTTGTAACAAGTTTTCCTTACATGTCTTGTCTTATTACAGAAGTCAAATTTTATCAATTTGTAACATTGCTCTTTTGTGTGCCCTTTTAGGTGACAATGATCACATTGTAAGTTGTAATTTTTCTTTGATTTTTGACTGGACTGTGCAATGAACATTGCTGTGGGATCTATAGTATTATAGAAATTATCTTTCTACTCTCTGCTTGAACTACCATGGCATATGCTTGGTTAATGCTAGGCACATTTGGCATCATCAATATCTGCCCTCTAGCTTGCTCGTATGTGTCATTCAAGCCCATTAAAAATTGCAACAAACACTGAAATTCAATTTGTTCCATATAATCCTTTGCAGGTGGTGGTGGCAGTATAGAATCATATTCTGCCCATAGATCTTTAAGCTTGGTGAAATAAGTAGAGACTAATAAAGTACCTTGAGTTAATATGAAGATCTCTTTATGCAAGCAGTACAGCCGTGAGGCATTCACCTTGTCAAAGCGTTCTCTGAGCTCTGCTCAAATGGTCTGGGCATTTGACGAGAAAAGGACTCCAGTCACAAGGTCCTTGCTAACATTACTCATTAACCAGGAAGCCACTATTGCATCGCATCGATCCCATTACTTAGCCAAATCTGTACCAAAATCACTCTTGCTCGTTGTGCCGTCCACGAGACACAATTTGTTTTTGCCTAACAATGCAATTTTCATCGCCCTACACCAAAGTGTATAGTTCTCCATTCCTGTCAGCAAGAGGCCCACACTCATAGAACCCAGTCCATCGAAAGAGTACAGATATAGTGGATGACTATGGTCGAGAGCTACCACACCACCAGCTCCATCACTAGAAGTGCCGCTGTTGAATTCTCTAGAATCGTCATAATCGATGAAGTTATAAGTGCAAATTGACCATAATTTGCGTAATTTTAGCTCGATTTCTGCAGAAATCACCGAAATTAGGGTTCTGAGATATCAAACAAATGTTGATCAACAGATGAAAAACAGAAGAAATTGTGCAAATTCTCTCAATTTCCCTTTCAATTGCACGAGAAAATCCTATTGCACAAGAAACAGCTCTGATACCATGTCAAATTCTGTGATTACAGGTGCGGGGAGAAGAGAGAACCCATGCGAGAAAAGAAGGAATTGGAAATTTTCAGAAAGCATTTCATTACTGACAAAACTAATACAAAGTAAGTGTTATCTCTGTTTTTATACAACTTAACTAACTTGTAACTCTAGTTCTAACTAATAACTAACTCTAGTTACAAATATGCTAACTACAATTAAGTTATTACTTCCTTTACAATTGGAAATTGGTTAAGACATAAAGATGTATATTTGGAGATTTGACGTTAACGATCAGACAACGATCTTTCTTGATGAAGATGAGAAAATTTTACCACCTAAAAAAGTTTTGTTAAGGTCAGGAGCTCAGAATAATTTTATTAGTTTCAAAAGGCTTGGTTGCATTTATAGTTGTGAGTTGTGACAACGTGTGGTGTAGCTACAAGCTTCCACATTTTGCATGGGAAAGGAAAACGAGGGAATGACCAAGAATCAAAATTAATCATCCATCGAAAATATTTAAAGTAAATGTAAATGAAACCAAGTTAGAATTTCCATATATGTGATTGTAATTTCCCTTATACTACTTTAAGTGTACGGTTCAGAATCTCCAAAATGTTGTTGTAACCCAAACGCATGACACATAGTGTCCGATTTGGTCCCAATAAACCTCATAAATTTGTTATTAGAGATATGTCATATCGAGCTAAAAAATGCGTGTGTACCCTAAGTATGAAGTATCATATGTACTCTTTCTCTGATGAATCGTGTTAGGCTTGAAGTGTTTCGATACTATATTTTTTCTTTTATCACGAGCACAGATACCCTCTTATTTTCTTCCTTTTTATAATATTGGCGCACCTCCCCTAAAATTAAAATTGAAAAGAAAATGCTGAAAATAGTTAAGAAAATAGTTAACGTTTAATTAGAAAAGCCATCAAGAGAATCAACTAGAAAGAGTGTAACCAAAATTTGTTAATGGCAGATACAAAAGTAAGAGCATAATTTGACTATTGTTTCAAAATTCAAGAGAGGACAAACAGTTAAATTTCGTTGTTTTTTCCAAAAATATTTTTTTTAAAAGAGGTTACCTCTTCATTGGATTAATCAGAGGAGAAATGAACTAATTTTTAAATGAGAAATGAACTATTTCTGGCTTCTATGAACACATAACTATGGATTCGTCATGTGCCCGACATGTGCCAATTATTACAGCCCTTTTAAAATATCATTTCTTCCATTAAAGGCTAATAGTTGGAGACTAATAAATAATTCCTATTTTGTTAAATATTAGTATTAATTATTATTGGTTGTTCTTTTACCTAGTGTTTGGCGTGCATGTTGCTAATTAATTAATAGTTCATCCATCAGTAAACTACTTTAGCACAAAAAGCATCGAAAAGCCAGCTTGATCGATCTTAATGCGACCAGTTTAGCTTGGAGTTAATTTATATACACTAATATTTTTACACAATTAAGTTACTTCAAAGTTAAATGCATACATTATATTCTATAGTAAGTCCGGATAGATAACTTGAATAAGACGATACATAACATGCTACAATCAGTTGAACTACTATATATAATTTCATAAAATAAAATATTATCGTAAATAACTTAATCCTGTATTTAATTAATTTAAAGTTAGACCACAAACTAGTTAACCCATAAAGGTTTAGTAAGCATTCAGTAGTGAAGAAAAAATATTCTTACAAATATATACATGTCCCTTACGCAAGAATAACACGCACAAATATAAAATAATCCTGAATTTCCTTTAAATAAAAGAGGAGAAAGTTAGCATTCTATAGAGAGGAAATATGCCAATTATTTCTACTATTTTGTTATTGTTAATTTTTGCACATGAATTGGAATAGCAGTTAATATTGGTTAGTTGGAATTGGACTAGATTTTAATATTTGGACACAACTTTTGGAGAAAATGATGTCTAAGTCTAACCAAGAAAGCTGTGGAGTAATGGACTTTTTCTTTAATCTTGAGTAATCTAGGACCAAATTAACCAGATCTTGTTAAAAGAAAAATTCTATTCACTAAATCAAAGTGAATTGAAAAAAAAAAAAACATTATCATCTAAAATTACAATATAACTATGATAAATCTTACTAAAAAAACTGCGTACGGGTAAATTTTTACCCTTCATCTATGTCAAGTACCAGGGACTAAATAGAGTCATTTGCAAGAATACAAATCAAATTCATTTTACGTTTGGACTTGTTACTTTACAGTTTGTTTGGATGGTTGTTACCAATTGTATCGTAATGTTACATTAAATATAATATTTGTTTTGATTGTTATTTAAATTTTATTGTATCGTATTGTTAAATCTATCGTTTCGTAACGACGAAAGTGTCACTTTATGAAAACGACGGATCGATTGTTTCCTTGCTTTTTTTCTCTCATGTTGCCCTTCCTTACTATTAAATAATCATATTTTATCATTTAACCTACTTTTTAATATAATAATTCTACTCCGTATTCTATTTTTTCTTAATAATATTGCAAGTTTATTCTTCATATTGTTAGTGCGTGACATCATGAAACGACGGCAAACAATACAATTTATCCAAACATTGTATTCATCAAACAATACAATACAATACGATACATTAGGAAACGACATGTAACAACAATTCAAATAACAAACTATACTTAACAAGTAAAGCGAAAATAGAATATGATTTAAAAGGGAAAATTACTAGACTGGGAATTGATATCATCTAAATAAAGAACTGAAACACAAAGTTCAAAATTACTATGAAAATCACGGGGAGATAAAGATAATAACGAGTAAAACCTTAATTAGGTAACAAGATTTAATTAAAGCTCGCAATTCATATAATGAAAATCATTTTGAGGACGTTTAAATTCAACTTTATCTTGTTTCTATTTAGGTATTTCAAAATTTTCAATTTTCTACATAGTTACTCACGAGCAACTGGTAATACAGTTAAATTAGGACTATGAACAGGTACAAAAAAATTAAAATATGCCTCAATAAAATAAAGTTTTATTAAATAATAAATATGACATGTCCCAGCCACTTAGAGAGTTGCTGCATGGCAATCATCAAGTCAAATTCTACCAAATCTGTCACTTTCTATTTATTTTCCAGCAAATCTAGGACAGAGAGGTCCTTTTTTTTTTTATCCCAAATAGGTGAGTAGGACAAAAAAATAAAAAAATAAAGAAATTTTGTTATTATACACATCCAATGTAGAAAATATTTACTTAGACTACAACAAAGTTAATTATGGGTAACAATATAAAGTTTGATAAGAGTAGTAATATATTATGATCAATTAAATTAAATTGAGAGTGTAAAAAATTACTATTAAACTATTAATTGCATTTTTATTCCGAAAAAATATTGCAAATTTGCTACTAACGGTTCAGGCTTAAAATCAACCCTGGATATTGAGTTGTCTTTTATTCTAAGTGGGACTTTTCAACGTAAATTCAAATTAATCGGACCTTAAAGGGAAATATACATATCGGCTGAAATTAAAAAAAATCAGTCTTAACTATTTGCATATGCAAAAATATAAATCAGTCCAAGTATTTTTTTTTTATACTAAATTTTTATTACTATTATTTTAATTTTTTATGAGTAGTTGAAAGTTGGGGACTTTTTGGTGCGATATGGAGGGGTTGTCTTCTTCTTCCTCTCTTCTCACATCTTAAATAGGAATAGAAGAAAACATGCATATATAAATATTTGAATGTTTTCTTTTTGTATTTTATTGATATATATACATACATAAGCCAAATTAGCTTGGTGAAATTTGCTTCGCGATCTGTAAGTTAATTTAGTTTGTTCAATAAATTTTCGTTTTTTCCCCTATTAGTCTGATTCTTTAAATTGAAGCAACAATTTCCCCATTTTTTTTGTTTTTTTTTCCTTCCGGGTATCTTAAGAAAACCCTAGATCTTGTTGTATCTTTGTTTTCTTGGATTAAATTCAAAAGGGGTTTTTTGGATCTCAACATTTGGGTTTTTTTTTAATCTAATTGGGATTTGAATTAGAGAAATTTGTTGGGGTTAGGGTTAGGGTTAGGGTTAGGGTTAAGGGGAGTAAATGGCTTCAAATCCTCCATTTATGGTGGAGGATCAAACAGATGAAGATTTCTTTGATAAATTGGTGAATGATGATGATGACGACATTGATTTTAAGGTAACTGCATCGGTGTCGGTTGATGGGAATGAATCTGATGAGGCTAAAGCATTTGCTAATCTTAGTATCAGTGATGATGTTAATGATAATGCTGGATTGGAAAATCTAGGTGGAGTTAAAAAGGAAGGAACTTGGGATGATAAAATAGTTGATAGTGATGTTAAACCGCCTTTGGTGATAAAGGGAGGGGATGGAGAGAAGAGTAGTGGCTCCTTACTGTCATTGACTTCGGGCGGATTAGATAGTTTGCTCGAGTCAAGCAATGGTGATTTGGAGACTGAGGTAACTACTGATTTGTCGGAAAGTCATACTAGTGGATCCGTTAATCCTGATGTAAAGGAGGAGGAGGAAAATCACACTAGTGGATCCGCCAATCCTGGTGTAAAGGAGGTTGACTGGAGTGTGTTTTATTCTAATCCAGCTACAGATGGTGATACAGAGGTTTTTGGATCTTACTCTGACTTTTTCAGTGAATTGGGGAATAATAATACTGGAGTTGTTATTGGAAACACAGGGGAGAATCAAAATGTGGGGTCAAATGTTGTATCAGCTGATCAAGTTAATGATTCCGCGAATTTTGACAGTTCTAGTTCGTACATGCAGCAGAATCAAGATGGTTTTGGCTATAATGCGACTACGGAACAAGTTGCAGGCGGGGAAGATCAAAATAACAGTCAATATTGGGAGAATCTTTATCCAGGATGGAAATTTGATGTAAATACTGGGCAGTGGTATCAGGTCTCTAGTGATGACTCAACAGCCAATGTACAAGATAATTCTGCTGCTGACTGGACTGTTTCTGATGGAAAGTCAGAAGTCTCTTACTTACAGCAAGCTTCTCAGTCTGTTGCTGGGACTGTAGCCGAGAGCGGGACCACTGAAAGTGTCAATAATTGGAATCAGGTTCACCAGGTAAGTGATGCGACTGAGAATGCAGCGAATTGGAACCACCAAGTTTCTCAGGCAAGTGATGCGAGCGGGGTAGTGACAGGCTGGAATCAGGTGTCTCAGTCGCGTGATGAAGGTGGGATTACGACTGAGTGGAATCAAGCTTCAGAAGTAAACAATGGATACCCTTCGCATATGGTTTTTGATCCTCAATACCCCGGTTGGTACTATGATACCATTGCCATGGAGTGGCGCTCTCTCGACACATATACTTCATCTAGTCAATCAACTATTCAAGGTGAGAGCCAGCTGAATCAGAATGGTTGGGTATCATCTGAAGATTTTTCTCCCAATCACGATCAAAGTATTTATGGTGCATATGGGCAGAATGAGAATAGTAGATCCATAGGATTTGGCAGTGGAGGGCATGATTACAATGGGTCTTTTGGTAAATACAATCAGCAAAACTCAAATGTGTGGCAAACCGAAAATGTTGCCAAGAGTGAGCCTGTGTCAGAATATAGGGGGAACCAGCCATTGGAGAATCACTACAGCCAAGAGATTTCTGCTAGCAGCCATGTTAGTCCGCAAATGTCTAATCAGTATGAGGGAACAATTTCATACCATGGGAAATCAAATCAAACTCAAGGTAATTTCTCAGCAACGGCTGGGTCACAGGGCTTTAATCAGCAATTTAGTCAGCCGACAATGCAGCAAAACGAGCAGAAGCATCTTTCAAGTGATTATTACGGAAGTCAAAACACAGTCAATTATTCCCCACAAGCATTTCAGAACACCCAGCAATATCCTTATGCTCCTACCGCAGGAAGATCATCTGCTGGTCGTCCTCCTCATGCTTTGGTCACCTTTGGTTTTGGTGGAAAGTTGATCGTGATGAAAGATAATAGCTCTTATGATAGCTCATCCTTTGGCAGCCAGGTTAGACTCGAACTTATATTTCTCCTTTCTTTTCACTATTTTTGAAGTGCAAAACTCTTACTAATTGCTGAAAGTGTTTGTGCGTGCTCTATGAAGAATCCCGTTGGAGGTTCAATATCTGTGCTTAACTTGATGGATGTGATGTCAGAGAGAATCGACAGTTCAAGCCTTGCAACTGGGGCATGTGACTATATCCAAACTCTCTGCCGAAATCCATTCCCTGGTCCTTTGGTTGGTGGAAATGCTGGTATTAAGGAGTTGAATAAATGGATTGACGAGAGGATTGCAAACCCTTTATTCCCTGACGTGGATTTCAGGAAAGGGGAAGTTTTGAGGTTGCTTCTGTCATTGCTGAAAATAGCATGTCAATACTATGGGAAACTTCGATCCCCATTTGGTACTGATACTTTGTTGAAGGTAAAGTGGAAATGAATTTTTCTCATAACATGCCTGTAATTAGTTATAAACGCTGTCATGCTTTATTTATCAAACTATCAACCTAAAAAAGGAATTGTACATACTAGCAGCATGTTAATGTGTAAGTCCTGTCCCGGAAGTAATGAAGGCGTTCGGTGGGACCGTAAAGAAAGTTCCTGAGAAATATTCCACCTGCCACAATTTGGAACCCACCTTGACACACACACAGTCTAAAAGTAATATGTTTGTATGGATTATTATATCGAGTTTAAAATAATAACTTGAAATATGAAAAGTAGAGAAGTTGGTAATGTTACATGAAATTTGAAATACATAAAGTAGTACATAGTTTTTGTTAGTTTGAAATGTGCCATTTCAGGAAAGAGGTCAACACTTTGGACATATTAAAACAGAAAGTCGGCAAACAAATGCGGAACAAGAGAGTAATAACAAAGAAATATTTCTTTAGGCCTTCAGCTCTACTCTTTGAGCAAAATTGTGAAGCAGGCTGCATATGTGCTGGGAAAGAAGAGCTTAGGGGACAAATTGTTGCGAGACAAAGCGTATCTTGCAAAGTATAATGATTTGCACTAATTTGCGATGCAAGATGCAAGAGAACTTTACTTTTTCTAGTTTGTGTCTACTTTGATGATTAGGTGAAAGCAAACTTTAGGAATAGAGGACTTCGTTTTGTTAACCTATGCTCTATTTGGTGATTTCCACTGCTGGAAGATGTGACACCTCATTTGATCTAAATCTTTTCTCATTCTTTGTTTCTGCAGCCATGTCTTAATATTATGGAACTTACAGTTTCAACTTACCAGTTTCTATTGCTAAATTGGTTTGGTAATTTGAGCAGGAAGATGCTCCAGAAACAGCAGTTGCCAAATTGTTTGCATCTCTGAAGAGGAATGGTACACAATTTAGCCAATATGGTACTGTTTCCCAGTGCTTGCAGCAATTGCCTTCTGAAGGACAGTTGCGGGTAATTCTTTTATATCTTTATTTCCTAGTTGCTAAGTTGATTATTTGCTTGATCAGCTAATATTTTTGGACATGCTTTAGACTACTGCTGCTGAAGTTCAAAGTCTTCTAGTTTCTGGAAGAAAGAAAGAAGCATTGCAATGTGCACAAGAGGGTCAGTTATGGGGTCCAGCTCTTGTTCTCGCTGCACAACTTGGTGATCAGGTTTGTCCGGTTCTCCACACTCCAGCCTCTTCATGTTATTCCTCTTTGTACTAATGCATTATCGTTTTACGAACAATTGTAGTTTTATGTCGAAACTGTGAAGCAAATGGCACTCCGACAATTAACAGCAGGATCACCTTTGCGGACACTCTGCCTGCTAATTGCAGGTCAACCAGCTGATGTCTTTAATCCAGAATCTACAGCTCCAAGTGGCATGCCCATTGCAGCAAATGTCGCTCAACAGCCTGCTCAGGTGTGTCTTTATAGCTCTATTACAGCTATTATTTTCTTGGCTTGCTGGCTTTACCTTTCAGCTTCAACATATTTTTACATGATTTTCCTGAGCCCCTGGAATGGGATCCTAGTAAGATACATACTTTTTAGTAGGTTGGGATCCTGGTAAATATATATATTCAAGTATCTCGCTTTAACTAGATTCTACTCCAAAATCAGTACAATTACAGAATAAAGAGGCATACAGTTATTTGACTTTTTAAAGTTGAAAACAATGTTTTAAAAGGCGGGGCGTGAGGCGAGGCATTTTACCTCTGACGAGGCGAGGCGTAAGCCCTGAGACATGGGGCGTAAGTCCCACGGATCTTTAAATTTTACTGATTTCAAGAATTTTAAGATAGTATGAAATAAAAAATAATAATAAAATAATATTAAAATCACAAAATTATAACAAATAATCTATTTAAAATATTTATAAATTATAATTCAACTATGAATAATACGAAAGTATGACATATATCATAATGTGCAAATTAGCTGCAACGTCGTTACAACTCAAACATCAAAAAAGTAATGTATTCGATACGAAATCTTATATGTATCTCTTAAGGAGTCATGAATCGTGAAAGAATTTCGATATTATAATTTGATATTTTTCTTAAAATACTCCTTTTATTTAATATGCTTTCTATTTGAAAGAGAATTTATATAAAAACATAATTCATAATTTAAATATGATTCTCTAGCATCATTTATTATTAAGTTTCAACAAGTAAATAAAGTGACACATATTTTACCATACAATATCATGATAACTAATTATTTGTAAATAGTTACTAGCTAATACTGAGCTATTAAATTAATAAGTATTATATCTCGTAAACGTTAAAAAATAAATATTTAGAAAAATAATTATAAAAAATTATGGACTATTATATAGTAAAGACATAACAAAAGTTAATAAATAAATACCTTTTAAATGAAAGATTTATTTAAAATTAACAATCATAGCAGTCTTAGTGGATATCGTGCAATAATTTTTATTTTAATTATGACATAAAATACTCTCAACTTAATGATTTATGATTAAGAAAAAAGTAATTTTGAATAGTCAACGATTTATAAGCAAATTTGAGAATTTACAAGGTTAGTTACATAGAATTGCATAATGTTCTATTAGGCGAGCCCAGAACACTGGGCGTTGGCCGTGTCCGGGGCGTAAGGAACCACAAGTATGTGTTTTGACTTATCAAGAGTTCCACTCTTTTGAGGTTAAACAGTTATTTACCTCCTTTTTGAGGATAGGGCGTTTTTGTCAGAGGTGTAAAACTATTTGCATAACCCTTACATTTCTGTAGTAAAATACAGACATATGCAGATCACTTTTTTCTTCTTCGGCATTTTGTGAAAATATTCTATTTTTGTTATTTCCCTTTAGTTTATTAATCTATTAAAGATTTAGTGAATACTTTGCTGGGAATATTAGCTTGTTTGATTATTCTTCTATTTATCTTAGTTTGGTGCTAATGTCATGCTTGACGATTGGGAGGAGAATTTGGCTGTGATCACTGCAAATAGAACAAAGGATGATGAATTGGTGCTTGTTCATCTTGGTGATTGTTTGTGGAAAGAGAGAAGTGATGTATGTATTCTGCTTCATATTCATATTCTCATTCTTTAGAATATCTCCTATGCTGTGTCTGTATGCTTCATACTCTAATATTGTGATTCAGATTGTTGCTGCACACATTTGTTATCTGGTGGCAGAAGCAAACATTGAACCATATTCAGACAGTGCAAGATTGTGTCTTGTTGGCGCTGATCACTGGAAATTCCCCCGAACTTATGCTAGTCCAGAGGCTATTCAGGTCCTATTAAGTTGCCTTTCATAAAGAAGAAAAATGAAACATTCTTTTGCTGCTTCTATCTGTTTGCTCTGTGCTACTGCCATTAGTGGAGTAATGCAAGTGAATATGCTGACTGATGAAATACTGTGTTGACAGAGGACTGAGATATATGAATACTCGAAGGTGCTTGGAAACTCTCAATTTATTCTTCCTCCTTTTCAACCTTACAAGCTTGTATATGCACACATGTTAGCTGAAGTTGGGAGAACGCCAGATGCATTGAAGTATGTATCCAAGATTTTACTTCTACTATAAATTTTTTGGAAATCCTTACTGCTGGTGGCTTATCATTTCTAATTTTTAGGTACTGTCAAGCGTTGTCTAAATCGCTTAAAACTGGCCGAACTCCTGAGATAGAAACATTGAGACAATTAGTGTCATCTCTTGAAGAAAGGATCAAAACACACCAAGAGGTAGCCCTTGATACACTTACCTTTGTAATATGATGGTCCACAGATAATTATAGTGGGAACTTTCTGCATGCAGGGAGGGTTTGCCACAAATTTGGCTCCTGCAAAGTTGGTTGGTAAATTGCTTAACCTTTTTGATAGCACTGCTCACCGTGTGGTTGGGGGCTTACCACCGCCGGTTCCTTCAACAACAAGCGGCAGTCCACAAGGGAATGAACATCATTATCAGTCTGCGGGACCTCGAGTCTCAAATAGTCAATCGACAATGGCGATGTCATCTTTGATGCCTTCAGCATCCATGGAGAAAATAAGTGAATGGGCAGCTGACAACAATAGAATGACGATGCACAATAGAAGTGTTTCAGAGCCCGACTTTGGAAGAACTCCTAGACAGGTATGTAATGGTATTACCCTGTGGCTAATTGGGCTTGATCTGTCTGGTCTTAAAAAAAGATGAATTTTTTGTTCAATTTGTATAGGATCATGTCGACTCATCAAAGGAAGCAAGCTCAAGTAACACACCAGGTAATTCATCAGCAGCTGCAGGTAGATCACGCTTTGGTCGCTTTAGTTTTGGCTCTCAGCTTCTCCAAAAAACGGTTGGATTAGTCCTTAAACCCCGACAAGGCCGTCAGGTACATTATTTCTTTATGAGGTTTTGCTCTGTTATTTTCTACATTGTGATCCTCTGGATTTGTGTTTCACACTTATTTCCATTTGTTATGATCCATTTTAGGCCAAACTGGGTGAAACAAATAAATTTTATTATGATGAAAAACTTAAAAGATGGGTTGAAGAAGGTGCTGCGCCTCCTGCTGAGGAACCAGCTCTTGCACCACCACCAACCACTGCTGCTTTCCAGAGCGGGGCACCCGATTATAACTTGAATAGTGTACTAAAAAGTGAAGGTTCTATTAGCAACGGAAGTCCAGACATGAAGAGTCCACCTTCTGCTGATAATGGTTCAGGAATCCCACCACTTCCACCGACCACTAACCAATTCTCAGCACGCAGTCGGATGGCTGTTCGGTCAAGGCAAGTGATATTGGCGTGTTCCTTTATAGAAGTATATCGGATGATTCAATGTTTCAGTAGGATATATGACCATTGGAACATACTATTGTTGAAGTAATAACAAGGGGCCAGCTGATTGTTTTTGGTGGCTTAGGTTAACTGTGAGTCTGCTCTTTGGTTACCATGGTGTTCGGATCCTGGATACACCTTTATCCTGTTAAAATGACGCACTTTGACTGCACGAAGAATAAAGTATTTTGCTTTAATAGATTATTAATATTAAATTAGAAAAAGAACATGATTAAAATTTAGTTTGGACTTAAAAAAAGTAAGTTGCTTTGTGAAGAGTTGTCAATGTAAATTGTTGGAGGGAGACAGCTTTGTCATGGAAGGAAAGAAGTAAGGATTTTGGGACGAACTGACAAGGAATTGTTCTGATCAGAAGGAGTATAGAGTGTCTACTTGGACTAATTACTTGATGATGTCCTTCCTGGTAGATCAAAATTATAAAATACATAATTCGATTTAACAAGGAGCAGACAAAGCGCTTCCTTCTCAAAAAAAGCAGCAGACAAAGCTTTATAATCTTTTTGGTTTTACATCTGAAGATATATGTTAGGTTTTTGCAGCTATCTGTTCCTAAAAATGATGAGGAAACTATTAGTTTAAATGTTTTGCATCCAGCTTCTTTATTTCATTGACTGTGTAATTGGTTTTAATCTACAAATATGGACATAGGCGATGAAAGCTAGTATTTCTAGGAGGTCAAAGTGCATATAGTGTTTCCTGCTGTGACTCAACTAGAGAAAGCTGACCTACTATTCTCATCCCTCTTTTGGCAGGTATGTCGACACATTCAATAAAGGTGGAGGTAATCCAACAAATCTTTTCCAATCGCCTTCTGTTCCTTCCATGAAACCTGCTACTGGAAATGCAAAGTTCTTTGTTCCTACGCCAATGTCCCCTGTTGAACAAACAGTTGATAGTCATTTCAATGAGCAAGAGACTTCAGGAAATAGTGAGAATAATTCAATCTCTGCTGTGAATGGGTCATTCCAGTCTCCTGCACCTCCATCAACCATGCCTATGCAGAGATTTCCAAGCATGGACAGCATCTCTAACAAGGGGGTAACTACTGGACCTAGCCCCCTGTCAAGTCAGTCACGGAGAACTGCATCATGGAGCGGAGGCATTTCTGATGCTTTCACCCCAAATAAATCTGAAGTAAAACCACTTGGTGAGGTATTGGGTATGCCTCCATCATCATTCATGCCTAGTGATGCTAATTTGGCGCACTCCTCGATGAATGGTGGTAGATTTGGTGAAGATCTACATGAAGTAGAACTGTGACACAATAAAGATGTACATATTAATTTTTGGTTGTTGTCTTGGTTCTCTCCACTCTCGGGGCACAATGCTGCTCAAGATCGTCGGCCATCTGTTGGTAAGGGGTTTAAGTGTGGTCAAAGGAAGCTGGAACACACTTCTCACCAACACTTCAATTACTTCTCCTTTTTGTAAAAGATCAGTTATGTGTTGAAAGCCATTACATAGCTGTTTACTTTTAGGCGTAGGTCGTATTTTTGTCTTTTCTGTTTCTGTTTTCGCCTCTCCAAAAGGTTCAATACCTGCTGTTTGAGAGTCTTGTCATAATATATTACAAGGAAAATGGCATGAGATATATTGTATAGTTGATTTGTTCATATAGAGAAGGGAATGTCCATTCTATTAGTTTAAATAGGAAGACCATCCCTGCGGGAGAAAGTGTAGCAAAGAAGAATGTTATAACTCCATTTCCAGTATTGATTGGACAAATAAAATGCCTTGGACTTCTTCTCCCAGTGGACACTAGCATGTCTCCATTCCTGATTACTTTCGTTATCATTATCACATTTTTGTTAAAATGAAATATCAGTGCTTTTATAGTTCTCTTTTTTCCTTCTTTTTTTCCTGTTTGGATAAACGTACATTATTTCACCGGGTAGGGGTAAGGTCTGTGTACATTATCCTTACCCGACTCCATTTGTTCTTAAACCGGGTTTGTTGTTAGGATAAAAAAGCAGTACTTGTCGGTGGAAGGGTGTTCGAACCCTCCATCAAAATACTAATATACCTCTAATTTGAAAAAGTCTACTAAAGCTTACAATCTAATGATACTGGGAAAATGCGGCCTGAATTTTCACTTTCCCCTTCCCCTCTCCTGATATCTTATGTAATACTGTAGAAGAATACTTTCAAACAATCATACAATATTGGTGTAACAGAATCCGACAGATTGAACAGATTTAAAGTCTCATCTCCTAGATTTAAAAATACGAGAATAAGTAGCGACTACTTTTAATATTAATTATCCAGAGAGTTTGCTTCCTAAGTTCATGTATTTATGTACGACAATGTTAATTCTCGGAATTTCACTTACTGCATATGATCACTAACTTACGAATTCTGTTAGGAGATAAATATAGCACCACAGTTACATTTGTGTCGATGAATTGAAGGCACAATTAGCATCTAGGTCAACTAATTCATTACAACCTTTTCTGGAGTGCAAAACAATTAAACGACCAAAGGCAAAACCCTATAGTTTTAACCCCCCCCCCCCCCCTCAATTTCTCCAAATTAAACAGCATAATAAAGGTGTCATGTTACTATTAGAGGAAAGCTTCTACCCAATGGAATCCTGATAGACATCACAAAACTGCATCCCCAAGGGAAGAAAAACTGCTAAACTATCATCCAAGAGAAGAAAGAAATCCATAATCTGCAGAACCTTGTCTGTTGGCTTAAGAGAAGATTTAACTCTCTATAATTGCCAGCATTATGAAAATTATATCACTCATCATTTGATGAAAAGCTTCTCAAAGCATCTTCTATTGAAGGAACCGAAAAGTTGGCAATTATACCATGATATTCAGTATTTCCTAATCTCATGCCAAAGCTCAAACTTCACTAGTGTAGATAAAGATATAATTTAACCCCAAATAAGAACACCCCGATTCAATTGTTTTTACAGCATAAACAGTACCATAGTCAGAATCTCTCTTGATCTTTCTACATCTCCAAACATAACCAGACGGATTCATCGTAGTGAACGAGGATACCACCAACTTGCATCCTGAAAATTATGAAGTGCTAATTTAATTAAATGCATCTAAGTAAAGAAAAGCTACAAAACCTTGTATAAGAATCAATCATCTGCCAACCTATCCAACATTTTCTCCATTCCAAATATTGACTTTCAGAACCTCCGTAAATATACCCTTAAAAGAACACATTTTATGACGAGAAGGGCACAGCCACCTAAAAATGGCAGAGCCAATGCTTTAGGTGAAATAAAATGAAACTCAGTGCTCTCAGCTTGTCAAAAGGGTAAGACAACTCACCACAAAAAAACTCCAATCTACCCAATTAGTATCGGTTATAGGCTTTCCCATAATCATCACGCCTCTGACGCTGAAAGTCACCATAACTGTCTTGTGGCCTTGACGGATGGTAGTTATCCATAGGGTTTGGATACCTTCCCCTTGGTTCCATTGGTATGTTGGGTCCTGAATAATGTGGATTACCTGCTGAGTTCTCATACTCCTGATAACTCTGTTGATTGTAACTGCCAAACCCAGAGGCTGACACATGCTGTCCTGCCAGCTGTTGCCTCCTCAGGGCATCAAGTTGAAGAAACTCCTCCCATTGCTTTGCATGTTCAACTCTAAGGATGGCCAATTTCTTCATGTAGTTCTCTCTTACTTCTCTGATGGCCTAACATTTGATAAACCAAAACAAGATTGTGACTGGAAAATGATTTAGCACATCAGCACTATGGCTTCGGGGAACGCCTTTCTTCAAAGCGAAATTTGAAATAAAATAATAATCCAAAAATGGAAAAAAGAAAAGAAAAGATCAAATTTTAGGTACTTCATAATACCTCTCTATGCTTCTGATTTTCTTCATCTTCTTCCTTATCCCGAATTCTTCCTAGATCTATAGCATCCTTTTGGTAGTCCAATTCAAGATTCTCTAAGGATTGTGGAATGGAGGGGTAGTCAAAGTTACGGTTAGATTTCATGTCAGAACCATGTCTACCAGCATCCCAACCATCAGACCTGTAAATGCCCCTGCCCTGACCATGACCATCATATGAATAATACGAGTTACTCATGTAAGCGGGGCGTGCCGGAGACTTTGACTGGCTTGATCGACCTCTAGCTCCATCATTACCATAAGCTTCATCAAATGAAGAGTGGGTTAAGCACTTCCATTGAAGAACTCTAACAATGATGGCAGCTTTAACATGGCAAAGTATCTTAAAATCTCATAGTGAACCCATCTGAAGCAAACGAGTCTCTACATACTTTCAGTGAAAATTCAATGGGGGATAATCCTTTCATTTGTGACCACCAGGAATGTTACATCAGAATCGAACAGAATGCTTGAAAAGAACTTACCTCTTGCTGCCACAAAAAGAAAAAGATAAGCAACGCACATTATGAATGAAATTAAATCAACATCAGAACAAGCCTGTGAAGTCCATACTCAAAAAACTTAACTGCCAAAGTTACATGTAGAAGGGAACAATAAGAATCCAAAATGAGGCTAAAAGTCTAATTGTGCTCTACATGTCGAAGAGAAAGACTCTTTGGTTTCCTACCTTGTGAACTACCCCTTGCAATTTTGTGAAAACCATCATGACCGCGATCATCAACAACCTTCTCTTGTCTTCCATACCTATGGTGTAACTGTGATGCATTCTGAGGGCTGTGATTGGATCTCTGAGAATCAGAACGTACACGAGAGCTAACAGGACTTCTGCGCTCAGGTGACCTTGATCTGGACGCCTGAGAACTAGAAGGACCCTTTTTGTCTGCCTCTTCTTTAATTTTATGTACAGCATCCACTCCTTTCCTTAGGATCAATCTGTCCTTCCCACTAACTATAATA
Source organism: Nicotiana attenuata (assembly GCF_001879085.1). Lineage (NCBI taxonomy): Eukaryota > Viridiplantae > Streptophyta > Magnoliopsida > Solanales > Solanaceae > Nicotiana > Nicotiana attenuata. The sequence goes on along the minus strand of NC_031996.1, from coordinate 35,678,362 downwards.
AACTTCTCCTCCATTTTGATTTTGCAGCCAACATCCTTCTCAATTTGATTTATAACTTTCTCAGTGAACAAAGCTTTCACATGGCTTTCCCTTGCAGGCACTCTCTCAAAGAAATCTTGAGACTTGCGATTCGCTCCAAGAGTAGATGGACATCCCTATACATAGTTTGTTTAGCAAACAACATAAACTTTGACATTTGCATAAGCTCTTCTGTGGGTCTCTGAGAAAAAACTTTTGACAAGTACGGAAGGCACACACCCTTTTGTTTTTTGTATAGGCAGCCTATTTTATAATAGTTAAACAGTATTCATATGCTCTTCTGTTTTCATCCAAAATCTTATGGACAGGATTCCTGGTTGGCTGATAGAAACGGCATGCAGAAAAACTTGTCATAAAACAAAAGGATTACAGGGATTATCAAAGGGGTTATCCCGGTCAACGCATGAACAGAGGTTAACAAATTTTGCTTTAGTTATACCTTTAGTCAGAAGGATCATAAGCAAAAAAATTGTCAGATGATGTCTACTGCTCTTTCATCCCTCAGTTTAAGTTACCAAGCTAACAGTATATGCAAGAAAGATACGTCATGGGATTTTTAATTTTCCTACTTATCCAAGCCACCCAAAAAAGGATTTTTAAATTCATAAGTTAGATGGGGGGAAAGGCAAAAAGCAAAAAATGAGTGAAATGCGCCAGTTTACATGATGCCAGCTGGCCCAGTATATCTACAAACAAAAGGAGCTCTTTGTCTACAAACATCTGATAACTGTGGTTAACTTGACAGAAAAGTAAAATGAAATCGATTGCCTTTCACCAGAAAAGAAAGGAGATATAGTAAGGAGCAAAACTGTGATAACAAAAGAAACCAACTAGTTCTCACTTCTCTCACCAATTATTCTCAGGAAAAGAGATGCATTAACATCCTACAGAGAAAGGGTGAGGAACATAGGAAATTATAGATTGAATGGACTGACTAAATGTAGATATTTACAGTTATCAGTCATGTTATCCTTAAGATCTCTCACCCTCCTAAGCCACCCAAGATAGTAGTAACAAGAACACTAATAAGAACCATAATACAAAGCAGTACCTGGGTAAAGTGGCCTGACTCTCCACATATTTTACAAATCAATTCTTCCTCCTTCCTTTTCTTCCAGTTTCTCTCAGTAGCTTTAGATTTAGCTTCCCAAACCTTTGCTTCCCTGCTAGTAAAGTCCGTCGGAACAGCATTGGGGTCGGGGGCGTCCTCTTCCTCATCGGAACCAGCATGAGACCTTTTGTTTGTCACTGTTATCTCTTGTGGCTTAGTTGTGTTGGATCTAATGGGGCCAGTATATTCCTTGTAAAGATCACTGAAATCATCATCAATATCTGAATCTTGCCTGCTAGACATATCAAAGAGCACCCTGTTTTGGCAACAGTCAACAGAACAACGAAAGTCAGAAAACGTTGTTACTAACACAGTCAAGAACAAATTACAACAAACATAATTCACTTCAAGAGTCTATGGTAAGATGTCCAATATCAATATTGCAACCTTAAGGATGTTGTTTTGTACAATAAGTGGCCTTCTTTTTATAGATAAGGGATATCATTGAGAAAAGGCGATTAATCCATATAGAAGTTGCATATCAAAGAACCTTAAAGATTTCCGTTCCAATATAAAGATTCTAGCCAGTCTTATTCAGTAAGAATGCCTAGTGAGTTCCATATGGACATAAAACCCATCAAATTCCTAGAGATCTCTCTCTCTCTCTCTCTCTCTCTCTCTCTCTCTCTCTCTCTCTCTCTCTCTCTCTCTCCCTCCCTCCATGATTTCTTGAGGGAGAACGCTTTTCCATTTCTCTTCCTCTCAGCTCCATGACCATTACATAGCCCGTAGACCAAGCATAAACCTAGCAAATCAGGGTGTTGGACATGAGATTATATTGGCACTAGGAACATTGGGGAACTGAGACATAGGCGGTAGACCAATCTGTTTCACTTGAAAATTGAACTCGGACTACTTTGCCATTTTTAAAACAATAATTGAGATAGGCTAGTAACCTTTCTCAAATAAAAGTGAAAGCCTTGTGGGCAGAGTTATCCAATAGCAGATACCGGTGGAATAATGAAGGTGCGCGCAAGCAGGCCCAGACACAACCATTATTTTCGGAAGAAAAAACATCACACACAAAAAAATGGAGTGCAACCTTTTTTCCAACAATTGGCAGACTTTTGTAGATTGAATTTCAACACCCTACCTTAACTGTATTCCATCAAAATACAACTTTAGTCAAATGCTTAAGGAAGTGTACAAATAGCATAAAGAGACAAATTAGTATTTCAACATTAACAAAATACTGTAAATAACAAGGAAGCAAACTGAAAGACTACCTGAATTTACCAGTCAAAAATTTCACCAATTGATTTGATAAACGGATTAAATATGGATTTTTGAAGAAAGCTAAAGGCTAAGCACTACTTACCGGAATCGGGAGACGGGCTAGGGTTTTCTGTGAATGTGAGAGGTAGGGTAGTGTAGGAGCGGCGTTAATACGAGGGGGATTTGGGGGTTGAAAAAATATATGAGGGGATTTTGGGAAAAGAAGGAAAAATGTTACTCCAGCTGAGCGTATCACTTGGTTATCTCTGACCGTAGATCTTTTTGATCTTACGGTCCTCCTTTCGTGCTTGTTTCCTATACAATCCTTTTTTTTTTCATCCCAAACCTTTTCTTCGGTGTTAATATTTGGTCCCTCTCTTTCTTTCTTTTGATTTTTAATTTTTGGCCCCTTTCAAAGGCGTGTCGGTTGCCTACATTTGGGCAATTAAGGACATGTACGATGGGCTAGGACTCGGGTTAGGACAGTAAGAGGCCACTCTAAGCAATTTCTGGTTGTTATGGGGTTACACCAAGGTTCTGCGCTTAGCCCGTTCTTATTTGCCCTGGTGATGGACGCGTTAACACACCATATTCAAGGGGAGGTGCCATGGTATATGTTATTCGCCGATGACATAGTTCTGATTGATGAGTCGAGAACCAGTGTTAACGAAAGGTTGGAGGTCTGAAGACAGGCTCTTGAGTCTAAGGGTTTCAAGCTAAGCCAGACGAAGACGGAATACCTGGAGTGTAAGTTCAGCACTAAGATGAGGGAAGTGGGCGTGGAAGCGAGGCTTGAATCACAGGTCATCCCAAGTAGTGGCACTTTCAAGTTCCTTGGTTCGTTTATCCAGTGGAGGAGAGATCGACGAGGATGTCACACACCATATTGGGGTGGGTGGATAAAGTGGAGGTTTGCATACGGAGTCCTATGTGACAAGAGAGCGCCACCGATGCTTAAAGGCAAGTTTTACAAACGGTGGTTAGATCGGCCATGATGTATGGGGCTGAGTGCAGGCATGTTAAGAACTCACATATTTAGAAGATAAAAGTAGCAGAAATGAGGATGTTGAGGTGGATGTGCGAGCACACTAGGATGGATAAAATTAGGGATGAAGATATTCGGGTGAAGGCGGGCGTGGCTCATATTGATGACAAGATGCTTGAAGCGAGGCTCAGATTGTTTGGACACGTACAAAGGAGAAGCCCAGATGCTCCGGTAAGAAGGTGTGAGCAACTGGCTTTGGAGGGCACGATAAGAGGTAGAGGACGGCCTAAGAAGTATTGGGGAGAGGTGATCAGGCAAGACATGGCGAGGCTTCCGATTTCCAAGGATATGGCCCTTGATAAGAAGCTGTGGAGGTCAAGTATAAGGTTGTAGGTTAGGAGGTAGTTGAGTATTTCCTTACTTCGTACCTTTGTGAGGCTAGTCTGGTAAGATTTTTGTCGAAGTCAGTTAGTGGCAATGTCGCGTCTGTTAGTTAACTGTATTTGTAAAATAATTCTGGAAATATAAATGAATATAAACAGAGATGAACATAAACAGAAATGAGCAATGAAATAATAGAAAACCAATTTGAGCCCACTGAATTCACAGTGTTTCCTTAAGGAATTTAATCCCCTCCTAGTACCCAATGTTATGGATTATTTCCTCCCAGGATAGAACGAATTACACACTGGTGTAGTGGTACTTCAAACCCCAGCGTTTCAGCGAACACAAAGTTCGGTAGCAAATCACACTTACTTTTTGCTTTGTTTGATGCTAAAAGTATGCAGAAGAAGGAGAAGAAACTCAGAAAATCGTAGTGAAATTCTGAGCAGAATAGTGTTGTATTTATAGCCAAAGTTGGGCTGAAATCTGAAGAGGTGCAACTCTTCAGAATGGCTGTTTATGCAAAACGCCCACAGCATAAATGACATTACATAAATGGCCATTTACTTAACAATTACCAAAATAGAAAAACGGATTGGATTTAATATTAATATTCTGTTATTAAAACAAATATTTAATAATATTTCTGTTAATATTTTACTATTAACAAATAAATTTGGTCCAAAAAGTTAATCAATCAATCGATCATTTGACCAAATCCAAATCCAAATCCAAATCCGAATCCGAATCCGAATCCGAATCCGAAGCCGTAGCCGAAGCCGAAGCTGAAGCCGAGCCGAGCGAGCGACGACGACGACGGCGCGAGGCTTGCCTTCTTCTCAACTCTTTAAGAGCTAGAAGAAGAGCAATTGCTTATATACCCATAAAAAACCTCTTCCTCTTCCAATATTGGACAATGCCCATTTGCCAAGGGGGGGAACTTAAAATTTCACTCAAAAATTTTATTTCCCTCCATTTCCCATTCACCCTCTTTTAAGTATTTAATATATTAATTAAATACATCCAAAACCCAACAATCCCCCACATGAATGGGGAATGGCTATATCACGGAAGTATGCATGAAAAACTGTGTGATTCGCAAGTAAGGATTAATTGCATCTGGATAAGTAGGTTTCCCTTTGAACTTTCCGTAGTGAACTTATGTCGGATATACTCGATCAATCGGTAGATTTGATATCTTTGAACCGTCGAACTTTAGTGTATACCTAGACAACCACAAGTCACACAACCAACCCTTAACCGTCTTTGGTTCTCATTGTTGTGTTCGTTTCAGCCATGAACACCGCATGGTTTCATAAGTGCGTAGAGAACTGGCCTTACAATGTTCTCCTTGAAGCGGCTAACACTTCACACTTACATAGGTGATTCCTAAACGTGTCATCCCGTAGACACACTATTTGATATACCCCGTATCAAATTTAGAAATCATTAAAAAGCCTTAATGCTTTATCCTTGGTACTGAACATTGTCTCATCACGAGAATGGACCAAAAGTTTATTTGACAATGTTGAACCGTCATAAATGACTTTGTTTGAACTCCTTGAACCTAGATCTTGGGATCTCCAGTCTTCTAGGTAGAGTTACCGCCACTATGACTTCTCGGCCACAGTCCCATTCCCCTTGATGACTTCTCAACTACCTCTCTAGCTAGGCCTTTTGTAAGTGGATCCGACACATTATCACTTGACTTTACATAGTCAATCGTGATAATTCCTCTAGAGAGTAATTGTCTAACTGTTTTATGTCTTCGTCGTATATGGCGAGACTTACCGTTATACATAACGCTCCCAGCCCTTCCAATTGCTGCTTGACTATCACAATGTATGCATATTGGTGCCAACGGTTTGGGCCAAAATGGAATATCTTCCAAGAAATTTCGGAGCCATTCATCTTCTTTACCGGCTTTATCCAAGGCTATGAACTCAGCCTCAATTGTAGAGCGGGCAATACAAGTTTGTTTGGATGACTTCCAAGATACCGCTCCTCCACCAATAGTGAATACATATCCACTTGTGGACTTGGAATCAGTTGATCCGGTGATCCAATTTGCATCACAGTATCCCTCAATGACCGCAGGATATTTATTGTAGTGCAAAGCAAAGTCCTGGGTATGTACTAAATACCCCAAAACTCGTTTCATGGCCATCCAATGAGATTGGCCTGGATTGCTCGTATATCGACTCAATTTACTTATAGCACAAGCTATATCTGGTCGTGTACAATTCATGATGTACATTAAGCAACCCAACACACGAGCATAATCCAATTGTGATATGCTCTGGCCTTTGTTCTTTGCTAATGCAAGATTCACATCAATTGGAGTCTTTGCAACTTTAAAGCCCAAGTGCTTGAATTTTTCAAGTACTGTCTTAATATAATGAGATTGTGACAATGCTAGACCTTGAGAAGTCTTGTGGATCTTAATTCCCAGAATTAAATCAGCAACTCCCAAGTCTTTCATATCAAACTTGCTAGTTAGCATACGCTTAGTAGCATTTATGTTGGCAATGTCATTACTCATTATGAGCATATCATCCACATATAAGCAAACAATGACTATGTGATTTGGAACATTTTTAATGTACACACATTTATCACATTCATTTATCTTAAATCCATTTGACAACATTGTTTGGTCAAATTTAGCATGCCATTGTTTGGGTGCTTGTTTTAATCCGTAAAGGGACTTAACAAGTCTACAGACCTTCTTTTCTTTACCTGGAACCACAAACCCTTCAGGTTGTTCTATGTAGATTTCTTCCTCAACTCTCCATTTAAGAAGGCCGTCTTAACATCCATTTGATGAATTTCAAGATCATAAACTGCAGCTAACGCTACTAACGTTCGTATGGACGTAATTCTTGTAATTAGAGAGTATGTATCAAAATAGTCAAGACCTTCTCGTTGTCTATACCCTTTGACCACAAGTCTTGCCTTATACTTGTCAATAGTGCCATCATCTTTCATTTTCCTCTTAAAGATCCATTTAGAACCCAACGGTTTATTTCCAGTAGGAAGATCAACCAATTCCCATGTATGGTTGTTCAGTATGGATTCTATTTCACTATTGACTGCCTCTTTCCATAACAATGATTCCGAAGAAGACATAGCTTTTTTAAATATTTGAGGCTCATTTTCCAATAAGAAGGTCACAAAATCTGGTCCAAATGAAGTAGACGTTCTTTGACGTTTACTACGTCTTGGATCCTCCTGGTTAAGTGTACTTTCTTTTGTTTCTTTCCGAGGTCGTTTAGATCCTTCACCAATCGACTCACATTCCTTTTTATACGGATATATATTTTCAAAGAACTCAGCTTTATCTGATTCTATAACCGTATTATTATGAATGTCGGAATTTTCTGATTTATGAACCAGAAATCGATATGCTTTACTATTAGTCGCATATCCTATAAAAACACAATCAACGGTTTTCGGTCCTATTTTTACCCTTTTGGGTTTAGGAACTTGCACTTTTGCCAAACACCCCCACACTTTAAAATAATTCAAGTTGGGCTCCCTTCCTTTCCATTTTTCATATGGAATGGATTGTGTTTTGCTATGGGGTACTCGATCTAGTATACGGCTAGCCGTAAGAACGGCTTCCCCCCACAAGTTCTGTGGCAAACCAGAACTTATCAATAATGCGTTCATCATCTCCTTTAATGAACGATTCTTTCTTTCTGCAATGCCATTGGATTGGGGCGTGTAAGGGGCCGTTGTTTGATGAATAATTCCATATTCTAAACATATTTGTTCAAAAGGAGATTCATATTCACCACCCCTATCACTTCTTATCATTTTGATTTTCTTATTAAGTTGCGTTTCAACTTCATTTTTGTATTGCTTGAATGCGTCTATTGCTTCATATTTACTATTAAGTAAGTAAACATAGCAATATCGAGTACTATCGTCAATAAAAGTTATGAGATACTTTTTTTGCACCGCGAGATGGTATTGACTTCATGTCACAAATATCCGTGTGAATTAAGTCTAAAGGATTTGAATTCCTTTCAACCGACTTATAAGGATGTTTAACATACTTAGATTCCACACATACTTGACATTTTGATTTGTCACATTCAAACTTGGGTAATAATTCCAAATTAATCATTTTCCGTAAGGTTTTATAATTGACATGAACCAAACGTATATGCCATAATTCATTTGACTCAAGTAAGTAAGAAGAAGCTGAAACTTTATTATTATTTTCAACAACCATTACATTCAGCTTGAAAAGGCCCTCAGTGAGGTAACCTTTTCCTACAAACATTTCATTCTTACTTATTACAACCTTATCGGAAACAAAAACACATTTAAAACCATTCTTAACAAGAAGTCCAGTAGAGACTAAATTCTTCCTAATCTCGGGAACATGAAGGACGTTGTTCAGAGTCACCACTTTGCCGGAAGTCATTTTGAGAAATATCTTCCCACATCCTTCAATCTTCGCCTTTGAAGCATTTCCCATAGAAATCGTCTCGTCAGGTCCAACAGGAGCATAAGAAGCGAAAGCTTCTCTAACAGCACAAACATGGCGAGTGGCTCCAGAATCAATCCACCACTCTTTAGGATTGCCTACCAAGTTGCATTCGAAAAGCATGGCACATAAATCATCAACATCATCATGCTTTTCAACCATGTTTGCTTGACCCTTCTTCTTGTCTTTCTTCGGAGCACGACACTCCGTAGATTTGTGTCCGGTTTTTCCACAGTTGTAGCAATTTCCACTGAACCGCTTCTTGCTTGGGTTGTATTTCGGTCTAGAAGCCTTCTTCCTCTTTTTGCTCTCTTCAACAATATTTGCTCCCATTATTGTTGAGTTTCCACGCCCTCTCTTTTCAGCAGCTTTGTTGTCCTCTTCGATTCTCAACCGAACAATGAGATCTTCAAGGGACATCTCCTTGCGTTTGTGTTTCAAGTAGTTTTTGAAGTCCTTCCACAAAGGAGGCAACTTCTCAATCATTGCTGCTACTTGAAATGCTTCATTTATGACAAGACCTTCAATGAAATTTCTGTTAGTAAAAATACTAAGATTATTACTTTCAACATCAATATTAATTTGAGTTATACCTTCAGCAAGGAGATCGTGAATAATCACTTGCAATTCCTGGACTTGGGTAATAATAGACTTGCTATCTACCATTTTGTAGTCCAAAAACTTTGCAGCAACAAACTTTTTCAACCCGGCATCTTCGATTTTGTATTTCTTTTCAAGCGCATTCCACAGTTCCTTTGACGTTTTCACGCCACTGTAGACGTTATACAAAGCATCCTCCAGCCCGCTTAAAATATAATTCTTGCACAAAAAATTTGAATGCTTCCACGCCTCAATCACGAGAAAGCGTTCAGTTTCTGGAGTTTCATCGGACAGTACAGGAACATCTTCCTTGATGAACTTCTGGAGACTTAGAGTAGTCAAATAGAAGAACATCTTTTGCTGCCAGCGCTTGAAATCAATCCCGGAAAATTTTTCGGCTTTCTCCGCCGGTGCCAATGTTGCCGGTGTCGTTCGGCTTGTTGAGGCATTGGCAGTCACCATTGGAACAGTTTGGTTCTCATTCTCATTAGTCATTTCTGTAAAAGAATGACACAAACGTTAAAATCACGTAGATTTTAATAGAGTACAAAACCACAAAGGTTTACTCTTCCAGAAACAGTAAGTACAAATACAGAAAATATATTAAATTCCTTAAGCTTGTTAGTTAACTGTATTTGTAAAATAATTCTGGAAATATAAATGAATATAAACAGAAATGAACATAAACAGAAATGAGCAACGAAATAATAGAAAACCAATTCGAGCCCACTGAATTCACAGTGTTTCCTTAAGGAATTTAATCCCCTCCTAGTACCCAAGGTTATGGATTATTTCCTCCCAGGATATAATGAATTACACACTGGTGTAGTGGTACTTCAAACCCCAGCGTTTCAGCGAACACAAAGTTCGGTAGCAAATCACACTTACTTTTTGCTTTGTTTGATGCTAAAAGTATGCAGAAGAAGGAGAAGAAACTCAGAAAATCGTAGTGAAATTCTGAGCAGAATAGTGTTGTATTTATAGCTAAAGTTGGGCTGAAATCTGAAGAGGTGCAACTCTTTAGAATGGCTGTTTATACAAAACGCCCACAGCATAAATGCCATTACATAAATGGCCATTTACTCAACAATAAGAGGGAAAATAAAGAGGAAAAATTGAAGAGGGTAGTTACTTTTCTGTTACCAAAACAGAAAAACGGATTGAATTTAATATTAATATTCTGTTATTAAAACAAAATATTTAATAACATTTCTATTAATATTTTACTATTAACAAATAAATTTGGTCAAAAAAGTTAATCAATCAATCATTTGACCAAATCCGAAGCCGAAGCCGAAGCCGAAGCCGAAGCCGAGCCGAGCGAGCGACGACGACGACGGCGCGAGGCTTGCCTTCTTCTCAACTCTTTAAGAGTTAGAAGAAGAGCAATTGCTTATATACCCATAAAAAACCTCTTCATCTTCCAATATGGGACAATGCCCATTTGCCAAAGGGGGAACTTAAAATTTCACTCAAAAATTTCATTTCCCTCAATTTCCCATTCACTCTCTTTTAAGTATTTAATATATTAATTAAATACATCCAAAACCCAACAGCGTCTTACTACTCTTTCGTTTTCCATAGTGTCGGGTCTATGTATTGTCTACCGCTTTTGCTTTGCATCTACTTTCTCATTTTCATGATGTTATTTTTCCTATGGTTTCTATTGGTGGTACTGATATTGTCTCTTTTCGTCTTCTCGAGCCGAGGTTCTTTCGGAAATAGCCTCTCTACTACCTCGGGGTAGGAGTAAGGTCTGTATAGACACTATCCTTCCCAGACACCACTAATGGAATTTTACTGGGTCGTTGATGTTGTTGTTGTTGGGAATTCTTTTGTCATTAGGCAAAATTGATAGTTCCAACTTCCAAGTATAACTGTTTATAATGAATTACATCAATCGTAGCCAAATCAATCTAATCCGTCCAAAATTTACTTGAACCAAATGGATTGAGTGAAAATTGGTCGAATAAAAGTCATAACTCAATCCGTTCATGAACCAATTTGCCCTCTTTCTTTTAATTTGCTTTTAAACAAAATGTGAAAATTAATGTGCTTTTCTTACATTATTAGCTCAATTCTCCCAAATTTACACAATTCTTAGTTTCCTAGTTTTATTTTGTCAAAGACATATTCATTACCCATTGGCCATTGAAGCACATACATTTTCAACTTCGGATATTGGATATTCATCTTGTGAGGATGAATCGTTTGGCTCAAATTTCTTTATTTTTTTTTTTTTGGTTGGTCTCGTCTATGCAGTTGTCTAACAAATCCCAAACATCATCTAGTAAGTCTATATCGCCTTTTATTAAGTTGTATCATTATTTGGTTAAACGCACTTTTAAATCACGGAAAGAACATTAACAACAATAACAAACTCAGTGTAATCTCGCAAGTGGGATCTGACGAGAACAGTGCGTGCGTAGTTTTATTCTTACTTTGTGAAAACAGAAAGACTATTTCCGATAGACTCTCAACTGGGGAAACGAAAAGAACATTATATTTGATAATGCTTTCTTTAAACTATTTCAAAATATAATAGCCATCTTTCCTCCGAATCTTGTTGGAAATATAATCTAAGCTTATTGAAATGAACATCGAGATGATATGGCCGAAATAAAACCTTATTTCAAATATCGAAAGTGCCTAACATGTTAGCAGAAGGAGAAGGTTTATATTTAGAATCATTGATCTAACATTCCCTAAAAAATTCATGACAACGATCATAGATTTCACTATTCACCTATTTATAATTGTACTAGCTTTGGGATACGCATGATGCGCGCGAATCCCTTTTTAATGAGTATAAATTTATTTAAATAATAGCATTGACTTATAAAATAAATATGTAAGTTCCTAAAAATAATCAATAAATATTGATTGTGTATAACTAACTCAAGTGACCCTTTTATGGCGAGGCGATGATGTGGCATTTCGAGGGCCACATCTGACCGTCACGTCAGTTCGAAATGTCATCATCCCATCATGCGTCATTATGGCGCATGTTCCCAATACGTTACGTCATTTCTCGCGCCTCTTCCATTTCGAAATTAATGAGGTGGCGTTTGGGCTTTTTCAGTTAGAGTGCCCATATACTTATAAATAGGGATGGGTGTTTCTCATTTGAGCTGTTGCATTTCCAGAGCTCTTGAAACTCCAGTTTCTCCTTCTTGAAATTTCCCGCGTCTGTATTTTCTTTCTCCCTTTAGCATTTTCTGCCATCATCGTCTTCCTCACTTTTGCATTTCCTTTTAGCATATAACCAGAAAAAAGAATGGCTAGTGCCTCCTCTGATCCTGTAACCTTGGCAGCGGACGTGCCTCCTCACGAAGAAGGGGCAGCCATGGTAGAAGATGAGAATTTTGCCACCGTTATTTCTGGGATGGATACGACGGCGATTGCTGCATTTAGGGCTAAGTGGCGAATCCCGGCCCACGTCAAACTTATCTTACTGGTAGCGATGTAGTGCAACTACATCGCCCAGGGTACTGCGCATTTTATGCGTACCCGTTCGTTGTCGGCTATACACTTCCTCCTCCTTCCTCGGCGGAGGATTTTTGCCGTTTCTACGATGTGTGCACGGCTCAGCTTTCTCCGTACATATACAAGCTTTTCCTTATGCTTATCAAGTACGCCGAGTTGGCCAACCGTTGTATTTCTCTCCGCCATCTGCTTCACCTTTTCGCCCCAAGCACGATGATTCACATGCGCCACCGCGAAACCAAGGGGTTAGTGGTGAAGATGGACGATAAAACTAATTGTCGTTTTTTGGAAAATTTCTTCTACGTGAAGACAGAGCACGTGGTATCGAACCCCAGCGGATTCCCCGAGGAGTGGAACTTTGCTCGTAAGTGTTTTTCTCCCAAATGACTTCATTGTTTATTTTGGGCGATCTGATCGTTCTCCTTCTCTTTTTGCAGCCGAGAGGAATCCTTCTTCGCCATTCGTTGACATTCGCGACTGGGTGAGTCAGATTTTGCCTCATACTGTGGGGATTCGCGAGTGGTCGCAATTTAATGAGAGGTTTGGGCGTAGGCCTGCAACCGGTGAGTTACCTTTGACTTTGATAGTTTTGAACTTTATATCATCCTTTCTGTCCTGTCTCTTATTTATCTTACTTCGTTTGTAGGTCAAAGGGCTTCAAGGAGGGCGAGGGCTCCTACGCCAGCTTTTTGCCAGTTGAGTGTTTCGGTCGGGGCCGTACTCGTTGTGGCTGCAAGTGAACCTGCTCAGGCCGCTGCTATTCCTCAGACACCGGCCTAGCACGGTCCTAGTCATCAGGCTGCTACCACACTAGCAGAGATTCCGGCTTCTACAGTGTTTCACTTGGTCGATGAGTCAGACCACGGAGAATATGGAGAGGCTCCGCTAAAAAGGCGAAGGATAGAGGCTGACAGGAGAGTGGTCGGAGAGGAGCCGGCGGGGAGTGGACCTGAGTTGACCACGATCGAGTTGAGGGGCGGTATGGCCTTGGATGTAGAGACCGTGCCTCCTTCGGACGTGGAGATTACCTCCGTGGAAGAAGGGGGGCGACCAGAGCGGTTATGACCACTCCTCGGAGTGGTCCGTCAACATCAGGGCAGGCTAAATTCCATATTCGACTGAGGAGAGGGTGAAGAGAGTGTCGTATATGATTACAAATCTAGCTCTGATGTCGATCTCGAGGAGGCGAGGATATTCGACGATGGGCTTACACGGGTGGAGGTGAGAACGGATGGATCCTCTCGCTCGATCGTAATCCTTTTGGAGTGTGATTTGTTGGATGATACGGTGAGCATGGTCCCATCCTTTGCTCCTCTTTGCGCTGTCACCGAGAACAGGACCCTTTAGGCGCTCCGGGATTCCGACCTGTCACTGGACATATCCGGGATGGCTCTGAGGGTGAGTTATTTGTTTCTGCAACTTGTGTCTTTTTCTTCTATCTTTACTGGTTTTTTCTCACTCTCTTTTCTTTTTCAGACTTTCATTTTGGATATCGAGAGTGCTCTGTTCTCGTTCTCCATCTCTCCCATTTTTCTAATGATGGCAGCGAGGGCGTCGTTACTTGCATTATTAATAGAGTGAGTGATACCTGTCGAGGGAGGTTGAGTGTGTTGCTCATTGGTTGCCGTCAAAATGGGCTTGGCCCGTCAGGCCAGCCCAACCCAGCCCGCTGCTTGGGTAGGGCTGGGTTGAAATTTTTTTAGCCCATTTAAAACTGAGGCTTATAAGCCCGGCCCAAGTCAGCCCGCTAGCCCTTGAGGCTAGACCGAGGCTGGGCCTGGGCCGGCCCGTGGGCCAAAAATTAACTATATTCAAATTTAAATACTTAAAAAAAGTAAAAACTAAAAAAAAAATTAACTATAATCCCCATTTTCCAACCTTAAGATTGCTCATTTACCCTTCCACATCAACTGGAATTTATATTTTTGATATGCATGTAGTATGACGAGATCAGTTATTCTTTTGCTTAATTAACAACGAACTAGGAAAGTTTTAAGTGGCCAATAATATTTTTTTCAAAAGAAAATATTATTTTAAGTGGCCAATGATCAGTTTGGTTACTTTAATTTATTATTAGTTATCAAATTGCTCTTCAGTATAAGGTCAAGTTTTAATACCCCAAAAAATTGACAATACTAGCAAATATCATGAATTTTAAAAATTTCATGGACTATAATGATGAAATCGACAAATAATGTTAAACCTAAATTTAAAAACCTTAACATATAAACTTATTGAAGCAATTCCTGAACATAAGGAAAGTGAAAGAAAAGTACTAAAATATATTCATGTAACGTTAAAAAAAGAAGAGCTAGAGATATAGAGAATTTGCATTTCAATTACGAGATTCCTTGTCAAAATATCAAGATTCTTGTACACTCTAAATAAACAGAAGTCGTTCATATGATCAAGAGATTATATCACGAAAAAATATCTAAAGATTTGGAGAAATATTTTTATCTAAAAAAATTGAAGGGTCGGCCCGCCCTAGCCCACGACCCTCTTAGGGCTGGGCTGGGCTGGCCTTTTAAGGCCCATATAGATGGAGGGCTGGCCCGCCCTAGCCCACCAAATTTAAAAGCCCACGAGGCTTGGGCTGGGTTGGGTTGGGCTAGCCCGTTTAGATAGCTCTAGTTGTGGCGATGTCGACTTGCACACGCTCTCTACTCACCCTCTCAGCGGGTTTGTCGAGTATATTGTTTGGTGTATTCGTTAGCCATGCTTCTAGTAGCTTTTTACCGCTGGTGGTGCTTCATCCGTGGTGGACGTAGAGGCTCCCTTTTCATGAGAAGCGGTAACGCTGCCATAAGGGGGGGGGGGGAATCAATTTGCCTAGGCGAGGCGCTTGGTGTCACGTTTTCCTCATCCTCTTCATGAGTTTCATTGATGGTGTTTAGGAGATTGGCGGTGAGATCGCTATCACCTTTCTCTTTTTCTCTCCATTGCCTAACATGTCAGATTTGTGCAAACAACGAGGCACGAGATTTTGCAAAGTTTTGTGCGTTGTGCGTGTTTTTTTTAGATCTAGAAAAAACTAAAGCTTTGAACTAGAAGTTCCCCACAAACGGCGCCAAATTGTTTGACCAAAAAGTGTTAAGCCTTTTTGCTAAACTAATTAAATAAATGATAATGGGTAAATTCTAGCTAAATATAATAAATTTTAGATCCAAGATTGATGGATAATAATTATCTAAAAATCGTATTTGAAGCTATTAAAAGCCAAAAAGGGGTTTCATGATATTGTTGTGAATGAATGAGGGGATAAGGACAAGCAATAAATATGATAAATGACAATAAATGTAAATAAAGAGAATAATTCACCCAAATGTATAACGAGGTGGAAAATTCTCTCTTTGACAATGATGTAAGATAACCAAACGTGGGAATATCAAATACTTTATGGGATCTGCTATGGGAAAGCTTGGACAGAACAACAAATCGAATCTTATGTAAACATAGTGTTTGTAGTTACTTGAGAGTCAACCTTTCTAGAGAGAGCTCATCAAGATAGAATATTGGATCCCTCTTTCTTTATCTCTCTATTCCTACTTATATGGGACATACCCCTTCCCTACCAAAATTACAAATACAAAGACTGAATATTCCTTTAAAATATCTTATTGCTAAACTAGCCGTTTTGCCCGATGTGAGTGCTTGACCTCGGCATTGGTTGCTCGGCTCGCCGTGGTTTGCTTCTTAAGCACGACCTTGGCCTAATTGATTCTTAATTTCCTTATTTCAGGCGAGGTTCCCTTGATCAGATTTTGACCTATACAGATGGTAGTACTCATGTTTTCTTATTTAATTAACATGTTATGGTGAAGACCAAAAATTAGGACTTCTTACTTAATTCAATAAGGAAATATTTAATAACTAAAATTTTAGGTGCCCTAAATATCAGGAAAGTAACTTAAATTAGAATTGTGTCCACTGTGAAATTTACTTTTAGAGGGTAAAAAAGTCGAACGTCATTTCGCTAAGGGCTTTCGTGGTTTTATTAATATAGATATAGATATTGATATAGATATAGATTACTTGGAATAAATCATCAAAGTTAAAATAAGTAAGATTATTTTTCCAATTTTTATTTTATTTTTTTTCATCAACATCTGCATCTAAAAGATTATTCTTGTATCCAAAAAGTAAAGAAGCTACTTTAATTAAATAAGTAACTTAAAATAGCATAGGCAGATAATAATTTAAATTACTATAAGAAAAATTTACATTATTTGTTGCTTAGTGCTTACCGAAACAGAACTAGTTAAGGAACAAATAGCTCCTCTTCTCTCCCAATCCTACTCAACAAAGGCAAACTCATATCAACTCTACTATTTATATACCGCACCTTCCCTTCCTATAATACAAAATCACAACAAAATTTCTCTCTTCTAAAGATATAACCATGGCCGAATTAATTTCCCAAACCTTATTCTGCACTGTTCCTTTCTATGAAAACCAAATCAAATTAACAGTTACAAAAAAGGCCACCGACGTCGATAAGTGGATTGGCCAAACAATCCACATTCACCGGCGTAGACTACACAAGCTCCTGATTGGTCTAGACATTGAGTGGCTCGCCTGTATTAACCCCACTGATAAAAACAACCCCAAAATCGCACTCCTCCAACTCTGCGTCGGCCGTCGTTGCCTTTTATTTCAACTTCTTCACGCTGATTACATCCCGAATTCTCTCCGTGCTTTTCTCGCAAACCCTAACTTCACGTTTGTTGGTGTTGGTATTCAGGGCGACGTTTACAAATTGTTCCAAGATCATGGATTGTTCGTAGCGAATTCGGTTGATTTGTACCAGTTAGCATTGGTTGTACGTAAATTTGAGCCTGAGTATGGAATAATGGGGTTGAAGAGAATGGGATTGAAGAGAATGGCGTATGAAGTTCTTGGTAAAGTTATGGAGAAGCCGTTGAAAGTTACGTTGAGTCAATGGGATGCTGAAGAATTGTCGTATGAACAAGTGGAGTATGCTTGTATTGATGCTTTTGTGTCTTTTGAAATTGGAATGAACTTGTTTTCTGAGATGTTGAACAGATTGGTGTATGATCCATATGTATCTGCTTTTGATGTAAAAATTTGATGAAATATCATAGGGAATTAGGAATGTATATTGAACAAAATTGATTTTTTTCTTTTGTATCCATATGTCCAGTCTGAATGAGGGATTTGTATGATATTTTTGTTAAATTCTGATTCAGTGTATTGATTTTTGGTATCTTGTATTGATTCCAACAAGGAAGATGTATGATTTTGGTTTTCTTTTTTCTCCTTCTCGAATTTTGATTTGTGGCAGTCTGCCAGATGGAATTTTTTTGACTCTTGTATCGTGTAATTTGTGCAGATTTTCTGAATCGTTGCAACCTCTCTAATGTATAATCCTCTCGTTCAAAAAGGAATGAACTTTTTATTATTCAGAGAGTCAAATAAAATTTTCTTTGTCCATATATTTTGTAAATATTTTTAAATATTTTGAATTTGTAACTTATAGTACTTTTTATATAATTTTTAGATACGTAAATTTTATTTCAGAATACATAAAGAATTTATGTCAATTCACGACAAAAATAGATATAGAATACATTCATGATCATTGTTTAGAACATCATAGGGGTCGAAAATGGGTAATGCAAAAATGAATAAATTAACCGATCCGACCCATATTTAATACGGATAACAAATGGGTTAACAGGTGAATAATATGGAATCCATATGAAAGAATTACAAGAAAATACACGTGACTTCATACCATAACAAAAAATGACCCATATTTTTAAGTTTTACCCGACCTAGCCCGTATTGTACATATTTTGAAAGCACCAGCAAATTCAAAATATGTGTTCTTACAACCATTGCTTCTAAAAGCTATGGAGCTAAATATGTGTTCTCACAACCATTCTTTCACTCTCTTCTTCTCACATCTTCTACATATGCTTCAAGGGGTCGTCCGCCACTATTGCTTCTCCCCTGTGTTACCTGGTTGCAATGTAAGAAAATTGAATGGTAGAAGTCCACCATTGAACGCCATCCAAAACTTTGCTTTCGAAAATTGGATTTTTTGAGTTTGTTAGTTGTTTGGATTGAGTTTTGTTCCAATTGATTGAAAATATCAAAAGGAGTTCAAAATTTAAATTTGAAGTGATTTGGAGTAGATTTGAGCAAGATTTGAGTTAAATTTCAAAAAAAACGCAAGGAAGAAGACGAAGTCAGTTTTTTGTATAATTATGTATAATCTTGTATAATAGTGTATATGACTTCAAATTTTATATACAAACTCCTTATACTATTTCTAACAAGTCTAAATAACACCCACTCCAAATTTCTCACAAAACCAAATTCGAAATTTAAACCCACATATTTAAGCTTGTTAAAAATTTAATTTTTACCACCCAAATGGATTTGATTTGTTGAACTAATATTTGAGTCACAGTTACTGATTCGAAAATTAACTTAAAAACTTGAGAAATCTTTTTTACAAATTAAATAGTAATTTCTAGAACCTATTGGAGTTGGATGTTGAATCTTAGCCTATTATTTTTGGCCTAGTTGGTTGTGAATTGAAATATGAGCTATAAAATTGAAAAGTATGGAACTCAGTTGTTCTTATGTGAAATATCCCCTATCCATATTATCCATGGTTTCTTGAATGCGATCACTTTTGGGAGAATTTCTAGTCCCCGAATTTGAGAAACCCCTAATTTGAGACTTTATAAATGTAAAAATTAAACCCGTTAGTTATTTCTAAGTGAATAATATGGTTTTTACTATATTTGACCATTTTTTAAAAAGTTTATTATCCAACCCATTATTTAATGGATAATATGGATGGATAACCGTTTTCTTTTATTCATTTTGCCACCACTTCAACATAATATGATTATTGTAAGAATTCATTTTTGTTTATTTAAATAATTGATTCTAACGTGTATAATTCACTTGATTCTTAGCAAATACTTCTATTTTTTAAACACCTCCATTTCTTTGTTCTTTTATCCTCACAAGCCAAAATTTATTAAGCTCGTATATTATTTTTATTTTGAGTATTATTTTGTCAACAATTCTTATAAGTAAACCAGAACATATCCTTATCCACATTTCTTATTTTGTTTCGAACCTATATTAAAACATATTAGGAGTCATTTGCTTAATACTTTTAGTTATTAGTAAAACTTACCGGAAAGTATACGAATAATTATCAATGTATTACCGATTAATTAAAGAGAATAATATTACAGATTAAGTTTGTTGGGATTTTTACCTAGCTATACTATATTAGAAATTTATTTATCTATTTTCTATATGTTTTGTAGTTTTTAATAAGTATCTAAGTTTTTCTTACAAGTTATATACATTGCTCCCATCCCATTTCTAACGCCTTCAATTAAGAGATTCAATTACATCATTTACTCTCTCCTTCGTTTTTTTAACATTAAAATTCCTTAATCTACGCCCATCATCTCCATCTTCTCAATTCACAAATTATATATATTGCTCCTTAAAAGTCATGTATTTTCTGCAGGCTTTGATTGCAGTATCAGAAGTAAGCAAAGAAATTGAAGGACAACTCAGATTTCTTCCCAATAAAACCAATGGATTACGGGCGTTTCCTTGTAATATCAATAGGGACAAGATCTGCAAAATGTGAACATAAATATAATGCATCAATGGCAGCCAAATGGTTATTGTGGATTGGTTATTTCACAAAGGATCCACACTACTCATCGAAGTGTTCACCCAATCAAGTGCTGATTTGGTTGATTACCATATTCTGTTGTTTTGCAAGCTCTACACTGTGATAATAATTACCTTCGAATCGTGATTCTCTCTTTCCACTATTACCGACAGCTTTATATTATTAAAAAATCATCAATTGCATCGTTCTTTTGCTGGGAGACTGGACAACACTGAAAGTGAAGAAATATTCAGGAATTGTATGATAATTATATCATAATTGTATTTGAATTATATCAGCTACATCAATGCCTAAAACATAATTGTGTCTAACTTGTATATGGTACATTAATACTTAAACTAATACCTGATACAATACTAATAAGTAAATATACAATTATCATATATTTGTGATACAAACTTTGAAATTCGTCAGGAACTCACAACTGCTCGTACCAATATACAATGAATATACAATTATCATACATTTGCAATACAAATCCTTCAACAATTATGCTACATATACTATTATAATACAATCACAATACATTTCTGAAAAATTGCGATACGTTTATGATATTCATCTTCTTCAAGTTTCAATTACAACTCTATACTAAAAATCTTAATATAATCGTATTATAATTGTATTAGTATTGTATCAAGTATTGTTTTGGGTATTGATGTATCATATACAAGTCACATACAATAAAGATTTTAAAAAGAACAAACAAGATTCAGAACTTACACACATCTTGATTCTAGAGTAATATTCTCGAATTTTGTCTGCATTGTATAAATAAAAAATAGAGATTTTGGTGATTAGTAAGAAAGTGTTATAAATAGAATTATATTTATGGTGAATGTCTATATTTAGAGAGATTCTAGGGTTCATTGCTTGGTGGCTAAGTCACCCTCTCCCTATAAATAGAGGGTTCTATTCCATTGTAATTCATCCCAAAAATCAATAAGAATTCTCTCTCTACTTTTCTCTGCAATATTCTTCTTCTTCTTTTATTGTTCATAACACGTTATCAGCACGAGACTCTAACCAATTGAGTAGAAGCTTTGGGATTGAGCATAATGATTGTCAATTATTCCATGAACTTCCTTCATGATTAAATTCTGGATTTAAGGTAAGTATTTTACTGTATTTTTCTCTTTTATTCTATACTTTGATTTTAAATACAAGCAAAGACAACAAAGTTTGATTATAACTCTAATGGAGTTTGTAAGAAATTATAACCACCTGAAGTGGTAAAATTTCTATGCGATCAAATTCATGTATGATTGTGGGCAAAGAATTGAAAACCCGTCCCATTGAATTTGCTCCATTCTCATTCCCTTAAGAGAATGTGATAGCAGTATGTGATAAGTCTGAAAGAAGACAAAATTATCACTATGAATGTATCAATGGATATGGACGTGGCAATAGACGAAATTATAATCGTCATCATTTGTGGTAATGAGAACAATAAGGATTCTCAAAATAATCTTTCACTCTGTGAAAAATATTTGTCATCGATTTGACATGAGATTTTGTAAAGCACATATAGATGATTATGGTCCATTCATGATGTGAATGTGACAACATCTGATTTATGAATACATATTCATTCTTCAAAGAATATGAACGTGCTAGTGGTAGTGAATATACCGCACTCACCTCTAAAAGAAGGTTTGAGATGATATAAGAAAATAATGTCATTATTATGGCATGAATGGTCATTGGTCACGTACCTATTGTACGCCAAAATATTTTGGCATTGTGATTGTTAATAGACAACGGTAATGCAAGAAACAGATCTTGCATATAATTTTGACCATGACTATAATGGTATAACTTTCTCTTTAAAAGAGATATTCACCATATGAGTGTTGATGAATATGTGGTAGTACCAAATTAATCGAGAGCTCTGGAAGAGCCAATTATTACTATTTTGGAGAAACACAATTGATTACCAATAAGGTATTGTGTTGTAGTAAGTCCCAAAGAAACTTATTCAGTTTTTAAAGTATTCGCGAAAGCGGTTGGTCATACTGAGACTATAAATAAAGGAAAGATTTAATATCTTCTATTACTACAACTTGTAGCGGGGTAATATGTATGTGAAAAGCTACCCACTTTATTCTCCAGTTTGTACTACACAAATAAAAGAATACCACAATAAAGTGGATGTTTATTGATATAAAAACTCATATCATAATAAACTTGGAGTTTATTGATAATTGCACACGTCATGGTGTAAATCTGAAGTTTATCAATATTGATAATTTATTCAGTTGGCATAATTGGTTTACCCATATCAATTTAAGTATGATGTGCAAAAATAAAAGAGAATTCACATGGGTAAATATTAAAGAACTAGAAAGTTCTTTACGAATTCTCTTATGTTGGTTGTTCTCATTAATTAATATACCAACTAAAATTGGGATTGAATCCCATGAATGCTGGAAATATCAAAGGTGAATATGGGCTCATTCACCCGCCATGTATACCACATAAGATGCATCTATGAGATGGTTACATGTGCGATTATTAATAACCTGCAACATGGTGTTTTGCGAGGTAACTTGCTCAATAAATTAATTTCGAGCACAATTTCCAGATTTTCCATTCAAGAAGTTCCCCTTGATAAGTTGGTTTACATCACAGTTGGTTTAGCAAAATGATCTATTGAGTGCCTCCACTTAATAGCTAAACTATTGCTTATGAGAACAAAGTTATCTATATCAGTTTGATATACATTATATACCAAAGTATATTATTTTCTCCCCTCACAAGTGGTTCAGGATCAGGAACCAAATAATTCCATCTTATTATTATTGATGTGCGGTGTATATTTTGATTAACACCATAACGCACAAAGATGGGTTCTCAAAGTTGAGGAAACAAGTTAGTTTTTCTAACACGAGGGGGAGACAAGATACAACAGTTGAGAAAAAGTTACATGGAATGAATTATCATGTGTACATCTAGATCCTCGAATAAGATAATATGAACTTGAAGTTCATAAAAGGATAATTCATGTGCAATTTATTGCAAAGCATGCCAGACGCATTTGCTGACCCAAAGAAAGTAACTATATTCTCATTGCAAATGCTCTTATTAAGTCCTAGAAGGACAACGTCTATGGTACGCTTAAAGCATATAGACAAATCGGTTCAAATAAACTTCTTCATAAAGAAGATGAGCAAATGATCAAAATGATCATAATAAAGGAGGTAAGTGATCTAGAAGATCACATGACATAACACTTCATAAAATCTCATGAGAGATTCAGGTATCTGAATATATGAATGAAGAGATCTCTATGTTATGTCTTTATTAAAAATAAGGAGGTTGGAACCGATATAAAATGTTTGTCGACGACATCTATCATAGGGCTAAGATAGACGAGGATCTTAAGTCTATCGAATATAGACACACAAATATTGGCCAAATGGAAGAGCCACAATTCAAGTATATTTTGAATTCATATGAAAGACATGTAGTTTTGAACATGTAGTTCAAATAATTGAAAGTATAAAGCCAATGATATGTGCAATCAGTTTTCGATATCTTATTTGTCTAGCATGACATGAAACCTTGATATGCATCTAATTAAAGTCTATTATATGACTTATATGGCTTAACTTATGAGACCCTTGAAAGATTTAAATTGCTTGAAGCATATACAATTCTTGATCTTGAAGTACCACATCCTCATTGCAATTTGTGCATATATGTATCTTGCTATAACTATAAGCATGATAATCTGATAGCGAGAATACCTCCATAGAGATATTGAAGAGCCATTCTACGATATTTATGAAGACATTATATCTCTATCAAGAATGATGATTTCAAGGTGCAATATATTCATTCAAGTTAATATGGCTGATTTGTTCATCAAATCTCTACCAAAGATCTTTTGAAGATGGTGCACAAGATTGGAATGCAAATGCTCAAGGATGTGAATTGATGCTCTCATCAGGGGGAGTTAATACGCGTTGTACTCTTTTTCCCTTACAAGGTTTTGTCCCACTGGGTTTTCCTTGCAAGGTTTTTAACGAGGCAACCAAAAGGCGTATTATTAGATATGTGTACTCTTTTTCCTTTTCTAGAATTTTTTTTCCCATTGGGTTTTATTTTAGTTAAGGTTTTAACGAGGCATATTATCTGTTGAATAGACATTCAAGGGGGAGTGTTATAAATATAATTATATTTATGGTGAATGTCTATATTTAGAGAGATTCTAGGGTTCATTGGTTGGTGGCTAAGTCACCCTCTCCCTATAAATAGAGGGTTCTATTCCATTGTAATTCATCCCAAAAATCAATAAGAATTCTCTCTCTACTTTTCTCTGCAATATTCTTCTTCTTCTTTTATTGTTCATAACAGAAAGAGAGATTTTCTTACTAATTTTGTGGGGTGTGTGCGTGTGTGTGTGTGGGGTGGGGGGGGGGGTAGGGGGTAGGGTTAAGTAAAAGTTAAATAGGAGTAGTTTTGGTGTATTATTAAGAAAGAAGTAAAATTGTTTTGATATCCTTAG
>NC_031996.1:35583432-35653812 GCF_001879085.1 Nicotiana attenuata | reverse complement strand
TGGTGATTATTAAGAAAGAGAAAAATGTTTTTGATATCCTTTGAAAGAAAAAAAAGTAGAATCTAAAAGTAGAGGGGTGGGGGTTAAATGTAGAGGGGTGGGGGTTGTTGGAAATGGGGGGGGGGGGGTCGTATAATTGACAGTGTAAAATTAAGGGATCTTCAATTTTTTGTTTTTTTTTTTTTGTTTTTTTTGTATATAACTTGTAAGTATAGATATATAACGTAATTAATAAGCAACTATAATATAGCTAACTAAAACTACTAAGTTTGTTATTTAATGGGCCAAGTGGGAACAAATCGAAATAAACCCTAAACCCTATTTCGGCTATGCTCAGATACAAAATTGAGAATACAAACTCTCGCCGGCGAGCAAATTGACCTGCGAAATCACACACTCACTTGGTATGATTTCTTCTGATTTGATCATTTTATTTCTTCATTTCTCAACTCCTTCATAAATCATAAGCCTAAGTTTTTCAGTCAGTTTAAACTTACAGCTTGTAATTTGGTTGGTTAGCCAAAACTGAAAGTTTATTTGGTACCTAAAAATTGAATATTAGGTGTTTATGCTTACCAGAAAAAGTTGGATATTTTTATTTTTTTGAAAGGCCCGTTGTGGGTGCGTTTTGTGCAGTCTGCTTAGAACTAGACAAATATCAGCAGTCTGCTTTTTGTGCTTTTGCTGCTGAATCATTGGGCTATTTGTAGCTATATTAAGAATCAGTAGTTAGGGCTGGCGAATCATTGGTCATGGATTTAGTATTAAAAATCTAAATTTAAAGATGTCAATATCAGGTCTGAAAGTACACTTACTATTGTTCGGGTTTTTATTTAGACAATGTGGTGTAATGGAATAGTTTGAGGTAGGCACGACCAAGCTGGCCCGAACACAACCCTCATAAAAAATGTGGTGAAGTACATTTTATGTATAATTTGTTGTTACAAAGATTGTTTGACTCAAATATCTTAAAATGGTGTGTTATAGATGTGCCTTATCTTGGCATTTTTTCTTTACATGGTCATCTCATGTTAAATCTTCTTTTCAATGCAGACCTTAATGAGTAGAAGTTTGTCTGTGCTAAGAATAAAAATGTTGCTCCGTTTGGTGCGGCGATCTTTTGTTGCTGTTCGCCCTTTATCGACTGAAGCTGCAATGGCAGTGAAGTCCACAAGTTTAGGAGGTGGCACAAGCTCTAGCACAAGTTTAGAAGGTGGCACTAGTATTACCACAAGCTTAAAAGGTGGTTCTAGTACTACCATAAGTACTAGTGGCAGAGACACGCTAGGGAAGAGGCTTTTGAGCTTGATCTATGCAAAGCGTAGTGCTGTCATTGCTATACGCAAGTGGAAGGAAGAAGGGCACCCTGTCCGCAAGTATGAGCTCAATCGCATTGTTCGGGAGTTGCGAAGACACAAACGATATAAACATGCCCTTGAGGTTCTCATCCTCCACATTAACTGTTTCATGATTTTGTTTTGAATCATTCATTTTCTTTGGCTTGTAGTGGTAGTGTATTTCAGCATTGGAATACCTTTTGCTGACTGTTTTCTAGCTTCTATATTTTTCATGGAAATGGCCGAAGGATAGATGGGGTAGGGTTGGAACTATAAACTATCCATTTCTTTTACTGAATACTCAAGTGAAATATCTACGTGGTTAAATTGCTGAACACAAATTCCAATTCCCTGTACACGCTGCTACATTGGATTTTGAAAAGACGGTTACTAGTCCAAGAAATGGTCTCTTATGATTGAGAAGGTGAATATCTGTTACAGTATTTGCAATTGCTACCGAGTCTTCACTTATAAAGAGAATTGCTGGAGTCTTCAAGCTTGCTGGAATTTCTTAGATTATTGCTGATAAAAACTGTGCTACTGATGTTAAGAATGGCAAACATGCTGTAAATGCTTATTTCAAGCATGCTATTTATTTCTTCCACTGTTCTCATTTTGTTAAAATTAATACAAGCTGATGGGGTTATGTTTACAGGTTTGTGAATGGACGAGGGTACAGGATGATATCCAACTATTACCTGGTGACTATGCAGTTCATTTGGACTTGATTGCAAAAGTTCGTGGTATGAACAGTGCAGAGAAGTTCTTTGAAGACCTACCTGATAAACTGAAGGCCCAGACCACTTGTACCGCCCTTCTCCACAACTATGTCCAGCACAAGAATACTGCTAAAGCTGAGGCTTTGATGGAAAAAATGTCCGAATGTGGTTTCTTGAAATGCCCTCTTCCTTATAATCATATGCTTTCCTTATACATATCCCAAGGGCAACTAGAGAAGGTTCCCCGCCTGATTCAGGAATTGAAGAAAAATACCTCTCCTGATATTGTCACATACAACCTGGAGTTGGCAGTTTGTGCATCCCAGAATGATGTTGAAGCTGCAGAGAAAACATTCCTCGAGCTAAAGAAGGCAAAATTAGATCCTGACTGGATAACCTTTAGCACATTAACAAACATCTATATTAAAAGCTCACTTCAGGATAAAGCAAAGTCAACTTTGAGAGAAATGGAGAAAAGGATTTCCAGAAAGGTTCGAGCTGCATATGGTTCTCTCCTTAGTTTGCATACAAATCTAGAGAGCAAGGATGAAGTTTTGCGAATATGGAAGAAGATGAAGTCAACCTATCGTAAATTGAATGATGCAGAATATACTTGTATGGTATCTTCTCTATTGAAACTGGATGAGTTCGGAGAAGCAATGAATCTGTATACTGAATGGGAATCTGTCTCTGTGACGAGGGATTCTAGGATTTCAAATTTACTTCTTGCTGCTTACATTAACAAAAATGAGATGGAAAAGGCTGTCGATTTTCACAACAGAACGGTGCAGAAAGGCGTATCTCCTAGCTACACTACTTGGGAGCTTTTTACATGGGGTTATTTGAAGCAAAAGGAAATGGGTAAAGTTCTAGAATATTTCAAAAAAGCTGTTACTAGTGTTTCAAAATGGGATCCTGATGCAAAGATGGTTCAAGAGATGTTTCATGTAGTTGAAGAGCAGGGCAATGTTCAGGTGGCAGAGCAGTTGCTAGTTACCCTTCGACATGCTAAATATGGGAATACAGAGATATATAATGCACTTCTCCGAACTTATGCAAAAGCGGGTAAGATGCCAATGATAGTTGCAGAGAGGATGAAAAAGGATAATGTGAAGATGGATGAGGAGACTCAAAAGTTAATTACATTAACTAGCAAGATGACTGTGACTGAGGTTCCGAGTTCTATTGCTTAAGAACAAGGTTGGACCTTTTCTATTTTTCAGATGTACTTCAATTTCTACCATTTTCTCTTTTTTAAAATATAGGCTTTAATTTCTTCTTCACTTAAAACAATGGCAGAACATTCAGGCTCAGGAATCTCAGATTTCTCTATGGACAAAGAAGCACAAGTGTTCCTGTTTAAGCCAAGAGAAGCACTACCTTCCGAAAAGCAGCGCTTGAAACAGATGGCCTGAAAGAACAAGCCTAAAAAAGACAAAACCAGGATATCAAGAAACATAGTGAAGTACAGAGAAAAAGACAATGACGAGAAGATGGGTAAAAGGTTGCATTACAGCAAAACACCATCTGGGGATGAAGAGAAAACTTAGGGGGTGCCTGCTTCTCCAAAGAGAGTTAAAAGAAATGAAAATAGAGGGGTGCGCCTTTGCATGTATGGAGTGATGAACAGATTTCCATTTTGAAAGTTATCCTTAAGTTCAAGGAGAGAAATAAGGCTTTATCTAAAAGAGGATATGGGTGCATTTTATGATCAAGTAAGAGAAAAAGTTAGACGTTTGAGAGAGAAGTATAAAAGAATGATTTGCAAGGTGGATGGAGTCCTAGAACCCCGCAAGAAGCGGAGTTGTTTATGTGAAAATCTGGATGGTCTCTAAACCCCGTATCATTCAGAGACCAACCAGATTTTCTAAGTGCATTCATATTTGTTTTTTATACAAGCCCTGTTTCTTGAACTGGAGTATAACTTTAAGAATGGAAATCTCATCTTTGTGACTTCATAGTTTTGAAAAAGGCACACCCTTCAGTACAAACATCTGAATATTTAGCTAGCATTTGGATAAATTTGGTTGAAACTTGAAAATAGAATTCTTGATGTTGTGTTGAAAAATAACTTTTGGAAGTTGTGTTTGGACATGCATTTTATTTGAAGAAAAGTTGAATTTTGTGAGTGGAAGAGAAAATTCACCGGAAAATCGTCATAAACTAACATTTGGAAATTTCAAAAACTGATCATATTTTATGAACAAACAATGTTTTTAATTTTTTTTTAAAAAAAGTAGCCAAAATATATGACCAAACGGGAGCTTAGTTTTAATCCTATGTTGGTTTCGCAATCATTGTTTTTGTAAGTCTCAAATGCTTCATATAGCCTGTTTGACTAAGTTTTTTTTGGGGGGCCAAAAGTGCTTTAAATTGAGGTGTTTGGCCAAGCTTTTGGAAGGAAAAAAAAATGCTTTTGAGGAGAAGCAGAAAAAGATGCACCATAGGCTTGCCCGTAATGTACTACTCTACTAATCGAGCTCATTCAGTCTAGGGTCAAGTAGGACTTTAATTGATTGTAATGTAGGTTGCGGGTCATAGGATACATTTGAATATAAGAGTGACTACACCTCCCTAAGCACTTTAATACATATACTTTATCATTCAAACCCATACGTATGTCAAACCATAACTCCGCCTTCAAATCAATATACATTACTCCCAATTAATTAAGCACCTTTTTATCAAGAGTCACCACTTATCAAAGAATATTTTTTTTTTCAATTCAAGTGGCTCTTACTCTTTTTTTTTCTTCAAAACAGTGCTCCTTTCTCCTTATTTTATTAGTTCCACTCAAAAGCCACCCAACCACCCCACAATTTAACTTTTACAAAGTCATAACAATTCAAGTGCTCATGAGAGGTGAAAATGTTCAAATAGATGGTTAATTTAAACAAATGGGTAAGGCTTGTAATGTGGTTGCCAAGGAAACAGGATTACAGGCTCAAAAGAGTTAACTAAGATACATAACAATTAGGTGGTAAAAGCATATCATTGGCTCAACAAAGAAATGCCTATATCACTTCCAAGACTGAACAAAACTACTATTTCACTTCGCAAACACACGGGGCAAGTTCTAGACATCAGATGTAATGCACAAAATACAACAAACCTCACACGCACATGGCACATGACTCACTCAAGATTGGATCATCAACAACACTCTAGTCAAACAACTTAAGCCAAGTTAAGAACATACAATTTAAGGCACTAATATAAGAGTCAACAACTGAGCCTAAGCGTCACGCTAAAGCACTCGCTATTCTCAAGGCATGATGAAGTTGAGAGACCTTGTTTTCATTTCAGCTCATAGCCCAAGGGTTCCTACTTCTAAAAAAAAAATTAAACTAACTACACCGGTTCAAACGAAACCCTCGGAAAAGAACCGCGGCCCAAAGAAAAATCAAGGGTAATTGTTACACTACGTAACAAAAGAAAATCTTTTTGTCTTTTTGTCTTTTTTCTTTCGACTTTAATCCATCGAGAAACCTGTCGAATGATTCCATCATCGGGAAGAGTCGAACTTTTGATTTTTTTTCCGTTCAAACTAACCAAAGAACTAAAACTAATTTACATTACTATATATATACAACATAAATACAACATATCCCCCACCCCACACTTTAAATGGTGACATGTCCCCATGGCACACAAAGAAAAATGTAAGGTAAAGGAAACTTCCTTGGTAGAGTCAGTCCTGGTCGGAGACAGTGCCGGGATCGAGATGGCAAGCCCTGCCAAGCGCACGCAGCCAAGCCATGACCTTCCTCTCAGATTTGGCGTGTTGGGTAGCAAGGGCATCCACTTGAGTGCCCAAGTCCGTGACAGAAGTACGCATCCCTGCCATTTCCTACTCCAAGGCCGTCATTCTCGTGTCCCATCTGACCACGGAGGTTCCCTCAACAACCTGCTCGTGCGGGGGTGAAGCAGCCGCAGCCTCAGCTTGTCCTTCAGTACCCTCATCAGGAGCATCAGACTCATCGCTACTTGACTCAACAGGTGCAACAAGATCCTTCCCAATTACCACTTTATCAGCCCGGAACTTCTGTTCTTTTTTTACTTTCCCATCCAATTCTTTGTTTTCCGGTACACGTGCTGCACGACATAATCTAGTGATTAATGAAAGAAAGACGAACCCATACCTTTGCATCGGACAACGAATGAACATTTCGTCATGAATAACCTTAGCCACATCAAAATCGTGGCCATTGATAAAACACCAGATCAATGCAGCGCGGGGACCATTCACCTCAGTGGTATTGGAAGAAGGCAACAAAAGGCTATTGATGACGTAGAGCCAACACTTCCCTTCAAAGGTGAACGAAGCCGAATGAAACTTCTTCCGCGGCGTAATCCACACTACTTCCTTGTTGGGTACACATATTGTCATAAAGAACATCTCCCACGGGATTGGTACTCTGCCATGGGTGTCATAGTAGTCTTCCGCGTCAGGATCTTCCCTAAACATTAGCAACCGGTAAGCCCTCGGAATGGCCTTTATGGAGGCTTCCACACTCTTTCTCTGTACCGTGCAGACGTGGTTCACATGTTCCGGGTAGTTTGCATAAAACTCCCGCACAATCATTAAATTGGCTTCGTCCGGTTCTTCAAACAAGATATCTAGCCTGCACCGGACCAATTCACGATACATACTGGGACAAATATTTTGGAGGGACCCCATATCAATTCCCCTCTCCGGTATGGGTTTCTTGGAGGCCTTATGACCAAAACGTTCCTGAGCCACTCTGGATACGAACTTGGTACTATTCATACTGGCGAACATTAGTAGAAGCTCGCGGCCGGGATGATCCAGCGTGACCACTAGAGGATGCACCTGTGGTTCTTCGTTTCTTAGATGGCGTCATACTTCTTGAAACAAATACCACCATCAGCGAAAGGCACGATATGTGAACCAAGGGAGGTTACTCAGACTTCACCAGCACACTTGGTCACAAAATTACATTCTCAAACTCACTGTGGCATTTATACAAACACCTAAAGTGCACAATTCACCCGAACTCCCAAACAACAATTGATAACCCCAATTCAACCACAGATATACCAATGTATACCTAACCCATCATGCTGAAATTTGACTATTACCCCGACATACCAATGAATGCAACTAGAATACAACACAAGAGGAAATCTACTACAATACAAGAGGAATTAAAATAACCTAAGCAATGACTTAAAAAAAGAAAGAAAGTAAACAAGAGCACTTACCTAATGGAATTTAGAGGATGTTGGTTGGGGAGAAGAAGAGAGTAATCAGATGAGAGAGTGGGGGGTTCTTACTTGGTAGGGGAGAAGGGAGGGGTTTTGGGAATTTTCGGTTAAGAGAAGGGGGTTTTTTCGGATGTCTAGGTTAAGAGAGAGAGGGGGGGGGGGGGGTAATGTGGTTAGATAGATTAGTAGGGGAAGGGGCTGGGAATTGTTTTTTTTTAAAAAAACAACTAAGGGAAAAGAGAAAAGAGAAAAGAGAAAAAATAAAAAATGAAAAATAAAAGGTAAAACAACTAATCAGACACCCTACCAACGTCGCCCAGTGTGCGTCCGTGCATTTGTGGTAGAGAATTTCAAAAATGCGCAACCATATGCACGGTCAGTGCGCGGCCACGCACGTTGAATTTTTTTTCATCTGTTTTTATTTTCTATTTTTTATACAACATTACAATGGGTTGCCTCCCATGAAGCGCCTGGCTTAACGTCGCGGCACGACGCAGGTCATCGCACTTAAAGCTCGCTCAACATTGGTGGCTCGAGCAAATGAGTCACCAACACTACTTTTGCGTCATCCATACCCGCATAATGTTTTAACCTGTGCCCATTGACTCTGAACGTTCGAGAGTCATTTTCTGCAGCAATGTCTATGGCACCAGTGGGGTGAATCTCTACCACACAAAATGATCCTGACCATCTTGACTTTAATTTGCCCGGAAATAACCTCAATCTTGAATTGTGAAGCAATACTATATCTCCGGGTGTAAAACTCTGCTCAAGGATATTTTTGTCATGCATCATATTCATTCTCTCTTTGTATAGTCTTGTGCTCTCAAAAGCGTGGTAGCGAAACTCATCAAGCTCGTGCAACTCTGTGACTCTACTTGTACCGACATCTTCTATATCAAGATTCATCTGCCTCAATGCCCACAAAGCTCTATGCTCTAACTCACTGGTAAGTGACACGTCTTCCCAAATACCAATTTATACGGCGACATGCCGATTGGAGTTTTGAAAGCGGCACGATAGGCCAGAGTCCATCATCTAACTTTATCGCCCAATCAGTTCTTGTATCATTCACAGTTTGTCAAAATGATCTTTATCTCTCTGTTCGAAACTTCCACTTGCCCACTCGTTTGTGGATGATATGGGGTGGCAACCTACTTTTCTAACAACTTTGCGAAGGCCCGATTACAGAAGCGAGTACCTCCATCACTGATTATTTCCCTTAGAGTGCCAAATCGGGTGAATATATTCTTTCTCAAAACACCAATTACCCCCTTTGCATCATTTGTAGGGAGCGTTGTAGCCTCCACCCATTTGGACACGTGGTCCATAGCTACGAGTATGTACTTGTTGCTATATGTAATGAACCAACTGGTCGTTTTGCTTTCTAGAACCCCATCTCCCTAAATAAGACTTCCCCTACTTGCTTTTACTGATTTATGACTTGCGGGGATGGTTGGTTCGGGATATGGAAGAGTTTGGGTTGAAATCGGAACACTTGGTCCTTAAGGTTGGCTTAAAGGGCCAAGTTTGACTTCGGTCAACATTTTGAGTAAACGACCTCGAATTGGGATTTGAAGGTTCCAACAGGTTTGTATGATGATTTCGGACTTGGGCATATGTCCGGATCAGGTTTTGGATGACCCGGGAGCATTTTGGCGCCTAATAGTGAAAATTGATTCTTTAAGGGTTTTGAAGTTCTTTACATTTGGTTTGGAGCGGGTTTTTGTGATATCGAGGTCCGAACGGAATTCCGAGACTGGAAATATTTCGATAATGTCATTTAAGACTTGCACGCAAAATTTGGTATCTGCTTACCTTGAAAATGGTAATGACAATTATATTTGATTTTGTGGTTCTAAAACTATGTGATTTATTTTAATACTAGTTGTTAGGCAATAGATGCTAAGTGTAAGTAAAGAGAATAAGAAATGCAAACCAAAGCTATCACAGAACCGAGCCTCGAGATGGCTGGAACAGAGGCTTCGAGGCCTATATAGGGCAGTTGGTAATGAGCTATTGATGAAGAGATAATGATAATGAAGGCCTCAAAGATGGACTTTTGCGGTTAATGATGAGCAATAAATGAAGAACAATAAATGAACAATGAAAGAATAAGCAATAAATGTGAAAAACAGTTGTGTTAGCAAAGAGCAGAGAATGTTGTATTGTATTCAATATGTTCAATAACAATCCGAATCCTCCTACAAGATGACAAGGGTCCCCCTTATATAGGAGGGGGGGGGATCCTAACATAGTACATGTCTAATAATGATGGGGAAACGCTATTGGTACAGTTGTGCGATGGCTCAGTACAAATGTATACTATTTTCGCAGACCTGGTCAGGTCTAATCACATGGTCTTCGGAGCTTTCCCGCCTTTCCATTACGATCGTCGATTTTATGCTGCCTCGAGGTACGCCATGATGAGCCTTCGATATACCCTCTCGAGCGGAGTGCTTCGGGGCCGAGCCTTAGGCTATGATTCGAGCCCGTCGAGGTCGGGCTTGGAATGCCGTAGAAGCCTAAAAATCGGTCTTCCCTGATTTTGACCGTATACAGTATCATTCCGAGTAGTATAAGTACGTTTCGGCACATTAGAAGTCGATTGAAGAACTTGAAGTTCATAAGTTTGATTCAATTGGTTAGGGTGTGATTCTTAGTTTTAATGTTGTTTCGGGCGTTTCGAGGGTTCGAGCAAGTCCACTTTTTATGATTCCAAACTTATCGGTATGTTCGGGCAGGGCCCCGGGGCCCCGAGCGTCAATCGGACGAGGCACGAGCTAAGTTGAAAATTTGAGAAGGAGCTGAAGCTCCAGTTGCTGTCATAACTACACCTGCGGTTGGCCCTCCATAGGTGCGAGCCCACAAATACGGCTGAAGCATCGCAGATGCAGCCCAAGGGGAGGAGCCCAGGTTCCACAGATGCGGCTCCTCTTCCGCAGAAGCGGAATCGCAGGAGCGATCACCCGACCGCAGGTGCGGCCCCAGCTGGCCCGGCCCATTATCCCAGAAGCGGACAATCGTCCGCAGATGCGGTCGATGCACCGCAGGTGCGGAAATCGCTGAAGGCAGTGCCTTCATTTAATACAGGAGTTTGTCATTTTTGACTCATTTCACTCCATTCTTGCCACCTAGCTTTGTGAGGTAAGTAATTTCTACTTAATGTGAGTTTAATATATAGTTTATGGGTAGATTACAACATGTTAATTAGTGGAAATTATGGGTTTAGAGTAAAACCTAGTTTTTTGATAAAATGAGTTTTAACCACGAAATTTGTTATGGAATGAAGTAGAAATCATATATTCTCGATCCTAAGGTTATGGGTAACAGCTTTCTTCGAAAATTTCTAGGATCCGGGCATGTGGGCCAGGGGATGAATTTTAGGAACCTTGCATTTAGGGTTGGAAAATTACTTTAATAGTTAGAATATGAACTGTTGACCATATATTGACTAGTTCTTACCCCATTTGAATAGTTTTGGATCGTTCGGCTCCGATTTTAGGGTTTGAGCGCATTCTTGAATTTGGAAGTAAGCTTTGGGGCAAGGTAAGTCTCATTTCTAACCTTGTAAGAGGGAATTAACCACATAGGTGAATTAAATAAATATATGTAACTATCTGTAAGGGCTACGTACGTACGTGGTGACGAGAGTCCGTATGTAGCTACTATTGTGCTAATTGTCCGGGTAGTTTAGGACCCGTATCATGCTATACTTGCAATGCTTGCGTCCTTACTTGCTACTAAGATCACTTAAGTCATGTTGGAAACTGGTAAAACAAATATAGATGGCTATACTCACTTACTTAAGAATTTGTACGAATTACTTGACTGTATATGGGCAATGTGTGCTTCCTTGAAAATAAATTGTTATTTGTGGATCGGGCCGAGCGCCTCGGTAGTAAATAGATGCATCCATAGTTCGCGCCATTTGACCCTCTGGCAGTGCACAGTTTAATATTATATTGGACCGGGCCGTACGACCTCGGCACAATGTGCGCATGTTATTTATTTGGAACTTCCCGTGATTTACACTAATTAAATGCTTTGAAATGTAAGTTGTTACATGATATGACTGAAATTGACATGTTTTTTATGAAAGAATATCTTACTTCTCTCTATTCTTAAACTGTCATTATCATCCATGCTATTCATGCTTAGCGTAACACTTAAATTATATTATTATTGACCCTAGTAAGTGTCAAGTCGACCCCTTGTCACTACTTCTTCGAGGTTAGACTGGATACTTACTGGGTACATATTGTTTATGTACTCATACTACGCTTCTGTACTTAATTGTATAGGATCTGAGGCAGGTGCATCTAGGTACCCGTCCGGCGCACATTCCTGATACTTGATCAAGATTTCACGGTGAGCTGCCCCTTCTGAGCCGTTCAGCAGCAAGCCAGAGTCTTTCCTTTTGTTTATTAATATCTATTCCATTTCAGGTAGTAGGATAGTTATACTTTTGTACATTCTACTAGTTGCGCTCGTACTTGTGACACTAGATCCTGGCACACACATTAGTAGACTGTAACTTTTGGGTTGTATTCCTAAAATCATGATTTCCTTTAGTCATTCCCGTTTCAGTTGCTTTATAAATTCGTTATTTATCGCCTGTTTTAAATTTAAGTTAAGTAAATGTTGGATTGTTTAATAAAATAAATGAGAACTCACTAGTTGATTCGTGTTGGCTTGCCTAAAAACGGAGTTGGGCGCTATCACGACCTATAATGGAATTTGGGTCGTGATACCATATGAGCTGACAATAGGCCCCATGAAATCGATTCCCCATACATCAAACACTTCTACCTCCTGAATTGGGTTCATAGGCATCTTATGACGGCGGGAAATATTCCCAGTTCATTGTCATTCATCACAACCCTTCACCCATAAGTGTGCATCTTTGAACAATGTCGGCCAGTAGAAGCCCGGCTTCGAGACTTTTGCAGCTGTCCTTACTCCCCCAAAATGGCCACCATATGGTGACGCGTGACACGCTTGCAAAATAGAAGACTGGTCTATCTCGGGGATACATCTACGGATCATGTTATCAACACAATTCCTGAACAGATAAGGCTCATCCCAATAATACATGCGCCAATCACGAAAGAACTTTTTCTTTTGAACAGAGGAAAGGTCATAAGGAACAATATCCGTCGCCAAGTAATTTGCAATGTCTACATACCATGGCACTACCTCAAGACTCGTGGCTAATAGTTGTTCATCCGGGAAAGTCTCCATAATCTCTTCCACCTCAATCTTCTTCTCGGCTCCTTCTAGCCTAGATAAGTGATCAGCCACTTGGTTCTCCGTTCCCTTTCGGTCACGGATCTCCAAGTCAAATTCTTGCAGCAGTAGCACCCATCGAATTAGGCGCGACTTTGACTCCTTCTTCGCGATTAAGTACCTGAGAGCAGCATGGTCAGTATAAACAATTACCATCGAGCCTATCAGGTATGATTGATCGGGTCCAAACCTGCACTACAATTTAGTAACGAGGATGGTCGATGCAGTTTTACCCAACAGAGTCGGGATCGAATCCACGGGGAGTTAATTTATCTGGAGTTAGATTTATATCCAAGTCTAAATGTGGGTTTTGATCTTAATTACACTTCCACACATGGTTGGTTTGTTTTCTACTTCTACATCTATTCTATAACATGCAATAGTTAAGACTAAGTACAATATTTTGGATGATGGTTTTCATGGGTTTAAAGGGACTAGGGTAGTGACTTCCGCCTAGGTGGATATCTAACGAGTAGCAAGAATCCAGGGCAATTATGTGATTAATTAGGGTCGTAGTATAACTATCACACCTGGGTACTCACTCTATACCTCTCGGTAGTTTGAGTGATTTTGCCCAATTTGGCTTTCTCAAGTCCAAACGGCTATTCATGCAATACAAGTGATGTTAGTTCAAGTCGGGTATTATTATATCTAGGTTTAACCCTTTAATTGGGGCTATCAATTTCTTGAGTTCACCCCAATTCCTTGTTAGCCTAGTTTTCCTAGACTTAGTCCATCTTTCTCAAGTAGAGACTAAGTCATAAAGGCATGAGTCAGTGTTTGCAATCACTAATTCGATAGTTCTAGCAAGAACTAGGCTAAATACTACTAACCCATACATATTCAAACCATAAAATTCAAGACCTATCAATTACCCACACTAGGGTTGGGTCACAACCCTAGCTACGGGTTTAGATACTCATGGAAATAGAAGAAATCAAAGATGAATTAAAGATAAAATCCATAATACTAGATTAAAATATGAAAAACTAATGTTAAAAGTTGAATCTAATACAAAATTGCCCAAAACAGTAAATCTGGATATCTCACGTGCTAAGCAAGACAAAACTTAACCTAAAAATGTGAAAAAGATCTATTTATGCTAAGCTAAAATTTTAGTTGGATAAAATTTTAGAGGAAGAAAAATAAAATCCTAATTAGTTGGATAGACTTGGGCCTCTGGGAAGTGGGCTCGATTAGACCTGATATTTTAAAAATTGGAAGGCATGATTTTGGGTTGGTGTTAGCTGATTTAAGGGAATTGGGTTGGAGTTTAGTGGGCTGTCCGAATATTCAAGCTATTATTGCTCAAGTCTTTTTCCTTTCTTCCTTGTCTTTCTTTTGAGCTTTCTAGCTAGGAATTATATTTATATGAATAACAATAATTAAAGTAATTTGCTGGCATTTAACAAATAAAAGAGTAATTATGAATCAATAAGATGGGATTGATATATATATATATATATATATATATATATATATATATATATATATATATATATATATATATATATATATATATATATTATTTTGGCAAATATTCTACTATACTAAAATTACCCGGATGTAAGAAAAGTCAAATTCATGAAGCAAGAGTATTACTATTTTGAAACAAAGTAAAATATATTTTCCGTGATGACTAATAAATGTAGTTACAATAGTAATAAGATAAAATTAATAGTAGTATACCAATACTAATATTATTCATAATTATTATAATATTTAGTAAAAATAGAGTATTAGATTATTAATGACTAGAAAGTACAAAAAAAAAAATTAGAAGAAAAGTGGGACAAAATTGGATGTCAACAATCGGCACCTCATAGTCAACCTCCAGTCAAGTATCACAAAATCCGCGGGAATTATGAACTTGTCGACCCGAACTAGCACATCATCAGTTATCCCCAATGGCCTCTTCATTGTCCTATCCGCCATTTGCAACCTCATGGATGTGGGCCTTAGTTGCCCAATCCCCAATGTCTTGAACACAGAATATGGCATCAAGTTGATGCTTGCCCCCAAGTCACACAAAGCTTTGGCAAAATCGGCACTACCAATAGTGCATGGGATTGTAAAGGCACTGGGGACTTCTAACTTTGGAGCCATGGAATGCACAATAGCACTCACTTGGTTGTCATTTTGATTGTTTCACAGTTCATTGATCTCTTCTTTGTTACCAAATCCTTCATGAACTTGGCATATCCCGGCATTTGTTCTAAAGCTTCCACCAAAGGCACATTTATGGACAAACTTTTCATCATATCAATAAATTTGTTGAACTGGTTCTCATTGTTTTGTTTTGCAAGCCTTTAAGGATATGGTGGAGGAGGCCTTGGAAAGGGAGCCTTAGCTTTGGGCACTACCGTTTCCGGTATGTCTATTACGTGTTCCCTAGACGGGTTCACATCATTTTGTGTCTCCTCTACGTTTTCATCAATGTCTATCCCCACTTCTTCATTCACATCACTCACTTGCACATCATTGCTTTGCTCATCATCATCTTGCACCAACACATCATCACTCACAACCTTTCTTGGATTAGAGGTACTTGCGACTCCACCTCTACCAGTTCTTGTAGTCACCGCCATAGCATGACCCGTATTATTCCACCCTTCGGGTTTACTACCGTGTCACTTGGTATTGCCCCCTTAGGGCGAGTATTCAAAGCTTGAGAAGTTTGGCCAAGTTGGACCTCCAAGTTGCGGATAGAAGTATTGTGGGATGCCAATTGGGCATCGGAGTCGGCATTTTTCTTCATCATTTTCTCAAACGTTGACTCAATCCGTCCCATCTCATTGTTGGAAGAGCTAGGACCTTGTGATGGATATGGAGGCGGGTTGTTAGGTTGTTGATACATCGGAGGCCTTTGAAAGCCCGGCCCCCGATTCCCTTGATTATTGTTGTTCTAACCCCCTTGGTTGTTATTGCCTCCCCAATTGCTACTATTATTGCCACCCCAATTGCCTTGGTTTCCTTGGTTACCCTAGTTTTGATTGTTGTTGTTCCCCAAAATGCTTTGGTTGTTGTTGTTGCCACTATTCCAATTCCCTTGTTGATTTTGATTTTCCCAATTTCCTTGGGATCTCCACTGTTGTTGATTTGGAGTATTGCCCCATTGACCTTGGTAGTTGTTCACATATTGAACCTCTTCACTTTAATCATCATACACATCATCTTGGTTGTAACCACTACCACTCTGCTCAAATTTATCCGGATTGCCTTGAACTTGATGACCTCGTTGTCTCCTCTTGTTGACCATCATATTCACCCCTTCCATGGCATTCACTTATTTTGGCCCTTGAACTTGTTGCAACTGAGCCTTGGCCAATTGGTTCATTGTAGTAGTTAACTCGGCTATTGCTTGGCTATGGTCATGGAGCTTCTTATGTAGGTGAATGACATTGGGATCATCTTGTGGCACATTAGCTCGACTTTGCCACGCCAAATAAGTATCCGCCATCTCATCAAGTATTTCACACGCCTCAACATATGGCATGTTCATGAAGTTTCCCCCGGCGGGTTGGTTAACTACACATTGGTTGGTAGTGTTGATGCCACGGTAGAATGTTTGTTGGATCATGGCTTCAGTCATGTCATTGTTCGGACATTCTTTAACCATCGTCCGATACCTTTCCCAAATCTCATGAAGCGATTCATTTGTCTCTTGTTTAAAAGCAAGGATCTCATCTCTTAGCGTCGCCATATGTCCCAGCGAGAAGCGCTTTGCTATGAATTTCTATGCCAACTCATCCCAAGTGGTGATGGAATGGTTGGGAAACCTTTCAAGCCAATCCAAAGCCTTCCCCCTTAGAGAAAATGGGAAAGCCTTACCCTCAATGCGTCCTCGGAGACATTAGTTTACTTGCTCCCCCAACATGTATCAACAAAACCTTTGAGATGCTTGTTTGCATTTTGGTGTGGAGCTCCGGTGAAGAAACCCCTTTGTTCCAAGAGTGTAAGCATGACATTGGTTATTTGAAAGTTTCCCGCCCTAATCCAGGGCAGGACTATTGTACTTGCATAGCCTTCATTGGGCAACACCTGGTGTGCTGCCCTTGGAGGAGCTGGGGGAGGGTTTGGAATATTATCATGAGGCGGTCGACCTCTCCTTTGTGCTTGAGGTTCAGGTATAATCTCCTCCCCGTGATCATCATCTACCTCCTCCCCCAATGAAAAATTTCCAAGAGCTTCATTGTTAAAAGCCATTTGGTACCTAAAAGCAATTCACACACAAATTAGAAAAATGGAAGGAAAGAAAAGCAAAACACACAAATACTCAGATATATAGCTAAAATCGTTTAACTCCCCGGCAACGACGCCAAAAACTGATCGGGTCCAAGCCTGCACTACTATTGAGTAGCGAGGATGGTCAATCCAGTTTTACCCAACAGAGTTGGAATCGAATCTGCAGGGAGTTAATTTGTATGAAGTTAGATTTATATCCGAGTCTAAATGTGGGTTTTGCTCTTAATTACACTTCCACACATGGTTGGTTTGTTTTCTACTTCTACGTCTATTCTATAGCATGCAATAGTTAAAACTAAGTTCAATGTTTTTGATGATGGTTTTCGGGTTTAAAGGGACTAGGGTAGTGACTTCTGCCTAGGTGGATATCTAACGAGTAGCAAGAATCTAGGGCAATTATGTGATTAATTGGGGTCGTAGTATACCTATCACACCCGGGTACTCACTCTATACCTCTCGGTAGTTTGAGTGATTTTACCCAATTTGGTTTTCTCAAGTCCAAACGGGTATTCATGCAATACAAGCGATGTTAGTTCAAGTCGGGTATTACTATCTCTAGGTTTAACCATTTAATTGGGGCTATCAATTTCTTGAGTTCACCCAAATTCCTTGTTAGCCTAGTTTTCCTAGACTTAGTCCCTCTTTCTCAAGTAGAGACTAAGTCATAAAGGCACGAATCAGTGTTTGCAACCACTAATTCCATAGTTCTAGCAAGAACTAGGCTAAATACTACTAACCCATACACATTCAAGCCCTAAAATTCAAGACCCATCAAATACCCACACAAGGGTTGGGTCACAACCCTAGCTATGAGTTTAGCTACTCATAGAAATAGCAGAAATCAAAGATGAATTAAATATAAAATCCATAATACTAGATTAAAATATGAAAAGCTAATGTTAAAAGTTGAATCTAGTACAAAATTGCCCAAGACAGTAAAATCTGGCTCACGTGCTCAGCAAGACAAAACTTAACCTAAAAATGTAAAAAAGATCTATTTATACTAAGCTGAAATTTCCGGAAAAAACTATCCATGCGGAGGTTTCGCGGCCGCG
Source organism: Nicotiana attenuata (assembly GCF_001879085.1). Classification (NCBI taxonomy): domain Eukaryota; kingdom Viridiplantae; phylum Streptophyta; class Magnoliopsida; order Solanales; family Solanaceae; genus Nicotiana; species Nicotiana attenuata. The sequence continues at coordinate 35,635,938 of NC_031996.1, read as the reverse complement.
CAATTTTGTTGCAGACCACTCTTAACATTTTTGCATAACTTGTGAAACTCTTTGAACCTTAGCAACTGCGGTCCACGGAATTTCAATCGCGGTCGCAGTGGTACTTTCGCAGCCGCCACTATGTGACGCAGTTCGCGTCCATGTCTGCGCCCAAAAACCACCTCTCTGATTCTCCATTTTGCTGTCCAAGAATTATTGGTCGCGTCCGCGTTGATACCTATACGGCCACACTTTTATGTCGCAGTCCGCATTTGTCACGACCCTATAACCGACCCAATCGTGATGGCGCCTATCGTGAAACATAGGCTAGCCGACACAACTCCCGAATTAACCATTTAATCAATAACAATCATTTTAAGCCTTTAATTAATCAGATATCTCATAATGTAAGTCCAAATGAATAGTGCGGAATAAATACACAAGCCCGACATCGGGGTGTCACAAGTCACGAGCATCTACTAAGGTCTGAACACCACTAAGAATCTAAAAATGTACTAAATACAGTCTGAGGAAGACAAGAGGGAGAAAAGTAGTGTTGCGAACGTCGGGCAGCTACCTTGCTAACTCCAATGACTCTGCCACTGAGCAATCAACACCCGCTACCGGGTTAAGAACTACCTGAATCTGCACACAAGGTGCAGGGAGTAATATGAGTACGCCAACTCAGTAAGTAATCAAAGTAAATGAAAGCTGAGCAGTAAGAAAACACGTAAGCCACGTCATAACACTACAGCAAATGCAGTATATTTCCAAAACAATACGGAAATCATTTACTTCATAAATCATGTTTAGTTTCGGTAAAACCTTTTAAAACAACTTTCAACAGTTTCAAACGAGTGATAAAATAGTGAGTAAAAATGATAGAAACGTAAACAGCCTCTCGGGCAAAACATGTACCATAAACCGCCCCTTGGGCATAATATCAACAGAACCAGCCCCTCGGGCTATCTCACAATCACTCGTAATCAGCCCCTCGGGCATAACATGAATCAAGAACCACCCCTCGGGAAACATGGATCAAGAACAGCCCCTCGGGCTTCAATATGAAACAACAACAGCCCCTCGGGCTACAACATATCACTCACACTGGGTACCCGTGCTCACTGGGGGTGTACAGTCTCCGGGAGGGGCCCCTTACGGCCCAAGCGCAATAACAAGCCATCTCGTGGCATAATCAAACAGGCTCTCGGCCTCATATCAATCACAAGCCACCTTGTGGCATAATAAACCAGGCCCTCGGCCTCTCATATATCACAAATAAGTACCACATGCTGCGGCGCGCAGCACGATCCCATGATATCCTCACAACACAAGCCCTCGGCCTCACTCAGTCAGATCTCACTCAAGCCCCTTGGGATGACGGTAAAACAAGTACTCGGCTCAAAATTATTTATGAGATCAAAAGGAGTGAATAAAATCGAGTTATGTAAACAGTAAGAATATAGCATGACTGAGTGTAAACATTAAACCAAAACAGTGAGGTAAAACAGTAGTAAAAGCTCCTAAGGGTCCAAACAATCGGCACAAGGCCCAGACACGGCATTTAGCCCCAAACACAATAATATTTTCCAAAATATAACAATATCAAATAGTTTCAAGTAAAATACGCAACTTAATAGTCGTACGGGATGGACCAAGTCGCAATACCCAACGGTGCACGACCCCACGCTCGTCACCTAGCATGTGCGTCACCTCAAAATAGCACAACGATGTGAAATTCGGGGTTTCATACCCTCAGGACAATATTTACAATCATTACTTACCTCAATCCGGTCCAAACTCTAGCCTGCGATGCCTTTGCCTCTCGACTCGGTCTCTAAATGCTCCAAATCTAAGAAAATACAGATTTATACCATCAAAATATGCTAAAGGAACAAAGCCCACTCGAAAATAGCCAATATACATAAAAAAATCCCGAAATTGGCCAAACCCGACCCCTGGGCCCACGTCTCGGAATTCGATACAAATCACAAAACTAGAATCCTTACACTCTCACGAGTTCATACATATCAAATACATCAAAATCCGACCACAAACGACCCCTCAAATCCCTAGATTTAGGTCTCCAATTTCCAAGCTTACAACCTTAAAAATCATCATAAAAACGAGTTTAGGGACCAAGGACCTTACCTCTAAGAAGCCCTCTTGAATTCTCCCTTCAATTAGCTCCCCAAACCTTCTTCCCGTTTGAAATGTTATGAAAAACCACTCAAAATCGAGAAGGGTGAAATAAACATATTCTGACCCAGCAAAATCGCACTTGCGATTAAAGTGTTGCATCTGCGCTACCGCTTTTGCGGTCAAAGCACCGCTTCTGTGGTTACTCACTTAAGTCCCATTTCTGCACCTGCGATCCAGACTCCGCATCTGCGGGCCCGCAGGTGCGGATCACATCCTGTATCTGCGCCTTCTCTCACTTTGCTTGAGGCCGCTTCTGCGGCTCCATATCCGCTTCTACGAGTCCGCACCTGCGGTCCCCTAGCCGCAGGTGCGGTTATGACAACAATAGAAAAACATCAGCTGCTAAACCCAACTCAAAATCTTCCGTCAACCATCCGAAATCACCCCAAGGCCCCCTGGACCTCAACCAAAAGCACAAACAAGTCATATACCACTATCCACACTTACACCAATCTTCAAAACACCTCAAACAACATTGAATCAACCAAATCACATCGGATTCAAGCCTAAGGTTCCAAAACTCTTCCAAATTCCGCTTTTGATCAAAAAGTCTATCAAACCACGTCCGAATGACCTGAAATTTTGCACACACATCCCAAATGACACAACGAACCTACTGCAACTCCCGCAATTCCATTTCGACCCCTATATCAAAATCTCACCTATCAACCAGAAAATGCCAATATTTCAATTTCGCCAATTCAAGCCTAAATCTACCACGGACCTCCAAAACACATTTCGATAACGCTCGGACCTCCAAAACACATTTCGATAATGCTCCTATGTCCCAAATCACCTAACGGAGCTAACCAAATAATAAAAATACAAATCTAAGATCAAACACTAAAAAGTAAAGACTGAGTCAAACCTTTCAAATATAAAGCTTCAAGCTGGGAATCATCCTTCCATATCTATTCCGATTAACCTGAAAGCCAAAACTGACGATTTACATTAGTCAGAATACATAATAGGGGGCTAGCCATACCCGAGATCTGGCGAGCGAAGTACAAAAGCTCAAAACGACCGGTCGGGTCGTTACAGCGTTCTACAGCTCTTGGCCCAGTCTTGGTCTTTGTTCATGTTTTGACTCCTTTATGAGTTGATCATGGCCACTTTGGCTCATTGTGAACAATACCTGCAAGCAAGCATAATATGTTAGTTTTCAGGAATACCTTCACGCATTTTAAGCCCAAAACGCAAGTAAAAAGAGAGCAAATAATGGTTAAAATCCCCACTTATCAATGACCTAAATTTCTCAAATGCGAACACCACCGCTAGCATCTCCTTCTCGGTCACTATGTAATTTAGTTGAGCACCACTCAGAGTTCTACTTGCGTAGTATATTGGATGCATGTCTTTGCCTTTTCACTGCCCAAGAACTGCTCCCACAGCATAGTCGCTCGCATCAAACATCAGCTCAAATAGTTGCTCCCAGTCAGGTGCAACTATGATAGGTGTTGTTACTAGCCTCTTATTTAATTCCTCAAAAGCTACCCTCCAGTCATCATAAAACACAAAAGGGTGATCTTTTTCAAGCAATTTACACAACGGGTTAGCAATTTTAGAAAAATATTTTATAAATCTCCTATAGAAACTGGCGTGTCCGAGGAAACTTCTTATTGCTTTGACGGAAGTGGGTGGTGGAAGCTTTTCGATCACATCAACCTTTGCACGATCTACCTTAATGATTTTACTCGACACTAGTTGCCCCAAGACTATACCTTCCTGTACCATGAAATGGCACTTTTCCCAGTTGAGTACCAGATTAGTCTCGATACACCTCTTCAATACTCTTCTCAAGTTCATAAGGCAATCATCGAATGATTTCCCCACCACTGAGAAGTCATCCATGAAAACCTCCATTATTTTCTCTACCATATTTGTGAAGATGGCCATCATGCACCTTTGGAATGTGGCAGGTGCGTTGCATAGGCCAAATGGCATTCTCCGAAAGGCATAGATACCGTAAGGGCAGGTGAACGACGCTTTCTCTCTATCCTCATGGGCAATAGAGATCTGATTATACCCTGAGTACCCATCTAAAAAGAAGAAGTGGGACCTCCCTGCCAATCTATCTAGCATCTGATCAACGAATGGAAGTGGAAAATGGTCTTTTCGGGTAGCCATGTTCAACTTTCTGTAATCCATACACATTCGCCGACCTGTGACTGTTCGTGTTGAAATCAACTCGTTCTTCTCATTTTCACTACCTTCATACCGCCCTTCTTTGGCACACACTGAATTGGGCTGACCCAGTTACTCTTAGAGATGGGAATATGATTCCCGCATCTAACCACTTAATCACTTCTTTCTTCACCACTTCTTTCATGTTGGGGTTCAACCTTCTTTGATGTTCTCTGGAAGGGTTGTGCCCATCATCCAGTAAAATCTTATGCATAAAGAAGGCTGGGCTGATACCTTTAATGTCTGCAATGGTCCAACCAATTGCAGTTTTCCACTCTATCAATACCTGCAAAAGTTGTTCTGCCCGCACATCTAACAAACTAGATGAGATAATAACAGGTAAAGTTGAGTTAGGTCCCAAGAAAGCATACTTGAGATGAGGTGGTAGTGGCTTCAGTTCCAACTTTGGTGGCTCTTCTATCGATGGCTTAGCTGAGGGAGTTTTCCTTTTTTCTAAGTGCAAAGGCTCAAATTCAAGCTCCCTTTTCCAAAACCCTTGGCCTTCAGGAGCAAGTACCCACTCCGCCAAGTCCTCTCATTTGCTTCATCTAAGTTCATGAGATAGGCTGCTAGCGGGTCTTTAGCGTTCAAGGTCTCATCTTCCTCCTCCAAAATTACATCCACGGCTTCTATTAGAGAGCAGTTAGCAAATTCACTTGGTCTCAGCGTAGATTTCTACACGTTGAATGTTATTTCTTCATCATTTAGTCTAATTTTGAGCTCTCCAGTTTTACAGTCAATTAAAGCTCTCTCAGTGGCCAAGAATGGTCGTCCCAAAATTATGGGAATGTCCTCGTCAACCCGACAGTCGAGAATGACAAAATTTGCTGGGAACACAAACTTCCCAACTTGGACTAATGCATCATCAATGATACCTGTGGGTCTCTTCAGTGTCCGGTTAGCCAGCTGTAGTAACATGGACGTGGCTCTAGCTCTTCCAATGTCTAACCTTTTGTAGATAGCCAAGGGCATCAAGTTTATGCTTGCCCCCAAAAAACAATGTGCCTTAGAAAACGCATAGTTACCTGTTGTGCATGGAATTGTGAAACTCCCTGGGTCAAACAGCTTCTCAGCTATGGGTCTCGTCACAACAGCACTACAAGTCTGAGTTAGTGTAACTGTGGCCAAGTCTTAAAAGTCGAACTTACGAGACATCAAGTCCTTCATCATTTTTGCATAACCAGGCATCTCCTTTAAGGCATCAATCAATGGAATGTTCACCTGAATTTGCTTCAACATCTCCAAGAATTTCATATACTGCTCATCTTTTTTATACTTGGCCAATCTCTGTGGGAATGGTGTTGGAGGTCGCTTCTTCCCTGTGATTTGAGTTTTATCTTGCTCAGGCACTGCTTTTACTGTCGTTTCTTGTGCTACCCCAGTCTCTTTCGCAACCTCTTTTTCTTTGCTGGTGTTCTCTTGTGCATGTTGTATCGTCACCTCAGTCAACCCTTTTGAATCATCTATCTCAATGGGTACTGGCACAAGTGTTTCAGTAGGTCGGCTTTCACGAGCAATTTCTTGCTCCAGATCTAGGTCTCTACCATTTCGTAGACTTACTGCCATAAGCTATTTCGGGCCCTGCTCTTTTGGATTGATTTGTGTGTCTGCAGGTAACGTCCCTTGGGGACGATTATTTAGATCCATCGAAATCTATCCTAATTAAATCTCAATACCCTTTATCGCTGATTCATGTGAGTCTACTCTCTCAGTTATTTTTCTAGTGGACTCAATCAGTTGTTTCAGCATTCCCTTAAGTTCAGAAAACCCATCATCTTCTCTCACAATCTATTGTTGTTGAGGTTGTTGATAAGCCTGCTGCTGATTTTGCTGGTTGTAACCCTGTTTCCTTTGGTAGGGCACCACTTGACCCTGTGGTCGCATAGCTCCAGGATTGTTGCTATTATTGTACTGCTGTTGTGTTGGTCTGTATTGTTGATTCTGTTGACCCCAATTCTGACCACCTTGCCTCTGTCCCCCATAGATGGCCACAAAGTTCATATCTTCCTGATATTGCTGGTTGTCACCTTCCGCACTCCATGAGCAAATATATGGTTGGTTAATGCATGGCGTACATAAGCCCTCATTAGTTGCCTCAACTATGTGTACCTGCTGCTTCTGGCCTGATTCATCTATCTTTTTGGTGAGGATACTCATTTGCGTCTCTAGAGTGGCCATATTTTCAGCTATGGAGTTGTTTGGGTCCAAAAAAAGCCATTGAATGAACTATATAAGTGATTGTAGATTCTCTTGTCATCCATCATGCGTTTTGGGCCATCATATCAAGTAGAATCTTGCTTTTCTGAATGTTTTGCTAAAAAATGCTCCACTTGCTAAAGCATCAACATTGGCCTTTAAGCTGTCTGCCAATCCCATGTAAAACCTCTGCCCCAACATCTTCTCTGGAATGCTATGATGTGGACACTTAACCAGCATACCCTTGAACCCCTCCCACGTTTCTTGTAATGTTTCTGCTGGTTCCTGCCTGAAGCTCAATATCTCATCAATTTGCTTAGCAATCTTATTGGGTAGGTAGAATTTGTTCACAAATCGCTTGACTAATTCCTCCCAAGTAGTGATGGAGTTTATGGGGAGTGAATTAATCCAAGTATGAGCCTCTCCCGTCACCGAAAATGGAAACAACAACAACTTTATTGCTTTCCGTGTCACATTAGGTTGCCTTTGCGTGACACATATTGACAGGAAATTCTTCACATGCTGCTGAGGATCTTCAACATATGACCCTGAAAACAGTCCCTTATTCTGCAACAAATGCAACATGTTGTTTGTGATTTGAAATGATTCTGCTTGTATCTGAGGGACTACAATTGCGGTTGCTAGGTTGTCGGCGGTGGGTTGTGCCTAATCATACAAGGCTGCTTCTGGCACAAGAGGCACCACACCCTGATTGTTCGGGTCATTCGCATTGTTTCTGTTGTTTACTTCGTCTCCCATGTCCGGTTTAATTTATTCTGTTAAATTCTGTTGTTGTTTGCCCTGCTTATCTGCACGATTCGGTGCCTTGAAAACTTTCTTAGGATCTGATAATGCTTCAAATAATTCACCAGTTCTTGAGGAGTTTCTAGGCATGCACCTGTAACACCCAAGACTACAAACGTTAGAATTTCAATGTATTTAGTTTAAATTTAAGAAAATTGACTACACTAAGAATTTTAGCACTTCTTTTAGCTGCAATTAATAACACTATTAATTCCCTCGCAATGGCGCCAAAATTTGGTCATGCCCAACTATGCTTTATAAAAAGAACTAAGCGGTCATTGCAAATATATTCCGGTCAATAAGTCCGGAGTCAAATCCCACAGGGAATTAACCTATTAAACACAGCTACTAGACTCACACAAATTCACGTAATCAATATTCAGAAATATTTAAGTAACAAATTGGATGTTTACAAACTAAATATTACGTAATAAAACTGAAAAAAATAATAACTAACTACGAACGGGTTATAGACAAGAATAGAATGATCTAAGGTTATGATTTCCCCTATTGTCGGAATCCTTTCCGCTATGTCTTCTATAAATTTACCTAAGTCTTCTCTACCGATCATGAGCACTCTGACTGTCGTAACTCTCTTCCGAGTAATTACTACAATATACTAGACATATTCTCCCGAATTACGCTAGCTGGCCTTACTTATAGCTCACTCAGATCGCACCAAGGTTTCGTTATCCCTAGTTCCATCTTTAAACCCTTCGTATTGGTCCCTCATATAAGTGAGGAGTGATGTTGTTTCACAACTACCTAAATATGCACTCTTTCCCGAGTAATACATACTAAATAGGCACAGTTAATTGAGGGCCCTTCAATCAACAACAATAATAATATAGTCGAACAAGATTAGGAGTTTATCTACTCATAATTGTTTGCATAACTACAACAGAAGAATTCATCATCAATAATAAAAAAAGGGAAGAAGAAAGATAAAAACTCGTTTTCGAATCTTCCGACTTGCTCCTTGCCTGTTCTTGTCTTCCAACTTCTTCTAAAAACCAAGATACCCTCTTTTTGGGCGAGCTAGGATTCATATAGGTCAAGGAAAATCGACTCTGGAATTACAATTTTAGCCCTAAAATAATTTTTCTTGAAGGACGTGCGCGGCCGCACCTGGGCAGGTGACCGCGCATCTGGCCGCGCACTTTGTAAAATTTCTACCTGACTTGCGCGGCCCAGTGCGCGGTCGCGCACCAGGTCCATTTTCTGAACTCTTCTTCGTTCTTCTTTTTAAGTGCGCTAACCTCCTTCGATCCTCTAACGAACTCCCAATTTACTCCATAAGCTTTTACTTGGCCTTCAACACTCCATATTAGCTCAAAATGCTCCTTAATCTCCTTGTAGCCCAGAATTTCTCCTACAAAGCATAAAACACTCAATCAGAGCAATTTACTACCATTTAACGCTCAAACATCAGTAAAGTGCAGCCAATATAGAGTGCAAATAGTGGCCAAAATACATAGTTATAGCCTACTATCAATAATAAATAGTTAAATCCATAAAATACCATATTAGAAAAAGAATCTAATTCTATTAATTTCAGTATTAAGACTCAAATTTGGTAAAAGTGCTAAATAAGGATTTAAAAAGTAGAAAACAAAATGTATTCTAAATCAGTTTTTATTAATTATATATCTTTTTTTAATTACAAAATTTTAGCCTAACATTAGTTATTTTTATACTTTATATTGTCATTTATCAAATTTTTTCATGAGTCATAGGACCAACCTTTCTTTCCCAAATATCTAAAAGATAAAAAGATTTTCTCAATTTATGTTTTTGACAAATCTATAAAAAATTTAGAATAAAATATAGCTAACCATGTTTGTGTCCTCTCGAATGAACTTGAGAATAGTTTTCTGAAAATATTTCAAAGAAATTCTAAAATCTTTAAGTTATTTGTTTTTGCTGAAACTAAAGAGGGAGCATAATAGTTTGTGAAATTGAATATATTGCATGATGGTTGAGGACTTTTTTGGGACATAATTTCTTCTATTTATTGAGTTAGCTATATAATATATACTTTCGTCGATTTCAGTGTAACGACCCAATCGGTCGTTTTAAGCTCTAGCGCGTCGTTCGGCAGTTTGAGGCCATGAGGAGCTTCACTTCATGTATTATGACGTGTACGCATGATCGGAACTGGAATTCGGGGAGTTCGGATTAGATTTTGAAAGAGAATTCTCATTTCGGAAGCTTTAAGTTGAAAGAATTGATTAAGATTGGATTTTTGAGTAAACGACCTCGGAATCAGGTTTTGAAGGTTCCAGCAGCTTCGTATGATGATTTTGGACTTGGGCGTATGCCCGGATCGGGTTTTGGGTGACCCGGGAGCGTTTTGGTGCCTATGGTGGAAGTTAGCATTTTGGAAGAATTTCATAAATTTGGGTTAAAGTGCATTTCAATGCTATCGATGTCCGTTTGAGATTCCGAGTCTGAGAATAGCTCCGTATGGTAATTCTGGTATTGGGAGCGCAATCGGAAGTGAATTCGGAGGTCCGTAGTTCATTTTGGAGTCATTTGGCTAAAGATAGAAGCTTGAAAGTTTTGAGAAATTTGACCGGAAGTGGACTTTTTGATATCGGGTCGGATTCCGATTCCGGAAGTTGGATAGGTCCGTAATGTCAAATATGACTTGTCGGCAAAATTTGATGCCAATCGGACGAGATTTGATAGGTTTCGGCATCAAATGTAGAAGTTTGAAATTTTAAAGTTCATTAAGCTTGGATTGGCGGTCGATTCATGATTTTAGCATTGTTTGATATGATTTGAGGCCTCGAGCAAGTCCGCAATGTGTTTTGGGACTAGTTGGTGTGGTTGGATGGGGTCCCGGGGGCCTCGGGTGGATTCCGGATGGTCAACGGATCGAAAATAGAATTAGAGGAAGGGCTGAAACAGCTGGGCTTCTGGTGTAACCGCACCTGCGTGAGGAGCACCGCAGGTGCGGGCCCGCAGGAGCGGGGGTGACCCGCAGAAGCGGCTGGAAGTGGAGGGATCAGAGACCGCAGGTGCGAAGAAATTCCCGCACCTCCGAGGTCGCAGACGCGGTCTGGGCAGCGCAGAAGGAGTTTGGGGCAGCTGGAGGAGGACCGCAAAAGCGGTATTGGAACCGCACGTGCGGAACCGCAGAAGCGGTCAAGTGATCGCGGGTGCGAAAGCGAGCTGGGCAGTGTGTTCATTTTAAAGACGGGGTCTCAGCCATTTTCACTTCATTTTCTCCATGGGAGCCGGTCTTGGGGAAGTTTTGGAGCTCCATCTTTGTCATCCATGTCAAGGTAAGTGGTTTCTACTAGTTTTGAGTTAAATACTTGGATTATATATGGATTTGAACTTGAAAATTAGTGAAAATTGTGGTTTTTTGGTGGAAGACCTAGAAATTGATATTTTGGATTTTTACCACGATTTTGGACATGAAATTGAGAGTAAATTATATATTTGAGTTCGTGAGGTCATGGGTAAACTTTATCTTCGAAAAATTTCGGAGTCCGGGCACGTGGGTCCGAGAGCGTTTTTGCCAACTTTTCGATCGGGGTTAGAAATTGTTATAAATTGGATTATTATTAGTAATTGAACATGTATTAATGGGTTTATATAATTATTGGCTAGTTTTGGAATGTTGAGCATCAATTTGAGTCTTCGGAAGGGCGTGGAATGCTGGTTATGGAACTTCGGAGCAAGGTGAGTCTCCTTTCTAACCTTGTAAGAGGAAATTGTCCCCATAGGTGAATTAATTGGATATGTGCTTCTATTTGTGGGGGCTACGTATGCACGAGGTGATGAGAGTTCGTGCATAGCTACTATTACGCTTAAGTCCGGGTAGTTTAGGACCCAAAAACATGCTTTACTTGCAATATTTGAAATCTTGTTGTCAATTTAAAAATGCTTAAAACATATCGAACGTGTAAATGATTTCTAAAAGACTAGTCATCGTTTCTCGATTTTTAAAAGAGAAATTGCCTTTTCTTGGATAATTTGCTCCTTGATGAGTTCTTGATTGACTGTTTGAATGTGTTTGCATATTGTGGAAACGCCTTAGTAGATTAAATAGATGCATCTATAGTTCGCGCTATTCGACCCTCTGGCATTGCACAGTTTAAATATTGTTGGATCGGGTCGTACGTCCTCGACATGATTTGCGCATGCTTGTAATGTTTGCCTTAGAAATTATAAATGTTGATATCTGTTCTCCCTGGCCTGAGATAAATGTATAAATAGTGAAAAGGAATTTGGGAATTTCCTATAAAAGAAAGGATTGTTCATTGGCTTCATCCTATTAAGTTACAATCATGTTCATAAAAAATACTTGATTTATAATATTATTGATGTATCATTATTGGACCACTAGTAAGTGTCGACGTCGACCTCTCGTCTCTACTTCTTCGTACTCATGCTACACTTGCTGTGCATTTTTATTGCACAGGAACATGTGATTCTATTGGCTTACTGGGCGTAGCAGTATGGATGATACGGAGACTAGGTGAGCTGCATTCCTCGAGGCGACCCATAACCAGTATAATCTTTTTCAGCGTATTGTATTTACTATCTGTCCAATTTATATTTCGGGCAGTTATTGTACTCCATTTGATTTCTTAGTAATTGCTCATGCACTTGTGACATCGGATTCTGGGACGATTATGGGATTATTTAATATTAAGTTTGTTTAAGACAATCAATACCTATTCGGTGGAATTCATTGTTTATTGTTTAATGTATAAAGGAAACTATTTCGAAAATATTAAGACAAGAAATTTCTAGTAAATCGGTGTTGGCTTGCCTGACAATGGTGTCCGGCGCCATCACGACCCTTAGTGGATTTTGGGTCGTGACAACATGGTATCAGAGCACTAGGTTCCCTTAGGTCTCACAAGTCATGAGCAAGTCTAGTAGAGTCTTGCGGATCGGTATGGAGACGTCTGTACTTATCTTCGAGAGGCTACAGGGCTATTAGGAGCACTTCCCTTCTTGATTCCTCATCGTGCGGTTTGATTCCCTTTGAGTCTTATGCCTTCGTTTCCTTTCCATTCAATCTTATGCGATGCGAAGCGCTGGTCATGAATCGGCGAGTGAGCAATTGCAATGGTACTACGAATGTGGTACGGGCTGTTTCTCCCTACGTGGTTGTTTGAGCTATTGTCGTCGCCTTGTGGAAGGATATTCCGTCGTTTCAGCTCAGTAGCTGTACTTTCGAGAGCTTCTAGATTATGCACAGGTTGTTACAATGCTTATGAATAATTATCGCGCAGTATTAATGAGAGGGTGGAATGCTTGCCTATGTGTCGGGGCAGTGAATGACTTGAGAGGAGGTTTACTAAGTGTATGATTCAGAGATCCAGTATCTTATTCCGGCGGAGGAAAGGCAATCGAACTATGAATGAGCAGGCTTGGGTTGATAGGGTAATGAGACTTGGTGTTTCCAAGTGTGGTGGAATTTTTATCTACGGCGTGGTGTCGTCATCCTTGATTGAATATATTAAGTTCACCGGTGTTATGATCTTCTACAATTCACCTTTGGAGCAGGATATTGTTGGATAATATTGAAGAAAATGGCTCTCAGAGATCGCGGTGTGCCGTGGTTCAGGATTGAATCGGTGTTTCTAATGTCGACGGCTCGGGAAGAAAGATCTTCGGAAAGGTTTAAAGTAGTAGCGATCTGTTGGTGCAAGTACATAGAGATAGATGTTGATTTAAGGCAACAACTGGGCGGCGAAAGGCGAGGAAGGATATGTGGGAAGTATCATGCGGTAGTTAACTTCTAGAAAGGCCAGGTGTAAGAAGCGAAGGTCGAGTAGTTTCTTGAAGAGGTGAGTTTGCCCAAAATGGGAGAGTGGCAGAGTGGTATATGGGTGTAGTGGCAGGATAACCGCATGCCTTAAGGAAGTTTGGAATGACCTAGGAATGATAGTGGACGGTGATTGGGTCTGCGGGTTTAATTTGAATTATTGGCTATTATACGGCGGGAGATTTGATATGACAGGAAGGAGTTGCTGGATATAAAGAAGGATACAACATGATTTTGAATTGGAAGATATTGTCGTGTATTTAGGTTATGTCCATAAGAAGAGAACGGACTAGTGCAGTTGGCGAATGAGCACGGGCTCAGGATGGGTTATAGATGTCATAGTGATTATACCCCATGCAACATCGTTGGGAGATGTCGGCATGTAATTTCCACATGTGGGTTATCTCCTGTGAGAAGATCAACGGTCGCATGGTTGGCAAAGCTTCAGCGAAGAATCCTATTGGCTACGGCAAAGAGATCGGTCATGTGAAGGCGTTTGATGATTCAGAGTATTCATAAAGGGTTTTACAGAAAGACTTCGAGGAATCTGGCAGTTTGATTGTGCAAGATCATGTCAATAAGAGATAGAGAATCTTGGTAGGTTCCAAAGTTGTGTAATAGTAGCTCCAAGCTAAGTGGGAGAGTCCCACCGCCTACGATTGGGTTACACGGTTAATTACTTATGAGGTTTCAGGTTATCGGTGTATTGGCGAGTTATTACAGCTAAGGGAAAAGAATATAAGTGGTCATTCGAGGCAAGGGATTTGATGAAGATGTGCTACGGTTGGCCTTATTGGATCGTGTTCAGGCTTTTGGGGAGGTTCAGGATTTATGCTTTGTATAGATGCGGGTTTCAAGGAAAGTGATTCCGCCGGGTGCTTCGTCGAGAGGGTGTTCATGTACTAGAAGATTTTTGGAGTTGATTATATTTGGGACCAAGTCAGAGTGGGTGGCTCTCAATAAAAGTCCTAGTGGACTCAAATGTTAAAGTGTGGTGTCAAAGGATTTCGAGTCCATAAGTATGGTTAAAAATAGAGCTTTTGCAGCGGATTATGAAAGCAGGCTTGGAATTTTCTATGATTTCTGAATTTTCTATGATTTCGGCGTGCAGTATAACATTTGGGGGAAAAGAGAGAAAATGACTTGGATTCATAGGAGAGTTATCAGAATGGGCGTGTCAATTGAGGATGCGAATATGCGCGCAAGGAAGGTATAAATGGTTCGTGAAATTAGAGACAACATGGTCTCGTGTTGCAAGGCCACTCGCGATGAGTGCGGGTTAAGTGCGTTATGTGTTGAACAGAGTTATTATTATCTCTAAGGCAATTAAGGATAAATTGGAAGAGGTTGAATTGGTTAGCCATGGTTTAATTGGCATAGTGGCAGCAGTGATCAGTTCCTTCAGCGTGATTAAGTTATGCATGTAACTTGTGACGGTATGTATGAGGCTTGACGGCCGCCGTGATTGATTGTATCAAAAGTATTCAAGTATTATGACATGTTATGGGTAGGCAGATCCCGGAAGGATTATGGCGGTTTAGACCACTACTTGAAGATTTGCATGCTCTACAGTTATGAAGATTTACTCGTGTGTTGCTATGGTTCTCTCAGAATGAGCTAAGTAAAACATTTTTATATGATGAAGTGTTTACCCTATTAGTGGTTCAGGAGTTATGATGAAATTCTGGCACTATCGCATATTGGCATGTTAGGTGCAGTGAGCGGTATGAAATTTGGAAGGATCAAGGTTGCGGTTCGGCGTTGACAAGGATGTCACGAGCTCGGATGATCAGGAAAGGGATTTAAATGTTTAGAGTAAGCTGTCATTGTCTTCAACGTCGCCTGAGGTAGGTGTTTTGTGAAAAAGGCTTTGCATCCTGGTTAAGGATTCTTGATCGCTTTCCAGCGTTAGTGCGGGGTGGTATGGATGTACAGACCTGTTATCTGTTACGGAAGGTCATGGGAGCGTGCACCATGAGAAGGTTGTATAAATGTGGCATGTAGTCACTTAATTGATTGAAGAATTAAACCAAGTATAAATATTGTGGTGATATCGTTAATTTGAGAATTGATGCATGGGGGGGGGGGGGAGGGGGCACTCGATTTATTGGGTTGTGGACTGTTGAGGATTACTCCGGTTATGATGGTTGTTATTGTGTGTTATGGGAAAAAGGGGGTTATTATGGACCCAGGAAAGATTATGGACCTAGTTCGGTACGATCAGAATCGGCTTGAGATCTGCGAATGGGTTTAAGTATGAATATGGGCTCTGTATCAGGCCGGATATGTTCATTTCAGCATAGCGCTCCTTATGGAGGAGTATTCGGACGTTGGATGTTGTTTCGTCGTCGGCTATTTTATGTAATGCTATATTGTGCCGTGTGGGTTGTGAACGTCTCGATAATTTTCTTATGTGTGGAGGTTCCGCGTAGCGATGGTGTTATGTGAGCAGGATGGCTCTTTAGTTTCAGATTATATATCGCACCTCAGTTGTGCTTGAGTTTGTTGGCTTATGGCGCTATATGTCTCCCCAGGGATGGTATTATGCACTTAGCGTGCTTGGGACCGGTATTCGGTATTTTGTTGTAATGAGCAATTTAGCTCAGTGTGTATCTCCTTAGGTAAATTTTATGTGTGGAACGGGTGGCACGCCGCCATGGGTACGTTGTTTGGATCGGGTTGCACACTGCAACAGTATGATGTTGAGTACAGTTTTCTGTATTCTAATTTTTGTGTGTTTTGTTTTCCATTTTATGAGGAAAGTCCATATTAGCAGCGTGAGTTGAGTAGTCCCTTCCAGAGTTCGTTTTCCTTATGTATCGCGTTCGAGTTTGTAGATCATTGGCACATTGTGGCATCATATGAGACTTTTGGTCATGTCTGCGGTGACTGTTACCTGAGCAACTCGTACTGGGTTAGACGAGATTATTGGATCTAAGATCGGAGCAATCGGGTTATATGAAGTATATTAAAGAGCAAAGATCATTATTTGGTTCAGATTGAGGTAATGGTTCTTGTCAGGAATATAGACTCAAGGATTTGTTGACTCGGCAGTTGGTTATGAAATTCTACACATCTCTCTTCCTTCGTGGCGGGCATGCAAAGGTCGGGACAAGAGGTATATAGGTCATGAGATACATTGGGAGTATCTGATTCGTGGAATTTCGGCTATTATGATCAGAGAATGTTATTATGGTTCTGTGAATGATGTGGCGCAAGGTGAGAATTCAACGAAGGTATGCAGTTATGTTATGGTACCTTGTGTAGTGATTGTTACGGTGTTCATATATTGGAAGCACGCCTGGCAAAGAATTTCGGATGACGAAACTGTGCTCTAAGGCCCATTTGCCTAAATAAAAGAGGATATCTTCAGATTTGATCGAGCTAATGTGCTCGACTGAGTTGTGGTAGCACGGGTAGGTGCACGAGGTGTTAAACAGTGATTTTGGACAACTTCATTGCAGTTCTCAACATGTTCGAGGACGAATGTATGTTTAAGTGGGAGAGAATGTAACAGCCCGACAGTTCGTTTTGAGCTCTAGCGCGTCGTTCGGAAAAATTGAGGCCATGAGGAGCTTCACTTTAGGTATTATGACGTGTACGCATGATCGGAATTGGAATTCGGATTAGATTTTGAAAGAGAATTCTCATTTCGGAAGCTTTAAGTTGAAAGAATTGATTAAGATGGAATTTTTGAGTAACGGACCTCGGAATCGGGTTTTGAAGGTTCTAGCAGGTTCGGATGATGATTTTGGACTTGGGCGTATGCCCGGATCGAGTTTTGGGTTACCCGAGAGCGTTTTGGCGCCTATGGTGGAAGTTAACATTTTGGAAGAATTTCATAAATTTGGGTTACAGTGCATTTCAATGCTATCGATGTCCGTTTGAGATTTCGAGACTGGGAATAGCTCCGTATGGTGATTCTGGTATCGGGAGCGCAATCGGAAGTGAATTCGGAGGTCCGTAGGTCATTTTGGAGTCATTTGGCTAAAGACAGAAACTTGAAGGTTTTGAGAAGTTTGACCGGAAGTGGACTTTTTGAAATCAGGGTCGGATTCCGATTCCGGAAGTTGGAATAGGTCCGTAATGTCAAATATGACTTGTCGCAAAATTTGAGGTCAATCGGACGAGATTTGATAGGTTTCGGCATCGAATGTAGAATTTTGAAATCCTAAAGTTCATTAAGCTTGGATTGGAGGTCGATTCATGATTTTAGCATTGTTTGATATGATTTGAGGCCTCGAGCATGTGGATCCGAGGGCGATTTTGTCTTTTTGATCGGGGTTAGAAATTATTATAAATTGGATTATTATTAGTAATTGAACATGTATTAATGGGTTTATATAATTATTGGCTAGTTTTGGAATGTTGAGCATCAATTTGAGTCTTCAGAAGGGCGTGGAATGCCGGTTATGGAACTTCGGAGCAAGGTGAGTCTCCTTTCTAACCTTGTAAGAGGGAATTGTCCCCATAGGTGAATTAATTGGATATGTGCTTCTATTTGTGGGGGCTACGTACGCACGAGGTGACGAGAGTCCGTGCGTAGCTACTATTATGCTCAAGTCCGGGTAGTTTAGGACCTGATAGATCTTAAACACTCTTGCCTTATGTTTTGATGATCTAACAAACTTACTGCTCAGAACCAGTTAGGGAACCTGACTTACTTTGGATTGCTGCAAACTCTAACGGACTCCAATAAAAGATGAACTGCTACAGATTCAGGAGCTAGGAACCAAACAAGGACCTGATGCTCCTGTGGTTCCTATATAACAGTACAGAGTCATTTGGACACAGTTGGAACTGAAGTGACTGATAGCACTGTTTCTGCCGCACTGCACCACACTGTCAGCCCACTCATTCTCTAACCAAACAAAATACTCACATCATTTCAAGTGATGTGATCAAGATGTACCAAAGGGGCTTTATACAAAAACATCACTGGAAGGTTTCTGTTTCTCATTCAAGCCTCTAGCAAAAAACAGAAAAATCATTCTCTCAAGCTTGAAGAACAAGGCTGAATGCCACTACGGACCAGTTCCTAAAAGATTGATTGTTGCTGTCCTAGTTGAGTTGTAACCTTGTTATTGTACTTACTATATCTCCTAAATTGCTTACTTAGAAGCATACTGATTAGGAATTCTCTTGTAAATTCGTAAACTCGTTGAGTTTATGTTGTGACTAGATTTAGTCATAAGGAAAAGTCTTTGTAATCGTAGAGTTACAAAGTGGCTTGTGGTGACAGCACCACAAGTTAGAAAAAGCCTTTGTAACTAGGATAGTCACAAAGTGGCTTGTGGTAAAGGTACCACAAGTTAGTTGAGTAAATCCTTTGCAATCGGAAGTATTGTAAAGTGGCTTGTAATAGGTAAGATTACAAGTTAGTGAAGTTAAAAGCCTACAGTGTAGGTCGTGATTTTTTGATCCCCTTGTGCGGGATTTTTCCACGTAAAAATCCTCTGCCTCATTTACTTACTGCTTTACTAAGTGCTCTCAGCAGAAACTTGTAGAGAACCAGGTACTCTACTATTTGGTGGATCCATACAAACTAACAGGACCCAAAAGCATGCTTTACTTGAAATATTTGAAATCTTGTTGTCAATTTAAAAATGCTTAAAATATATCGAACGGGTAAATGATTTCTAAAAGACTAGTCATCATTTCTCGATTTTTAAAAGAGAAATTGCCTTTTCTTGGATAATTTGCTCCTTGATGAGTTCTTGATTGACTGTTTGAATGTGTTTGCATATTGTGGAACGGGCCGAACGCCTCGGTAGATTAAATGGATGCATCTATGGTTCGCACCATTCGACTCTCTCGCAGTGCACAATTTAAATATTGTTGGATCGGGCTGTACGTCCTAGGCATGATTTGCGCATGCTTGTAATGTTTGCCTTAGAAATCATAAATGTTGATATATGTTCTCCCTGGACTGAGATAAATGTATAAATAGTGAAAAGGAATTTGGGAATTTCCTATAAAAGAAAGGATTGTTTACTGGCTTCAACCTATTAAGTTACAATCATGTTCATAAAAAATCCTTGATTTATTATATTATTGATGTATCATTATTGGACCACTAGTAAGTGTCGACGTCGACCTCTCATCTCTACTTCTTCGAGATTAGACGGGATACTTACTGAGTACACATTGTTTTCGTACTCATGCTACACTTGTTGTGCATTTTTGTTGCACAGGCACATGTGATTCTAGTGGCCTACTGGGCGTAGCAGCATGGATGATACAGAGACTAGGTGAGCTGCATTCCTTGAGGCGACTCGCAGCCAGTATAGTCTTTTTCAGCGTATTGTATTTACTATCTGTCCAAATTGTATTTCGGACAGTTATTATACTCTATTTTGATTTCTTAGTAATTGCTTATGCATTTGCGACACCAGGTTCTGGGACGATTATGGGATTATTTAATATTAAGTTTGTTTAAGACAATCAATACCTATTCGGTGGAATTTATTGTTTATTGTTTAATGTATAAAGGAAGCGATTTCGAAAATATTAAGACAAGAAATTTCTAGTAAATCGGTGTTGGCTTGTCTGGCAATGGTGTCCGGCGCCATCACGGCCCTTAGTGGATTTTGGGTCGTGACATTCAGGAACTTAAACTTTTTTTATAACTTAAACGCATTTTTTTAATATAATTTTTATATAATATTTTTAAAAAAAAATTTCTCATTGATAGAATTCACGCGCAACGCGCGTACTCTAAAAACTAGTATTACTAGAAAGGTTCGGCAATATTACATGTTATTATAGCGTTGTCACTCCTACGGATGCCATATATGACATTGAAATTAATTACCAAGTTTTGGCATGTTTCCTACAGACACTGACCAACATAGGTGTAACAACAGAAACTCCTTCTTTATCCGCCAGCATCCTGGTCACAACAAAGGGAGGTGATACAACAAATTATAAAATAGATTATTTATCATGCCATCCATACGGTTTGGCGCGACTTTGCTATTTAGGGTTCGTTTGGTACGAAAGATGAGGGATAATTAATCCCGGGATTAAATTTGAGATGAGTTTATCTCATGTTTTTGGGATAATATTACTTTATAACTAATCTTGAGATAATTTGTTTCCGACCGGACGACCCGTTAGGAATATACTTTGCTATTTATCGTATTACAATGTTGCTAGTTTGCTACTTCGGTAAATGTGACCTTTCACATATTTCGTTCTTTGAAGACAAACTTTGTTTCGAAAATCAAACCAATAATATCCTAAGGAAAACCACTTAAAGGTAGGTTTTCACAAATCCTAACACATATAATATTCAGAAACCTTTTGCTTAGAAGTTAGTTTCCAAATATGTTTATCAAAAATTGGTCCAAATTTTAAGCTCAACAGCTAAACCAAAATAAAGCAAAAATCATGCAAAACCTTCTTTACGAGTTTTATTGGCAATGCACTAAGAAATGATACTTTATGAAAAAAGAAAATGTGTTACAAGACATAAATCATTATTTAAATTTTTCAAAAAGCTTCTGACTCTATTCAACTTGCTTTAAATCCCCCAGAAAAAGAAGAGGAAAAACCAATTAATACGAACCGTGTACACCATTAGGCAATTATATAATTTATCTATATCTATATCTATATCTATATATATCTATATATATACTCTATACTATATTAAAAGTACGAAGGCCCTTAGCGAAATGTCGTTCGCCTTTTCTACCCCTTTAAAATAGAATTCACATTGGACAAAATAGTTGTTTGGATTATTCTCCTAATTTTTAAAAATTGTCAGTTAATTAATTTCCTACTATTTAGGAATAGTCATTTAATTATCTAAGTCTAAGCTAAATAAAAGAATAATATCTTTCCAAAAAGGAATCGAAATAGTTTTCAATTATACCCTATTACAAAAGGAAATTCTAACTGTTGTTATGGGAAACTTTTCGGCAATTTTGCTGATTATCAAACAAAAGTAGGAACTTTTCTTTTACCCTTTTTATTTACATTTTAAATTGTAAAAAACTTTTCAGCGAACTTTTAGATTATCAAACAATTCGGAACTTTTCTTTTACCCCTATTTATTTGCATTTTGGATTGTAGAAATGTTATGATTCTACTTTAAATACAATTTAATTTATTCTTGTAAAGTGGAATGTTCGTTTAATTTCAAGTAAGAAAAGAACAACCTTTAGATCTCTACAAAATTATTTTTAATGCGAACTTATATTCAAAACAAAGAATATAATAACTAAAATAATTATTTGTGTATGAACATTGACATTTCATCTTACCCTTCAATTACGTACTATATCTTCAAAATAATATACATTTAAAATAATAAAATTAATTTATAATGAATAATAGGTCAAACTAAAGCATATTCTTTGTATGAAAATTGAAGTTGGACATAAATTTGTGATATTTGAAAAACAAATATATAAAGTTAAGTTCAGAAAGGTATTTGAAAACCATGTTTACCTTTTTAAGTTGTTTCCTAAAAAATTTAAAGGTTATAGACTGATTGAATTGCTGTTGTAAGCGATGTTAACACAAGTTTCTTTCTTTATAAAATTAGCTAAACGAAATCAACATTCTTTACTTTAAGGAACTTATACTATTTTCTTTAATTTTTATATTATAATTCAAGATACTTTTTAAAAAATGTTTATGTGATTTTAAAAAGTTTCTACTCATGACATGGAATACACACAACACGCGTACAAAGCCCTTCAAAAAATCATTCGTTTTTTATACCCCTTTAAAATAGAGTTTCTAATGGACAAAATAGTCATTATCATCTTATTATTTTTCTAATATTTAGGAGTTTCAATAAAATTTTAACTATTAAATATTTTTTAATTTAAATTATATAAAAACTACTAATATTAGGAAATTAAATATTTCCATAACTATAATATTCTTAGCATATTGTAGAAGAAGAAATCATAATTGGGCGTTCGTGACTTCTTTAGAAGTCCTTGTTTTCATAAAACAAGAATTATTTCAAAGAAAAATAAAATAATCCGTAGTCTTTTATTCTCATAATAATAAAAAATTAAAATTGAACAACTAAATTGGGGTAGAAAAAGTAATAAATATTTCTGGCATAATAAAAAAAGGTTTAATTTGAGCACCGAAGTTAGCTACCAAGCTTTTTTTTTTGTCTATATTTATATGATTTTTAAATTTTTTTCTACTGATTAAGATAATATACACGCGCAATGCGCGTATCATAAGACTAGTTGTTATAAAAGCACGAATAATTTATACTAAATATTGAACGACTAAAATATCTCCAAAATATTGATCGACTTTTATAACCTTAAATATTTATATAATTTAAGGCTAAAATTGTAAATCACCTAAAGTTGGTATTTTTTTCCGATTTAAATTACACATATGTCGAGCCTACAAAGTTGATTTCGGGTCAAATTCTTTTGGGACTCTATCATTAGCCCATTTCTTCTTGGATAACTGATGCTTTGTATAATAGCTTCTTTTCAGACAGCATATTGTTCCTTCAGATGCTTCGTCGTAACTTTGCAATACAACCTTTGGAATCTTAGTCAATTAAGGCTTGTATCTATGACTGTTAGAACAAGAATTGCAACAATATTAGAAAATAAACTTGCTTGGCTTCGAGGCACGTACAGAAAACGTTTCTTGAAGATAGTTGGAGTCTCTTCCACGAGCAAACGGAAGAATAAATGACAACTCTATCTCTGGGATTCAACTAAGCCACACAAGTAGCATTTAAGAATGTTGCTCTTCTATTCTTGAATCCATGATTTCACCATTTGATCAATGTCTCTTATAATATTTTAAGGGAAAAGTAGTTTGTGAATTGCTTGTCTTTTCCAAAGAAAAGCAGCCCTATTTATAGGCTAAAGACTCTTGAAAGATAAGTTTATCATTTAATAAGTTCATGAATATATTCATGAAATTGGAAGATAAAATGTATTTTCTAAAACCAAAACGTATGTAGTAAATCAAGAATGAATTCACATTCATTCACTTTGAAAAATAAGAATCTTTTGTAAATACATTAATTTATCAAATACATTGTTTCAAATTTATTGAAACACTTATTCCAACAATACCCCACTTGTTTCAAGAAATTTTAAAATTTTTTAGGCATTAATCTAGTAACATGCATCAATAATGGTGTCTTTTAGACGTGAACCATTAGCTATTGAAGGCATTCTAAATCATTGACTACTTGGTAAACGAATCTTGAACTAAGTAGTTCATTGAATGAAGTAGAAAATACCTTACGCGCATTACTATTTTTTTCGGTGAAAATTGATATCCTTTGACACCTTACGGCCATGTGTCCTGAATCCTTTTATCTAAGTGCTTTAAGATTTTCCTGTCAAAAATGTTATTGAAGCGGCCTCCACTTCGCACTTAGAGCGGTGAATTCAGCAAGAGTTACTTTGCATACTCCGACCAAATAGTCTATGAATTCATTAAGAAAAATTAATCTTACCCTCCTTCACAATAAAGTATCGGTAATCTATCAAGAGGGTTTCTACACACCCCAACCGAAATCGATCTTATTGATTTATTAAGAGAATAAAATCTCATCCTCCTTTACGGTAGGAATATGCACATCTATCACAAATTTTCTGCAAATAAATTTTTTATTTAATGTGCTCAATAATTATAACATTACTTGTTTGTCCCTTTGAACCTAAGATGAGATCATTAGGTAGGGTTTCCATAAAGTACAATCAATTTACAACAGGTTTTATTCCCATTCCTTTACAAGTCTCTACCATCAACTCTTTGCCTAATCCTTTAGACAAAGGATCTGCTAAATTAAACCTGGATTTCACATATTAAAGGGATATTACTCCATCCTCCAATAATCTTCTCACATGATTGTGTTTAAGACGAACTTGTCTTGATTTGCCATTATAACAATCACTTGAAGCCCGAAATATAGCAACTTTATTATCACAATAGATAGTCGTCAAAGGTGGCACTGGCTTCTCCATAGGGGAATATCTACCAGAATACTTCTAAGCCAATCAACTTCTTCTCCAACAGAAGACATAGCTATAAATTCTGATTCCATTGTTGAGTGAGTAATACATTTTGCTTCTTTGATTTCCAAGAGATTGCTCCTCCAACCAAAGTGAAAATCCAAGCAGTAATAGACTTAGAGTCATTGGGATCAGAATTCCAAGTAGCATCACTATAGCCTTCAAGAACTACTGGAAATGTAGAATAATGAAGGCCAACATTAATTGTACCCCTTAAGTACCTTAAAACACGAATTAAGGCATTCCAATGCTCAACTCCGGGGTTACTAGTGAACTGGCTCAAGGTTCCTACTACATAACCAATATCTGGCCTAGTGCAATGCATGACATACATTAGACTCCCAACAATATGAGAATAAGTCAATTGATCAACACCATCACTAGAGTTACGCACTAGTTTGATGCTAGGATCAAATGGAGTAGGAGCAGGCTTATCGTCAAAATGACCAAATCTCTTTAGAACTTTCTCAATATAACTTGATTGAGTAAGAGTTAAGCCATTAGCTGATCTTACAATTTTAATGCCCAAAATCACATCAGCTTCTCCAAGATCTTTCATTTCAAATTGAGAAGCAAGAAATGATTTCGTTTCCTTGACCCTTTCAATATCAGTTCCAAATATCAACATGTTATCTACATATAGACAAATTAGAACACCAGTTTCCTTGAAATTTACTAAATATGCAAATATCACCATCATTAATTAAATAGCCATTAGAAATCATGGTTTTTTGAAATTTCTCATGTCATTGCTTTGGAGCTTGTTTTAATCCATACAGAGATTTAAGAAGCTTACAAACTTTATGTTTCTGACCAGGAATGACAAATCCTTCTGGTTGTTTCATGTAAACTTCTTCATCTAAATCTCCATTCAGAAATGTAGTCTTCACATCAATTTGATAAATTATCAATCCATGAATTGCTGCTAAAGCAACTAAAAGCCGAATGGATGTGATTCGAGCTACTGGTGCAAAAGTATCAAAATAATCAATATCTTTCATTTGAGTAAAACCTTTTGCCACCAAACGCGCTCTGTACTTATCTAAAGCGTCATCAGACTTCAATTTCTTCCTTAAAACCCATTTGCAGCCAATAGGTTTACATCCAGGAGGAAGATCCGATAGAATCCACGTGTTATCTGACATGATAGAATGCATTTCATCTTCAATAGCTTCACACCAAAAAGTGGCATTATGTGAAGACATTGCTTCAGCATAACTTTCAGGATCTTTTTCTATCAAATAGACATGAAAATCAGGTCCAAAATCTCTTGGTTTAATTGATCTAGAACTACGTCTTGGTTGACTTTCTTCCAATGATTCAACTACTTTTTTTTTAAGAGAAGGTGTAGAAGAACCTGTAACTTATTTTGGAGATCCTCCTTTCTTAGAAAAAATATGCTCAAAAAAGTTAGCATGTACAGATTCAACAATTGTGTGTGGACTTGGAGTTTCAAGATTTAAGAATCTATAAGCCTTAATGGTTAGAGAATAACCAATAAACACACAATCAATTCCTCTATAGCCAACCTTAGCCATATGTTGATATGCTAATTTAACATGATCCAAACAACCCCACACTTTAAAATAATTAGTATTTGGCTTTCGATTCTTCCAAAATTCATAAGGTGATGTATCAAATTTTTTGGAAGGAATTCGGTTTAAAATATGACAGGCTGAAAATAAAGCTTCAGTCCACAAATTTCCAGGCACACCAGATCCATAAAGCATAGAATTAACCATTTCTATGGAAATCCTATTTTTTCTTTCAGCTATACCATTTTGTTGTGGTGTATAGGACGTAGTCAATTATTTCTCAATACCTTCTCTTTCACAAAAATCAATAAAATCTGAACTCAAGTACTCTCCACCTCTATCAGATCTAATTGATTTAATTTTCAAACTCAATTTATTCTCAACTTCTGCTTTATATGTTTTGAAAGTCTCAAAGGCCTCATCTTTTGTTCTTAATGGAAATACATATGTATATCTTGAATAATCATCAATAAAAGTAATAAAGTGTTTACCTTGAAAATGGTAATTACAATTAGATTTGATTTTGTGGTTCTAAAAATATGTGATTTATTTTTATGCTAGTTTTTAGGCAATAGATGCTAAGTGTGAGACTAGAAAATAAGGTAAGAGCTTGAATATAGAACGTTATGCAAACCGAGTAGCCGAGAATCGCGGCCTCGAGCTAGCCTGTACTGGGCCTCGAGGTCGAGCTAAAGCAATTGGTTGTGGGTAGCCGATGAAGGAGTAACAGTTCTAAGAGCTTTGATGAGGGCTCTTTATGATCAATGATGAGTAATAAATAAAGAACAATCAATGAAACGCAGTAAACGTAGGCAATATAATAAATATAAGCAATAAAATCAAGGGAGAATACGTTTAAGTTAGAGAGCATAGAATGTTCTTGTTCTTGTATTGAATATCATGTATGTTTACAAAATGATAAGGGTTCCCTTTATATAGGAGGGGAAATCCCAACATGGTACATGCACAATTATTACAAAGAAATATAGCTGGTACAGCTATTTACTAGCCTGGTACAGACTAGTACTACTCTTGCAGGTATTTTCAGCTTTGGTCACGTGCCTTGGGAACCTCCCGCTTGCCCAAGGTAGCCACCAATTTGTGCTGCCCCAAGGTCGAGCTAAGAAACCCTCGGGTTTGAACCTCGAACTTTGCCATGGGCCCTCTAGTTGAAGCCACGGGATGTCACAATGACCATAAATTGGGCTCTCCGATTTTAGCCGTATACAGATAGTCACCACATTTCTTAGAGTAAAATGATAAGAAACGGTCTAGAATTCTTGCCTCTTCGATATTCCCATCACGACGTTAGTTACGCCCTATCAAGCGATTGACGCGACAAGCAGAGTGTCTAAAGGTCGCGTCCGCACAGCCCTTGAAAAGCCTTCGAATTAATTACAGCGGTTGGCTATCGTTGGCCCGTTCTAACGTACACGTTTGGCATCTATAAATACTTCTGTCTTCGCCCCTTATTTTCCACTGCATCATCAAACCTTCAAAAGAGTTCTTTCTACTTCTCTCTTGTGTTCTCTTCTGAAACGCAATTTTCATTTCTCCTCTAAAATCTTTTAACAAGAATGGTGAAAGCTTCCACCTCTGTCCCTCAATAAGATGTGCCTTCCTCTTTCTTGCGCTCATCTAAGGGCAAAGCAACAATGCCCCTTTGCGTTGGGGAGTGCGTCCCGGGAGCCTTTGAAACGACCTCCAATTTTAAGTCCGAAAAACCTTCTTCGAAGCCGGGACGATGCGAACCTGTATCCCGATATATTAGTTTAATAACATACGCCGAAAGGGTGAAGACTGACTGCCGCTGGGGGGACGCGGTGTTGGTGGAGATTCCTTCTCGGGGGGAGGACATAACGACGCACAAGGCCGGCTTCCTCAGTGTGTATACTTATCCATTTACCCTCGGCCCGGTGGATCCATCCTCGCCTTCAATAGACCCCGTGATCCTCGACTTCTGCGAACGATATCGGGTGACTCTCGGCCAAATTCATCCTTCGTTCTGGCGCTTTGTTTACATGACCAGATACTACTCGAACATGATTTAGGGGATGCCCTTCACCCTCGACCATCTGATCAGAATGTACAATCCCCGACTCCTCTGAGGGGGCCTGATTAAGCTCCAGTGTCGGGCCTCGAGAGCCCTTTTTGCTTGTACCGACGAAGTTAGAAACGGAGGGTGGATGAGCCGTTTTGTCCGAGTTAGGACTTCAGACCTGATTCCAGTGGAGAGGATGCCGTTCCCTAAAAGGTGGAACATGAAACGTAAGTAGATATGTTGATTAAATGTTCTCTTGTTTCTTTTTGGGAACACCTCCCTACGAACTGACTTCCTCCGCTGATGCAGCCGTCGCAGTGTACCCTAATGTGGTCAAGGACCTCTCGGGCTGGGTCAACCAGCTGGATTCGATTTGCCCATAGGTTGAGCGCGTGTGGCGCGACCTGTTCCAGGCTCGATGGGAAGCCAAGGACCACGGTGAGGCTTTACTTCTGCTGTAATTGTATCTCTCAAGAGAACTATCACTGATAACATCCTCATTCCCTGTGTTTATATTTTGAATTTGTGCAGGTATGGGGGAGGCCTTTTTAATGAGGGAAGAACCGCTTGGTAAAGCAGATATCCCGAAACCTGATGAAGAGAAGAAAAAATGAAGGAGGCTGTCGATTCATTCTCCGAAATCCAAGAAAGCCAAAGTGGAAGAACCTAACGATGATTCAGCAATCTTAGTTCCAGAAGTGCCGGGGAGTCCCTGAGATAAAGGCGAAAGGAAATATGGTTCCTCAGAAGCACCCGTGGAGGGGGAAAGCCTGACTGTCCCCCGTACTACAGAGTCGATGGCTTCTAAATCGGAACATGATTACGTTGTTGTCCTACCTCGGACTGAAGAGACCTCGAGGGTGTGTTGGATGATATCCCCGAGTTAATTGACGACCAAAACTTTCCCTAAGCTGAGGTGCGTTCATTAGGCACTCTGGGGGAGCCCGGCTCTAAAGCTCTCCAGAAATAAGAGACGACCCTGATTGATCCCGATGGGGTTGTTGAAGTGAGAGATTCCCCCCTGGGATCGACTTTTCCCTCGAGGGAGATGCAGGATGCGCAAAATAAAGAGTCTTTCGACGTGGGGGCGTCCGTCGGATATAAAAATGTGTTTGAAAAGATTTTTGCTGCGCCTGAGGAAAAGCTTGAGCTTGATGCCTCGCTTATTTTTAGTGAGATCGACAGGCTCTGTGAGCAGGTAATTTTCTCGTAAATTCTGCTCGGTGCCCTGATCTTTGTCCTGCTAACTTTGTTTCCTACATGATTCCAGGCCAAGGTGCTTTATAATCAGATCTTTGCCAGGTTTCAAGTCGAGCTGGCTCGTTATGAGGGTGAGCACAGGAAGCTTACCTCGGAAGCTGATGAGCTTAGAGCTCTTTCTACTAAGAAGGAGGGGGAGCTCCGTGGCCTTCGGGATTATTTGGAGGCGGCGTCCCGAGAAAGGACTCATCTTATCGAGCATGTCATATAGGTCCTGTTTGTTTTTTGTTTACGTGTTTATTAACTTCAGTGCTTTAACACCTTCGAGTCGATCTTTGCAGCTTGAGAAGAAAGAAGTCCTAATGAGGGAGGAACTCCGAGCCAGGGACTCTGAAATTCTCGAGCTCAAACGGTACGTGAGCGAGATAGTTTCTGAGAGAGATGATCTCCAGGGGGAGATGGTTTCAGTCGGACATCAACTCGACGGTGCGAGGGCGGAGAGTAATAAGTATAAGGGCCTTCATACTGAGTTAGTCATCGCGCTATCCGAGGTTAGAGCTGAAGCTGAGGAATTTGTATCCTCGTACAAAGAGGATGCTGCTACTGCAAATGCTCAGGACAAGAAGGTGCAACGAGGCCGAGATGCAATTGTCCCGAGCCGTGAAGCATGCCCGGTTAGAATCTTGGAGGCAGGCTCTCGAGGATGTGTATTCGGGGAGCATGGATTTGTCCGCCGAGATCGAGATGGTGAAGACCCTGGAAGAAGAGGCCGCGTCCATGCTTTCTTCTAAAGGCGAGCCGAGCAGTGGCTTGGGAAATGATAAAGATGGAGGTGAGATCCCCGAAAGGGAAGAGGCCGTTGAAAACCCGGGGGTCATGGCCGGTGCTGTTGAAAGCACAATTTCCGAGGGAGCCGTCGAAGGTCTAGCCCCGGTGGTAGATTAGGGTTTTATTTGCTTTTTGCCCTCGTAGGGGCTTCAGCCATAAGCCTTGTAAATGTACCCTTGTGGACCTTTTAACATATATGTAAAGGCTTTTCATTTTTCATCGTTTTTCGCTTTTCCTTTGCTTTTTTAGGAATAAACTGTGACGCTTGTTTGACAATTGATCCAAAATTTTGGACCTCAAATTTAAACCCTTAGGTTCCTGCTACCGCTGAGCAGTTTGTAATGGCTGAGAGTTGATCATTTGGGGCTTAGTCCCCGAGTCACGTTTCGACTTGAGTTTATTGACCTTTAGGTCTATCGTATCGGCCCTGAGGCTATTCGAGCAGGCTTTTGAGCTTTTGCGTATTTGGTTGGTGTGACCTCTCATCGGCCTTGAGGCTCTTTTAGACCGACCCTTAAGCTCTTACGCGTTGGGTCGGTACGACCTCCAAATATAGGCTGGCGCTTAGGCTCTTACGCATTTGCCTTTAGGCACTTTTTAGTTAACTGTTTCGGCTCAGTCTTCGAGTCGGACTTCGACTTGAGCCCATTGACCCTTAGGTTTTTGAAGTTTAGGCTGGCTCTTAGGCTCTTACTTGTTGGGTCGGTACGACCTCTAATGTAGGCTGGCGTCTGGGATCTTTGATAAATAGGGATTATGATGCATTCTACACTCCTTCCTACTTGAGTTTTGATTAGAAATGTGTACAAAATAGTCCCAAAGGCTTACATGTTGTACTTGATTGCACGGTTTGGTCAACAAGGTGACAATTCGTCAAAACCAGCTCAAAAAGGAGTGAAACATGCACAAGTACCAAGAACAAGTCCAAGCACAGTGTAACAGGGCCAATGCGGCCGCACTCCATTCTGTGCGGTCCACAAAGAGGAGGTTCAGAGAGGTGCTCATTTCAGGCATTCAAGCAATGCGGCCACAAAGCATTTCATGCGGACCGCATTGGCTTCATTACTGCCGCACTCGATTTTGTGCGGTCCGCAAAGCTGGAGTTCAGAGAGTTGCCAAGTTGGGGAAACATTGCCAATGCAGTACGCGTTCCATTTTGTGCGGACCGCAACAGAAGCCACCGCGGCCGTGGTGCATTTTGTGCGACCCGCGGTGGCCAAGTTCAGAGAGCAGAAGTTTTAAGCAAGAGCCTCAGTGCGGCCGCACTCGATTTTGTGCGGTCCGCACTACCCCCGCAGGGGTATTTTTGTTCCAAAAATTTGGCCTAGTATAAATAGTTTCTTTTCCCATTTTTAGGTTATCAGTTGTAATTTAAAGCAGAGCTGCGCTCGTGAACAGTGTCCCTTTACTATTTTGAGTAATTTTATAATAGTTTTATCATTGAATCTTCAAGTTTTAGCTAGTAATAAAATATTATGGGTTTTTCTTCATCTATTTATTCATTTTCTTCTATTATCATGAGTAGCTAGACCCATTAGCTAGGGTTGTGGCTCAACCCTAGTGTGGGTAATTGATGGGTCTTGTGTTTTAAGGCTTGAATGTCTATGGGTGTTTGATATTTGGATTAATTTATGGTTTTAATGTTGAATTAGTGGTTGCAAACACTAATTTATGCCTATTTAACTTGGGCTCTCTTGACAAAGAGAGCCTAAGTCTAGGTAAATTAGTCCAACAAGGAACTGGGGCGTAGTCAAGAGATTGATAGCCCCAATTAAAGGGTTAAACCTAGAGATAGTAATACCCGACTTGAAGATCAATTGCTTGCACAAATTATCATACCCAATTGATCTTGAGACAAAATCACTCAAACTACCGAGAGGTATAGAGTGAGTGGAATCGTGCAATGGTTATATCGTAATCCCCAAATATGACAACCTACCCTTAGACACGAGAACCCATCAAGTATCCACCTAGGAGAAAGTCACTTCCCTAGTGCCTTTTAACCATTTAGACAACCTTCAATAGTTTACTCTTAGCTTAACTTAGCTTAATTTAGCATCTTAGTAGTATAAATTTAGAAGTAATATCAAAACCAACTATGTTTAGAAGTGCAATTAGGAACAATTACGCAACTCCAATTTAGATAGAAACTCAATTCCCATCTCTAGCTCCCTATGGAAATCGATCCCGACCTTCTCGGGTAAAAGCTGCTTCGACCACTCTTGCTACTTTGTAGTAGTGCAGGGTTGGCCTCGATCACTTTTTGGCGCCGTTGCCGGGGAGCTAACGGTTTTGGCTATCTATCTAAATAGTTTTGTGTATTGTTCTTCTTTCCTTCTGCGTTACTAATTTTTGTGTGTCACAACTTCAGGTACAAAATGGCAACAAACAACAATGACCCTCTTGGAAATGTGATTGCGGGGGAGGAGGTAGATGATGTCAGAGATGATGAGGTGCCTCTTGTACCTCAAGGACAACGTAGAGGCTGCCAGACCAACGCTAATGAAAATATTCCAGACCCTCCTCCGCCACCTCCAAGAGTGGCTCCTCGAGTACTTCCCAACCAAGCCTATGCTAGTGCAATTGTCCCACCCCGGATTCGGGCGGGCAATTTTCAAATTACTAATGTGATGTTGACATTGTTGGAGCAGCGAGGGTATTTCACGGGTGCTCCCACTCAGAATGCTTACAAACATCTCAAGAGTTTCGTGGATACCTGTTGGGGGAGCAAGCAAACTAATGTGTCCGAGGATGCACTTCGATTGAGACTCTTCCCATTTTCACTTAGAGGGAAGGCATTGGATTGGCTTGAGCGACTTCCCAACCATTCTATCACTACTTGGGATGAGTTGGCGGATAAGTTCATTGCAAAGTTTTTCTCACCGGAGCACTTGGCAGCATTGAGGGATGAGATCTTAGCTTTCAAGCAGGAGCCCACCAAACCATTACACGAGATTTGGGAGAGATATAGAACCATGGTGAAGGAATACCCCAACAATGATATGACCGAGGCAATGATTCAACAGACCTTCTACCGGGGCATCAACACAATAAATCAATGCATAGTGAACCAACTTGCTGGGGGTAATTTCATGAAGCTGACTTATGATGAGGCTTGTGTCATTCTTGACGAGATGGCTGACACGTCCTTCGCTTGGCAAAGTAGAGCCAATGTGCCACAGGGTGACCCCACGGTCATTCACTTGCACAAAGAGCTACATGACATAAGGGGCAAGGCTTTCAAAGCCCCCAATGTATCAACAACTGAGCAATCCACCGCCTTTTCCATCCGAAGGACCTAGTTCATCCAATAATGACATGGGGAGAATTGAAATAATGTTTGAACAGATGATGAAGAAGAATGCTGACTCCGATGCGCAGTTGGCATCTCACAACACTTCAATCCGAAATTTGGAGGTTCAGCTAGGCCAAATCTCACAGTCCTTGAATACTCGCCCTAAGGGGGCTCTACCAAGTGATACGGTAGTGAACCCGAAGGGTGGGAACCATACCGGGCAAGCAATGGCAGTAATTACAAAACGTGGACGAGGCGGTGATGTGAATTCCTCCAAACAAAAAGAAATTTTGAGTGATGAAGTTGAGTTGCAAGAGGATGAGATCCTTTTGGTGGTAGAGAATGTGATTGATGAGAAAGTGAATGAACAAGTGAGGGTTGATATCAAAGATACCGAGGTGGAAACTCAGAATGACGTGAACTCGTCTAGGAAACACGTCATAGACATGCCTGAAGCGGTTGTGCCTAAAGCCAAGGCTCCTGTGCCTAGGCCATCTCCACCTTATCCTCAAAGGCTAGCAAAGCAGAAAAATGAGAATCAGTTCAAAAAGTTCATTGACATGATGAAGAGCTTATCCATTAATGTGCCTTTGGTGGAGGCTTTGGAGCAAATTCTTGGCTATGCTAAATTCATGAAAGATTTGGTGACGAAGAAAAGATCCATGGACTGTGAAGCTATTAAGATGACCCACCAAGTTAGTGCTATAGTGCATTCAATGGCTCCGAAGTTGGAGGATCCCGTTTCTTTCACCATTCCTTGCACTATTGGAAGTGCAGACTTTACTAAAGCTCTATGTGATTAGGGGGCGAGTATCAACTTGATGCCCTACTCAGTTTTCAAGACTTTGGGGATTGGACAGCCGAGGCCGACTTCCATGAGGTTGCAAATGGTAGATAGATCGATGAAGAGGCCTTTGGGTATAATAGATGATGTTCTCGTCCGGGTGGACAAATTTATCTTGCTAGCTGATTTTGTGATTCTTGATTGTAAGGTTGATTTTGAGGTGCCTATAATCTTGGGAAGACCTTTCCTTGCAACCGGGAAGGACTTAGTTGATGTGGAAGCAGGGGAACTCACTTTCCGTGTGGGTGATGAAAAAGTGGTCTTTTATGTGTGCAAGTCAATGAAGCAGCCCAACTGTACCGAAGTGTGCTCATTTGTGGATCTTGTCACGGCTGTGATAATTGATGATACTAGTGCAATGATCAATGTGGAGGACCCTCTAGAGGCGGTTTTGTTGAATCTTGATGTAAATGAGGATGAAGGCCGTGTGGAGTGTGTCAATGCTCTACATGGAATGAGCTCTTACTCTTATGAGCCTAGGAAGCTATCCTTGGATCTTGAAAATAGAAAGACTCCACCAACCAAGCCTTCAATTGAGGAACCCCTGGTGTTGAAGTTGAAGTCGTTGCCTCCACACCTCAGGTATGAATTCTTAGGCCCTAGTTCAACTTTGCCAGTTATTCTTTCCTCTTGTCTTACTAACATGCAGGTAGATGCCACATTGGCGATGCTCAAAAAGCGGAAGAAGGCAATTGGATGGACTTTAACTGATATTCGGGGAATAAGCCCCGCATTCTGTATGCACAAGATTATTCTTGAAGATGATGCAAAACCCTCCTTGGAACATCAAAGGAGGTTGAACGAGGCAATGCAAGAAGTTGTGAAAAAGGAGGTGATCAAGTGGTTAGATGTCGGGGTTGTGTACCCCATCTGTGACAGCTCTTGGACTTCGTCGGTGCAATGTGTGCCGAAGAAGGGTGGTATGACCGTGGTGACCAATGCTCAAAATGAACTAATTCTAACCCGGATAGTCACCAGATGGAGGGTGTGCATGGACTACCGCAAGCTGAACAAAGTGACCCGCAAGGATCACTTTCCATTGCCTTTCCTTGACCAGATGCTTGATCGACTTGCTGGGCGTGCCTTTTACTGTTTCTTGGATGGAAATTCTGGGTACAACCAAATATTGATTGCTCCGGAAGATCAGGAGAAGACCACTTTTACTTGTCCATATGGCACCTTTGCCTTTTCTCGGATGCCTTTTGGGTTGTGTAATGCACCGGCTACATTCCAGCAGTGTATGATGTCCATTGTCACTGATATGGTGAAAGATATTTTGGAGGTGTTCATGGACGACTTTAGTGTCATGGGAGACTCATTTGATGAATGCTTGAAGAATCTAGATAGGGTGTTGGCCCGATGTAAAGACACCAATCTTGTGCTCAATTGGGAAAAATGCCACTTCATGGTTGAGGAGGGCATAGTCCTTGGTCATAAAATTTCAAAACAAGGCATAGAGGTGGACAAAGCTAAAATAGAGGTGATTTCAAGGCTTCCTCCCCCCACTTCTGTCAAGGGGGTTAGAAGTTTTCTTGGGCATGCGGGGTTTTACCGGAGATTTATCAAGGATTTTTCGAAGGTAGTGAATTCGTTATGCAAGCTATTAGAAAAGGATGCCAAGTTCGTGTTCGATGAGGGATGTATGCAAGCATTTGAACTTCTCAAGCATAAGTTGACCACCACCCCTATTATTACCCCACCCAATTAGAGCTTGCCTTTCGAGCTCATGTGCGACGGGAGTGATGTTGCGGTTGGGGCAACTTTGGGTCAAAGAGTGAGCAAAATGTTTCATTCGGTGTACTACGCCAGCAAGACAATGAATGAGGCTCAAAGGAACTACACGGTGACTGAGAAAGAGTTGTTGGCTATTGTGTTCGCAATGGAAAAATTTCGGTCGTATCTCATGGGGGCCAAAGTCATAGTGCACACCGATCATGCCGCTCTTAGGACAAAGAAAGATTCCAAAGCTAGACTGATGTGATGGGTCTTGTTACTTAAAGAATTTGATTTGGAAATTGTGGACCGGAAAGGTAGTGAAAACCAAGTGGCGGACCACTTGTCCCGCTTGGAGGAGGAAGGGAGGTCGTGTGATGGCCTAGAGATCAATGATACATTTCCCGATGAGCAACTACTTTCTGTGTCGATGAATGATATGCCATGGTTTGCGGATGTCGCTAATTTCCTTGTGACTGGTATAATCCCGTGTGAGCTCTCTTCTAACCAAAGGAAGAAGCACAAACGGGATAGTTTGGATTTCTATTGGGATGAGCCGTACTTGTTCAAGATTTGCACCGACGGAGTGATCCGGAGGTGTGTCCCTGAGGAGGAGCAGTTGAGTATTTTGGAGGCTTGTCACTCCTCTCCCTATGGTGGCCATCATGGCCGGGCGAGGACAGCTTCGAAGGTTCGTAGTTGTGGGTTTTACTGGCCAACTTTGTATAAAGATGCAAGTGAACTTGTGAAGAGGTGTGACGAATGTCAAATAGCGGGTGGAATTTCGAAGAAAGATGAGATGCCTCTTAACACCATTCTAGAAGTTGATATTTTTTATGTGTGGGGTATTGATTTCATGGGCCCATTTGTTAGCTCGTGTGGGAACACCTACATTCTTGTGGCGGTTGACTATGTTTCAAAGTGGGTTGAAGCCGTGGCTTTACCCAACAATGAGGCCCGAAGTGTTGTTGTGTTTCTCAAGAAGAGCATTTTTACAAGGTTTGGCACTCCTCATGCAATCATAAGTGATGGGG
The DNA here is from genome assembly GCF_001879085.1 of Nicotiana attenuata. Lineage (NCBI taxonomy): Eukaryota > Viridiplantae > Streptophyta > Magnoliopsida > Solanales > Solanaceae > Nicotiana > Nicotiana attenuata. The sequence goes on along the minus strand of NC_031996.1, from coordinate 35,599,262 downwards.
GGTCTCATTTTTGTAATAGAGCTTTTGACACTTTGCTTGCAAAGTATGGTGTCAACCACAAAGTTTCTACTCCTTATCATCCTCAAGCGAGTGGCCAAGTTGAAGTCTCAAATAGGGAAATCAAGAGTATATTGTCAAAGACGGTCAATGCAAATAGGACCGATTGGTCAAAGAAGTTGGATGATGCTCTATGGGCTTATAGGACTGCTTACAAGACTCCGATTGGTATGTCTCCGTACCGGTTGGTGTTTGGGAAAGCTTTCCATCTACCGGTTGCGTTAGAGCACAAGGCCATGTGGGCTTTGAGGAAGCTGAATCTTGAATGGGATGTGGCAGCAAATCTTCGTGTGGAGCAGCTTAATGAACTTGATGAATTCCGATTCCATGCCCACTCCATTTCATCCTTGTACAAGGACAAGATGAAGTACCTTCATGATAAATATGCTCGTGGCAAGGAGTTCAAAGTGGGTGATTTGGTTCTCTTGTTCAACTCTCGGTTACGTCTGTTTCCGGGAAAGCTTAAGTCAAAATGGAGTGGACCTTTTGAAGTGGTGTTTGTGACTCCGTTTGGTGCACTTGACTTGAAGAACAAAAATGGGGAGGTTTTCAGAGTTAATGGGCACAGGGTCAAGCGCTACCTGGAAAAAATTGATGACAGCCACGTGGTGGCACTTCTTCATCTAAAGTGATTTGACGGTAACCTGCGTCGTGCCGCGACGTTAAATCAGGCGCTTCTTGGGAGGCAACCCATGTGTCTTTCTTTTCGTTTTTCTTTGATTTTCTTTGTAGTATAGGATTTATTTTAGGACTGACTGGTTGTGAGATGTTGTAGGATTGTGTTGATGCAGTGCAAGACCAAGTTGAAAAATGATCACTCTCTGAAGGTTGCAATGCGGACCGCACTTCATTTTGTGCGGCCGCAAAGGCCCTTGTGCGGGGGCAAGAAATCAATGCGGACCGCAGAGTGATTTGTCAAAAGTGGGGAGTCTTTGAAGTTTTCCACCGCGGCCGCATTGCATTTTGTGCGGTCCGCGGTGGACCACTGCGGCTGTACTGGATTTCTTGCTGTCCGCAGTGGCCAATCTCCCAGTGCTTCATGTTTCTGAGCACCGCGGACCGCGGTGCCATTTTGTGCGGTCTGCGGTGGGTAGGTAAGATGGGCCCCAGGCCCTTTTTCTATAAATAGGACCTGAGGCCCTCCATTTGAACTTTTCAATCTTTTTACTCTCAGTAGCCTAAAAATTACTGTTCATCGCTCTAAATTGCACGAATTCATTTGTTTAGTCTCGATTAATCATCAGTACATCTCATTTCTGGTAATTCTAATTCCTTAGTAGTTATTTAATTTTGCTATTTTCTTTTGACTTTCATTTTCTCTTAGTTTTTCTCCTTTTCTTCCTATTTTTCTTTTAATTTAGTAGCATAGGTTAGTTAATCCTATTTTAATTAGGAATAATTAGTTATAACACTGATGCAACACCTAGGGAATCATTAATAGGTGAAAATTTGGACTAAAAATATGATAAACTTGAACCCTAGGTTGGTGTTTCTGCTGGGCACTCACCACAGACCGCAGTGGATTTTGTGCAGTCCACGGTGCCTCTGTGCGGTCCGCAATACTATTTTGTTCGGACCGCGGTGGAATAAGTTCTGAAAGTTGATACTTGAGGACCGCGGCCGCAATGGATTTTGTGCGGTCCGCGGTGCCTCAATGCGGATCGCATTGCATTTTGTGCAGTCCGCGGTGCATTGATTCATAGAGTGGGTAGTCTGAACCCCATCTCTGTGCGGACCGCAATGGATTTTGTGCGGTCCGCGGTAGCCTCTTTGCGGCAACACCTTATTTTGTGCGGTCCGCATTCTGTAACTTTTGACTGACTGCAACAATTTTTCTGCAATTCTTAATTTTATTGTTTCTACTGATACTAAAAGGCTCAACTAAATGTTCTTTGCAGACAATTGTGAAATCACGAGGCAAAGGTGGTAAACAATCATGAAGAGGAGGGTCCTCCTGGGGTAGAGGAAAGGGTATGCTCAAATTGACCCCACAAGCCCGACAAAACATCAAAAACACCTGGAAGCTCATAAATGCTGGTGACAGAGCCATTGACCAATCGGGGAGTGAATATGAGCCTTCCTATGAGGTATCATCAGACTCCGTGCCAGAGTATGTTCCTGACTGGCCGGAGAGAAACAAGTTGAGGGATACACCTCCAGTCTCTCCCACTGCCCAAGCATCAGTGCGCGTATCTTCTGAGTCGTCTGAGGGCTCAGCTGCGGGCAGTGGCAAAAAATATTCAACCTCTCCTACAGCTTCATTATCCGGGGAGAGGCCCATAGAAGAACAAGGGGAAGAAGTAGAAGGAGGTGAGCCCCAAGTAGGAGGGGTAGAGAGGACCAGAAATCCGGAAGCATGGCAGGACCGGTTTGTGAGTAAGGTTGCCTATCACAAGTTTAGAGAGTGGTGGCCCGAGATGAAATTGATACCCGAGCGTAAATTCATCACCCGGGACCTTTTTCCCCACAACCTTAATGTGTTGAGGTAGTTCAGAGAGAGAGCTGGATGGGATTATTTCATAGGCCACGTGGAGGATGCCAATGAGCACTTGGTGAAGGATTTCTACACAAATGTTGCCCACATCAAAAAAGGCACCACAGTGACCAAAGTGCGGAACTTGAAGGTGAAATTTGATGGCAAGACAATAAATGATTACCTGGGCTTCCTAAAGGAGGATGAGTCATTGTATTGGGAGAATATGGCATTGGGTGAGGCTACTCGTCCTTGGTTGGCTGAGTACTTGGCAATCCCAGGTACCACCCCAGATTGGTTGACTGTGGGAGTGAAGATCTTGAGGAGAACTTTAAACTTTGAAGCTAAGGGGTGGGAAACATTTGTGTGTAGCAGGCTAGACCCCACCACTCACGACAACTCACTCCCTATTCACTGGGCTATATTGGTGGCATCGATCATGGCGGGGTACCCGATTAACATCGGGAATGTGATGTCCCGGGTAATTACTCGAGTGGTGAACGAAGGTGACAAATGTTATCCATTCCCCAACTTCCTGACCATGTACCTTGAAGATTTAGATGTGGAGAAGCAGAAATTTGATATGAAAGTGAAAGTGAAGGCACCGTTCTCCTGGTACAGCCTACAGGGTGATGACAACCCTAAAGGAAAGCACTACAAGGGCAAAGCCACTACTTCAACTGGCCAGTCTGAAGAGCCAGTAGTGGTAGTGGCTCCTACTCAGCCCCCTTCCATCTCAGCAGACATGGTCCCAGGACCATCCACTTCTACAACTCCAGAGATACCCTCCTCCACTGCATACCCCTTGACTGCCCACCGCCTGAGCCAGACCCTCGCCAGCATCAACAACTGGATATAGACAACTACTTCTAAGCTGTCTGTACTATCTACTACGGTGGCAGCCCAGTCAGCACCTCCTCCGCCACAGGTCCCTCAGTCCGTTGAGGATACTCTGAAGGAGATTCTGGACAACCAGAAGAAGCTCATAGATGTTGTTGACTCTCATGGAAAGGCGCTAAAGGAGCTTGCTAGAGAGGCGAAGAAAATGAGAAAGACTCGGGCTTCAAAAGAGTCGGTGAAGGAGCTACGGGTGGAGGTAGAGAGGTTGAAGTCGGTGAATTGAGGGTAATTGTTAGTCCCAATTGATGCTAGATGAGTTCACTTTAGGTTAGCTGAATTTTCTTGGGTTTACTCTTAAGGGGTGGGTCTTATTTTGTTTGCTTGAGGACAAGCAAAAGCTTAAGTTTGGGGGAGTTGATAACTAGGGATTATGATGCATTTTACACTCCTTCTTACTCGAGTTTTGATTAGAAATGTGTACAAAATAGTTCCAAAGGCTTACATGTTGTACTTGATTGCAGGGTTTGGTCAACAATGTGATAATTCGTCAAAACCAGCTCAAAAAGGAGTGAAACATGCACAAGTACCAAGAACAAGTCCAACCACAGTGTAACAGGACCAATGCGGCCGCACTCCATTCTGTGCGGTCCGCAAAGAGAAAGTTCAGAGAGGTGCTCATTTCAGACATTCAAGCAATGCGGCCGCAAAGCATTTCATGCGGACCGCATTGGCTTCATTGCGGCCTCATTCAATTTTGTGCGGTCCGCAAAGCTGAGGTTCGGAGAATTGCCAATTTGAGGAAACATTGCCAATGCGGTCCGCGGTTCTTTTTATGCGGACCGCAACAGAAGCCACCGCGGCCGCGGTGCTTTGTGTGGCCCGCGGTGGCCAAGTTTAGAGAGCAGAAGTTTTAAGCCAAGAGCCTCAGTGCGGCGGCACTCGATTTTGTGCTGTCCGCACTACCCCCGCAGGGGTATTTTTGTCCTGAAAATTCGGCCTAGTATAAATAGTTTCTTTTCCCATTTTTAGGTCATCAGATATAATTTCAAGCAGAGCTGCACTTGTGAACAGGGTCCCTTTATTATTTTGAGTAATTTTACAATAGTTTCATCATTAAATCTTCAAGTTTTAGCTTGTATTTAAATATTATGGGTTTTTATTCATCCATTTCTTTGTTTTCTTCTATTATCATGAGTATCTAGACCCATTAGCTAGGGTTGTGGCTCAACCCTAGTGTGGGTATTTGATGGGCCTTGTGTTTTAAGGCTTGAATGTCTATGGGTGTTCGATATCTGGACTAATTTATGGTTTTAATGTTGGATTAGTAGTTGCAAATACTAATTTATGCCTATTTGACTTGGGCTCTTCTTGAGAAAGAGAGCCTAAGTCTAGGAAAATTAGTCCAACAAGGAATTAGGGCGTATTTAAGAGATTGATTGCCCCAATTAAAGGGTTAAACCTAGAGATAGTACTACCCGACTTGAACCTCAATTGCTTGCACAAATTATCATACCCAATTGGTCTTGAGAAAGTCAATTAGGGCAAAATCACTCAAACTACCGAGAGGTATAGAGTGAGAACTATCGTGCAATGGTTATTTCGTAATCCCCAAATATGACAACCTAGCCTTAGACTCGAGAACCCGTCAAGTATCCACCTAGGAGAAACTCATTTCCATAGTGCCTTTTAACTATTTAGACAACCTTCAAATATCTTACTCTTAGCTTAACTTAGCTTAATTTAGCATCTTAGTAGTATAAATTTAGAAGTAATATCAAAACCAATTATGATTAGAAGTGCAATTAGGAACAATTACGCATCTCTAATTTAGATAGAAACTGAATTCCCATTTCTAGCTCCCTGTGGAAATTGATCCCGACCTTCTCGGGTAAAAGCTGCTTCGAGCACTCTCGCTACTTTGTAGTGGTGCAGGGTTGGCCTCGATCATCCCGCATCCTGCATGAGACTAAGCTCTATCTCCAATCATGCATGAGGCTAAGCCCTGCCTCCATATCTGCATAAGGCTAAGCTCTGCCTTCCATCTGCATGGGACTAAGCCCTATCCCGAATCTTGCATGAGGCTAAGTCCTGCCTCCATATTTGCATAAGGCTAAGCTCTGCCTTCCATTTGCATGACACAAAGCCCTGTCTCCATCTTGCATGAGGCTAAGCCCTGCCTCCATATTTACATAAGGCTAAGCTCCGCCTTGCATTTGCATGAGACTAAGCTCTGTCCCGCATCTTGCATGAGACTAAGCTTTGTCTCCATTTGGCATAAGGCTAAGCATTGTCCCTCCTTGCATAAATGTTGCTCTATTCTAGCACAATCTATTTGCTCTTCTCTCGGGCTAAGCTCTGCCCTCAACCTCACAAGACCAAGCCTTGTCTTGTTAATTTTAGCATCATATAATTACATCTCATGGGCTGAAATATCGCCAACTTATCCAAAGGCGTCATTGTCTAAAGGCACCATCATCATAGCCAGAAGACACCATGCAATAGCCTGAGGATCTCTCAAATTTTCATATCATTATTCAAAGGCGTCATGGTTCGGAGGCACCATTTTCATGGCCCGAGAACATCATTTCATGGCATGCGAATCTCCTTATAACGACCCGACCAGTCGTTTTGAGCTTTTGCACCTTGCTCATCAGTTCTTGGGCATGACTTGCCTCGTATGATGGATTATGACTTATGTAAATCGTTGGTTTTGGTTTTCAAAGTAATCAGAATGAATTTGGAAGAACAAAAGAGAGATCTTGTAAACACTCTTCCTCACCAATCAACAATCAACAAACAAGGGTAAGTGGAAATAATAAACAAGAATAGAAGCCCGACAAGGGTACACAAACCAAAAATAAAAAATCTTGGCAAGGTACAACATCAATAACCTCAACGTCCGGCTAAGGGAAAATAATCAATACGCAACAATACCCCGGCAAGGGAAACAATTTAAATACTCTTTCTCTTTCTTTCACTTTATTTTCAATATCTCACTTTACCACTTGAGCCCAATGCTCCAAAGGGGTTTAATCATTTTCATACACTTTCACAATGTGTGATATAACTTGAACCAATGCCCTGATGTTCATGAGTCACAATTTCCTTTCACAAGCTTTTCCACAAACAATTAGGAATCAATCACCAAGTAAAGAGGGAATACAAACGAAATCAAGATATTCCACAATTTAAAAGACTCACGGTCATGCTAGACACCACGTATAGTACTCGTCACCATGCCCTATACGTCATACTCAAACAATTATCACATAGCCAAATAGGACTCAACTTCCTAATCCCTCACGCTAAGGTTAGACCAAACGCTTACGCCGATGCTTGACTCACTCAAGCCTCCACTATGGCTTTTTACCAACCCCCGTGATTCACCTCCAATCCGCTCGAAATCTAGCCACAAATTTACTTAATTGCTTTAATAAACGCTAAATGAATCAATTTGGAATGCATTAAAAATGACTTTCCCAAAGTTTTTTTTCCCCCAAAAAATTCCATAATCGCCCCCCGGCCCCACGTGGTCAAAACCCGAGGTTCGAACCAAAACCCGATTACCCATTCCTCCATGAACTCAATATATAAATTTAATCTTGGAATCGGACCTCAATTGAGGTCCAAACCCCCAAATTTTGAAAACCTAGTTCTACCCTAAAATTCCTAATTTCCCCCATTAAACCTTTGTTTTGAAAGGTTGGAATTATGTTTAAAGAATATTAAGAAGCAAGAAAAATTATAGTTAGAAAATCACTTACCAATCGTTTTGAAGGAGAAGATCGTTTGGAAAAATCGACTCTTGTGTTTGGGTTTTGAAAAGTGTAAAATGACTGAAACATCTAGTTTAATACTTTGCTGAAGACTGGCGCGGACCGCGCCAAAAAATGCCCGCGGCCGCGCGAGGAACGGGAGGGAAAACAAACTCTCTTGAACCTACCCAGCGCGGACCGCACGATTTTGGTGCGCGGGCCGCGCTGGCGTCTTGCACCGGGGCCTTCTCTGAATTCCCAGAGCGGACCGCAACGAACTTGGTGCGCGGCCGGTGGTCCAACAAGGCTGAGGACCCCTCTAATCTGGCCACGAGGACCGCGCGGACTGCACCGTGGCCGCGTGGCTCCAACGCGGACCGCGCGGAAATGACCGCGGCCGCCGCTGGGGCCTGCACACTTGCAACATCTGATTACTTTTAAAGACTAAGGCCTCCCGGGACCTACTCAAACTCACCGAGCCCTCGGGACTTCCAAACCCACAGCATACACAACTAACTCAATAATCCTACGAACTCTCCGTGCGATCCAAATCGCCAAACCACAATCGTAATCAATCAAACTAGGCCCTCAAGACCCATGATTTCCTTCCAATTTTTCATAAGACATCGAAGTTTAGAGTTTTTGGTCCAAAACACGTCAAACGACGTCCAAATATAACCAAACTTTACATTTTCAATTGCCTTAATATCATATTTTAAAGACTTGTGCCGGGCGTCCGACCAAAACGAGCCCAACAGCACACGCCTTCTAAACAAATAACACTTTCAATTCTTTAATTAATTTTCAGAAACAATTTCACACAATATTCCATTTCTTCGGACTTGGGACCCTCGGAATCTGATTCCGGACGACACCCAACGTCCGCCAAAATTTTCCTACCGACCCTCCGGGACTGTTGAATCACGGAGTCCGGGTCCGTTTGCCCAAAATTTGACCAAGTCAAAACTCAATCAATTTAAAGCCATCAATTTTATTATTTTTCTCACAAATTCCATATTTAAACGCTTCCGGCTTTCGCGCCCCGGATGGCGCACACAAACTCGAGCAACCCCCCAAAATGAGGTTTTTCGCGGCTCAGAAGTTACAAAGGGAGTAAGGAATACAGGTGATGACGGCGCGTGTGGGTCGTCACATTCTCCACCTCTAAAACAACCGTTCGTCTCGAACGGACAAAAAAGAAAAGAGTACCTGAGTGGGGAAAGGGTGGGGATAACGGCTTCGCATAATCGGACTCGACTCCCAGGTCGAATTGCTCAGGAGGCTGACCTCTCCACTGAACAACGAAAGAAGGAAAACTCTTGATCTCACCTGACGAATCTGCCCGGTCCAGAATAGCTACGCTCCTCCTCATAGGATACGTCCTTGTAACTGGACAGAACTTGAAAATCTAACACTGGGCAGGACGCCGTGTACCTCCAAAGCATGGATACATGGAAAACTGGATGCACGACTGATAAGGCTGGGTGGCAACGCAAAGTCCATAAGCCACCTCTCCCCACTCGGTCAAAGAATCTCAAACCGGGCCAATTGTACCTAGGGCTTAAGCTTGCTTTCTTCCCAAATCCTCATACACGCCTTCATAGGCGACACTCGAGCAATACCGCTCACCACAACCATGAAAGCTACCTCTCGAACCTTACGGTCCGCATAACTCTTCTGCCATAGATTGCGAACGAAGCCCCTCCCTGAATGATCTTGACCTTGTCCCAAGGCCCTCCTAAACCAAATCTGTACCCATCAACCGAGCCTCTCCGGCTCAAACCATCATCGAGACCGACACCGCCTACCATAATAAAGCCTCATAAGGAAGCCATCTGGATGCTCGACTGTAGCTGTTGTTGTAGGCAAACTCCGCTAAGGCAAAACTGATCCCCACGAACCTCTAAAATCATAACACAAGCTCGAAGCATATCCTCCAAAATCTGAATAGTCCGCTCGGACTGCCCGTCCCGTCTGGGATGAAATCCGTGCTCCAACTCAACAGCCGTGTGCCCAATCTCTTCGTCTGAACTGCTCTCCCAGAAGCGCGAGGTAAACTGCGTATACCGATCCAAAATATAGACACTGGGCACAACCAATGAAGGCGAAACAATCCTCCCGAATATAGATCTAGCGAGGATCTCAAGAAGAATAGGAGACCTGCCAGGGATGAAGTGCGGCTGAACTTGGTCAGCCTATCACAATAACCCATATCGCATCAAACTCTTCCGGTTTCAACGAAGTCCAGTAACAAAGTCCATAGTAATCCGCTCCCATTTCCCTTCCGGGAAGCTCAATCCTCTGACGTAAACCACCAGGCCTCTGATGGCTCGTGACTTAACCTGTAACAATTCAACAACGAGCCAATATGGCTATGATATCCTTCTTCATCCTGCGCACCAATAATGCTGCCGCAAGTCCTGATACATCTTCCGCGCGCCCGGATGAATAGCAGTACCTGGAGCGTATGGGCCTTCCTCTAAAATCAATCTCTCGAATACATCCAACATTGGCACACAACTCGCCCCTGCAATTCATATACACCATCATCACCCAAGGTTCATTTCTGGCACTCCACCTGCATTATTTCCGTGCCTCTCAGGACACACAAGTGGGGGTCATCAACGTCGATCATGGTACGCTCCAATAACGAAGAACGAGCAAGCCGTATAGTCTAACACACGATCGGGCTAGAAAACATCCAGTCTCACGACTGATTGGCTAAAGCCTGAACAATTCCAAGGCAAGTGGCCTCTGACTGACTGGAAATATAAAACGTGCTGCCCATAGGCTGGTCGACTCTCCTACTCAAGCGTTGGCCACCACTTGGCCTTCCCGGATGAATATAAAATAGTGACATCATAATCCTTCAACAACTCCACCCATGCTCCTCTGTCTCAAAATTCAACTCCTTCTGCTTGAAACAAGTACTGAAGATCTGTGTCATGAATCATCCTCAATGTCAGCCAACTATAAATAGTGCTCCAATCTTCAAGGTGTGGACAATAGCCGCCAACTCTAAATCAATGCACTGGAATAGTTTTTTTCATGAATCTTCAACTGCCTCTGAAGCAATTAGGCTATATACCTTCCTATCTCTGCACAATACTGCTCCAAGTCAATACGGGAAGCATGACAATAGACGGTATAAAGGCCCAGATCCTGTGGGCAAGACCAACACGCTGCCGAAGTCAGGGCTGTCTTGAGCTTCTGAAAGCTCACCTCACACTCCTCCGACCATTGCTGAACCGGCACCCTTCTGGGCCAACCTGGTCATCAGGGCCTGCAACAGATGAAACCCCTCCACAAACCGACGGTAGTAGCTTGCTAACTCCAAGAAACTTCTCCGAATCTCCGTAGCTGATGCTGGTCTAGGCTAGTTCTTGACTGCCTCTATCTTCTTCGGATCCACCTGAATACCCTCAGCTGAATACAACGTGCCCGCAGAAATGCTAACTGAACCAGCAGAACTCACACTTGAAGAACTTGGCATATAAATTGACTATCCCTCAGAGTCTGAAGAACTACTACTAAGGTGCTGCTCGTGCTCCTCCTGGCTGCGGGAGTACACCAAAATATCATCAATAAAGACTATCACGAACATGTCCAAATATGGCCTGAACACTCGGTTCATCAAACTAGCTCCATGAATGCTGCTGGGGCATTGGTCACCAAACGACATGACAGAAACTCGTAATGCCCGTACCGAGTACGGAAGCTGTCTTTAGGGACATCGATAGCCCTGATCCTCAACTGGTGGTAGCCAATCTCGAGTCTATTGGAAAATACCTTGGGCACTCTGAAGCTGATCAAACCAATCATCAATATCAGGAAATGGATACCTATTCTTGATTGTACCCTTGTTTCAATGCCCGGTAATCAAATCACATTCTTATTGACCCATTCTCCTTTTTTAACAACAAATATCGGCGCACCCCAAGGCGAAACACTGGGTCTAATGAAGCCCTTCTCAAGCAAATCTTGCAACTGTTCTTTTAACTCTTTCAACTCCAACGGGGCCATAACGATGTGGGACAATAGAAATGCTGAGTGCCCGAACCAGGGTCAATGCAGAAATCGATGTCCCTGTCGTGGCATACCGGCAGTTCTGAAGGAAAAACAATCAGGGAACTCACAAACAACGGCGCACCGAATCGATAGAGGGAACCTCAGCACTGGAATCCCGAACATAAGCTAGATAAGCCAAACACCCCTTCTCGACCATACGCCGAGCTTTTACATATGATATGACACTACGGTAGAATGACCTGGAGTCCCTCTCCACTCTAAACGAGGCATACGATAAAGCTAAGGTCAAGTCTTGGCAATGGCAGTCTAAGATAGCGTGATAGGGTGATAACCAGTCCATCCTCAATATAATGTCGAAGTCAACCATGGTCCAAACAGCAACAAACCTACTCGAATCTTCACGACCTCCAATCACCCAATACAAGAACGATGGGCTGCATCGACCACAATAGAATCACCCACGGTGCAGACACATAAACAGGAAACACTCAATAAATCACTTAGGCATGACCAAATGCGACGCAAAAATAAAACCGAGGCTTCTCTACCACAAACCAGAACAAGTACCTGCACCTCCACCTCTAATACCTTTACCTCCACCTCTCGCATCTCTACCTCCACCTCTAATACTTTACCTCCACAAAAACCTCCAAAAACGTATTTGATCTATCACCCGGCCGCTGCTGCTTGGCTGAAGAAGCGGTACATGACCTCCCATTCACGACAAGGACAAGAGTAGAGGTTTCAATTTAGCATTAAGAGAACAAAACAGCATGACAGGGAAGAAAGAACAAATGTTGAAACTTTTCCTAACCCGGTAGCCTCTAGGGATAAATACGGACGTCTCCGCACCGATCCCTCAGACTCTACTAAGCTTGTCTGTGAACTATGAGACCTATGTAACCTAGTGCTCTGATACCAACTTGTCATGACCAGGATTTCCCACCCTCGTGAGTCCTGATGGCGCCTACTAATGAGAGCTAGGCAAGCCAATTTTAATTACCTTTCCATTAATAACATAATTCTTATAACCATTTTCGGTCATAATACAAAAGTAACGAAATTAAATAATAACAGAAGTCTCAATATTATAGAAAAACTGAATAAAATGTGGAAAATCCAACAAAAGCCTCTACCAAGACTGGTATAAGTTTCAACAGACGGTCTAAGAATACTTACACATAAGGTCTGAAAGAAATAAACTCACACACTGTCTCCAGAAATACATGAAAAAACAGGAATATAGAATGAAAGGAGACGCCAGGGCCTGCGAACGCCTGCAAGGCTACCTCGGGTCTCGCTGGACTGAGGCCTGCTCTTACGCTACTGTCGCTGCCGTCCGAAGCCTGGATCTGTGCAAAATAGCACAGAGTGTAGTATCAGAACAACCGACCCCATGTGCTGGTAAGTGCCTGGCCTAACCCGGCGAAGTAGTGACGAGGCTAGGACCAGACCACCAAATAAACCTTGCAGATATATATATATATATATATATTATATATATATATATATATATATATATATATAAAACAAGTACAACGGAGAAGTAGCAAGAAAATAACAATTTAAACTAGGAAGGGAGGCATGCTTCAGGGGAAACAGTGAAATAAAATATCAGGATTATAGAGAGTACATCTCAATTTAACTTCTAGCAATAAGTGAAGAGATAAGGCAACTTTCATATCCAACCCATCTTGTTGCAGGCGTGCAACCCGATCCCATATCATTTAACATTGTTGCGGCGCGCAACCCGATCCACAAATATCATTCAATACACGGCATCATCCTTCGTGCTTTAACACTCTTCCTCACCCAATCAATAATCAAAACAAGGGTAAGGGAAATAATAAAACAAGAATAGAAGCCCCGGCAAGGGTACACAAACCAACAAATAAAAACCCGGCAAGGGTACAACATCAATAACCACAACGTCCCGGCAAGGGAAAATAATCAATACGCAACAATACCCCGCGGCCGCACCGAGGAAGGGAGGGAAAACAACTCTCTGAACCTACCCAGCGCAGACCGTACGATTTTGGTGCGCGGTCGCGCTGGCGTCTTGCACCTGGGGCCTTCTCTGAATCTCCCAGCGCGGACCGCACGAACTTGTGCGTCGGCCGCGCTGGTCAAACAAGGCTGAGGACCCCAAGCGGACCGCGCGGACTGCACCGCGGCCGCGTGGCTTCCAGCCGGACCGCGCAGAAATGACCGCGGCCGCGCTGGGGCCTGCAAACACTGCAACATCTGATACTTTTAAGCCTAAGGCCTCCCGGGACCTACTCAAAACTCACCCGAGCCCTCGGGCTCCAACCAAGCATAACACTAACTCAATAACATCCTACGAACTCATCCGTGCGATCCAATCGCCAAAAACAACATCGAATATCAATTAGGCCCAAAGACCCATGATTTCCTCTCCAATTTTCATAAGACATCAAGTTTAGAGTTTTGGTCCAAAACACGTCAAACGACGTCCAAATCTAACCAACTTTACAAGCAATTGCTTAAATCATATTTAAGACTTGTGCGGGCGTCGGAACCAAAAATACGAGCCCACAGCACAAGTCTTCTAAAAAATAACACTTTGAAATTCTTTAATTATTTTCAGAAAACAATTTCACACAATAATTCATTTCTCAGACTTGGGACCTCGGAATCTGATTCCGGGCACACACCCAAGTCCCAAAATTTCCTACGGACCCTCCGGGACTGTCGAATCACGAGTCCGGGTCCGTTGCCCAAAACATTGACCAAAAGTCAAACTCAATCAATTTAAACATCAAATTTATTATTTTTTTTCTCACAAATTCATATTTAAACGTTCCAGCTTCGCGCCGCCGACTGCGCACACAAACTCGAGGCAACCCCAAATGAAGGTTTTTCGCGGCCTCAGAAGTACAAAGGGAGTAGGAATACAGGTGATGACCCTTTGAGTCGTCACAGGGGTGCGCCCCAAGTGGGAGGAGTAAGATAGAACTAGGAACCCGTAGGCAATGGCAGGATAGATTTGTCAGTGAGGTTGCCTACCACAAGTTCAGAGAGTGGTGGCCCCGAGAGGAAAGTTGATACCCGAGCGGAAGTTCATTATACATGACTCTAGCCTCACAACCCAATGTGCTGAGGCAGTTCAGATCGAGAACTGGTTGGGATTATTTCATAAGCACACGTAAGAGGATGCCAATGAGCACTTGGTGAAGGAGTTCTACACAAATGTTGCCCACATCAAAAAGGGCACCACAGTGACCAAGGTGCGGAACTTGAAGTGAAATTTGATGGCAAAGAAAATAAATGATTACCTGGGCTTTTTTGGAGGAGGATGAAGTCATTGTTTTGGAGAAGATGGCATCGGGTGAGGTTGCTCGTCCTTGGTTGGCAGAGTACTTGGCAATCCCAGGTACCACCCCAGATTGGTTGACCATGGGAGTGAAAGATTTTGAGGCGAACATGAAACTTTGAGGCTAAAGGGTGGGAAACATTTGTGTGTAGCAGGCTAGACCCTACTACTCACGACAACTCCCTCCCTATTCACCGAGCTATATTGGTGGCATCGATCATGGCAGGGTACCCGATTAACATCGGGAATGTGATGTCTCGGGTAATTACATGGGTGGTGAACGAAGGTGACAGATCTTATCCCTTCCCCAACTTCCTGACCATGGACTTAGAGGTGGAGAAGTGGAAATTTGATATGAAAGTGAAAGCAAAGGCATCGTTCTCTTGGTACAGCCTGCAGGGTGATGACAACCCTAAAGGCAAGCAATACAAGCGCAAAGCCACTACTTCACTGGCCAGTCTGAAGAGCCAGTAGCAGTAGTGGCTCCTACTCAGCTCCTCCCACCACAGCAGACATGGCCCCAGGACCCTCTACTTCTGCAGCTCCAGAGATTCCCTCATCCACTGCATACCCCTTGACTGCCCACCGCCTGAGCCAGGCCCTCGCCAGCATCAACAACTGGATGCAGACAGCTACTTCTAAGTTGTCTGTACTATCTACTACGGTGGCAGCCCAATCAGCACCTCCTCCTCCACAGGTCCCACAGTCCATTGAGGACACTCTCAAGGAGCTTCTGGACAAACCAGAAGAAGCTCCTACAGAACCAGAAATTGATTACGGAAGCTGTTGATTCACATGGAAAGGCACTAAAGGAGCTTGCTAGGGAGGCAAAGAAAATGGAAAGGCTCGGGCTTCAAAAGGAGTCGTGAAGGAGATAAGGATAGAAGTAGATAGGTTGAAGGCGGATCACTTGCCTCTGGACCTATTGTTGCATGACCCGGTGCCAGCAGCCCAGCCCCAGCCAGTGCAGGAGTCAGAGAGGCCTCCAGAGGAAGAGGGTGATTCCCCGTTCTGACGATGCAGTCATACAGTTAGAGGACCCACAGGGAGGTTCCTCCAGCCAGCCACAGGACCCAGTCCAGGTTCAGGCCTGGTCCCAGCAGAGCCACAGATCACAGGAGCCAGTCATAGGTTCCCAAGCAGACAGAGGACCCAGGGACCCAGAATCAGGATCCTATGCAGACGGAGGACCCATAGGGAGTTTCTTTTTCCTCTCATCTTTATTTTATGCTTATTTTGGTTAGTTGGCATTGAGGACAATGCCAGCTTTCATTTGAGGGGTAGCCCTGTTCGGATATTTGGATGACTGTATATGTGATAGTTTTTATGCTTTCTTCTTTTT
>NC_031996.1:35532809-35583407 GCF_001879085.1 Nicotiana attenuata | reverse complement strand
ATCTTTGGTATGTATATAATTTGTCATTTCATTGCACTTTTCGTACGTTTTTACTTTGGGTCTCTATATAAAGTTACGTTCTTATGTATATATTCATTCTCCCTATTGTATATTCGTCTAAATCCCCTCTTGTACATATTCATTTTACTTTCCGCATTTTTCCTTTCTTAGCTTCTTATTTTATGTTCGTAGCTTCTTGTTTTGAGCTTTTGCAATAAGCCTTTGGTTTTCTCAATGCCACGGTTCTTTCCAAAGGTGGAATTTGTATGAACCGAGTGGCTCTTCCCGATGATGGATGGCATGACAACCTTCTTAAGGGTTTGAGTCTATTTTTTCTTTTTGCTTTTTCGTAGTTAGTTGGTAAGGGTTCCTCAAGCAAAGCTTCACTTGGGCCTAACACATTTTCCTTTGATCCTATGGTCAAAAAAAAATCGTTGTGTATAGGATGGTGAAAGTTGTGACCTTGAGACTCTTGTATTGGCCGATAATCATCAAGTGGTTTTTCGGGACCATTGTGTTGCTCAAATCTTATCTAAGGTTGTTTTGGGCCCCCGACTCTGCTTCTTTAGCAATCCCATAGCTTGTGTGGTGAGAATTTGAATTGCAAGTCCAAGTCCCGAGCCATTGGTCTAGAACTTGACCTGAATGTTTGTCTAGGCGAAATCCTAAGTGTAATTTGACTTGAGACATGATTATAGGCTCTCCTTGATCCCAATGATATCTTGAACACTTCCATAGCCTACCAATGATAAAATCCCTAGTCAACCCTTTTGAGCCATAGACCTTTTTCTTTCAAGAACCATGATACAAGCCTTTACCCGTTCTAAAATACCCTCTCTTGGCACCCGATCTTTCCTTAGCACAAGGCAAAAGTATAAGTTTGGGGGGGAGACGAGGAATGCAACAAAGTGGTAAAAGGTACAAAATGAAGAAAAGGAAAGGCAATGAAAAAGAAAGAAAATCAAAAAGACAAAAAGAATGTTCAATGTAGAAAAGAATGAAGGGATTCAATAAAAGTAAAGAGATGAAAGGTGTGGAAAGTTGAGAAAAGGAGAAAAAGATTTGAAATGAACAAGAAAGAGTGACAGTGTGTCTCTCTAACCCCTTAGAAAGAAGTGATATGACTTAAAAAGTCAAGTAAATATGTGCAAAAATGAAGCAAAAGAAGTGCTAAAGGGAAGATGGAACCTACCTAGACCAAACATTTCCTACCCTGAACCAAAAGCCTTCACTATGTCTCCATAAAAGCCCTATATGATCTAGAGTTGAATGAAGCTTACATTAGTGGTGACTCACATAAGGGGCAAGCATATGGTACCTAGAGCCGGACTTGTGAATTTTCTTTGAGAGAGATGGGTGTATTTCCATTAACCTCGTTCTGAGTGCTACAATCCTAAGGGTGAGGTTTGCTTAGGGAGAGTTGAGGATGTGTGAGTTTGGGTTCCACAATGACCAAAGTAATAGAAAGAGTTTCTTTGATGTGTTGAGTCAACTCTTGATGCTCTTGTGTCGCACTAAATCCATGGTGTTTAAAAGATTGAATGTTGTTAATGATTTATTTGAATTGAGGGCAATTGTTAGTCCCAATTGATGCTAGATGAGGTCACTTTAGGTCAGCTGAATTTTCTTCGATTTAATCTTAAGGGGTGGGTCTTATTTTGTTTGCTTGAGGACAAGCAAAATCTTAAGTTTGGGGGAGTTGATAACTAGGGATTATGATGCATTTTACACTCCTTCCTACTTGAGATTTGATTAGAAATGTGTACAAAATAGTCCCAAATGCTTACATGTTATACTTGATTGCAGGGTTTGGTCAACAAGGTGACAATTCACCAAAATCAGCTCAAAAAGGAGTGAAACATGCACAAGTACCAAGAACAAGTCCAAGCACGGTGTAACAGGGCCAATGCGGCCGCACTCCATTCTGTGCGGTCCGCAAAGAGGAGGTTCAAAGTTGGTCATTTCAGGCATTCAAGCAATGCGGCTGCAAAGCATTTCATGCGGACCGCATTGGCTTCATTGCGGCCGCGCTCGATTTTGTACGGTCCGCAAAGCTGGAGTTCAGAGAGTTGCCAAGTTGGGAAAACATTTCCAATGCGGTCCGCGTTCCATTTGTGCGGACCGCAACAGAAGCCACCGCGGCCGCGGTATATTTTGTGCGACCTGCGGTGGCCAAGTTCAGAGAGCAGAAGTTTTAAGCCAAGAGCCTCAGTGCGCCCGCACTCGATTTTGTGCGGTCCGCACTACCTTCGCAGGGGTATTTTTGTCCAGAAAATTTGGCCTAGTATAAATAGTTTCTTTTCCCATTTTTAGGTTATCAGTTGTAATTTAAAGCAGAGCTGCGCTCGTGAACAGTGTCCCTTTACTATTTTGAGTAATTTTATAATAGTTTTATCATTGAATCTTCAAGTTTTAGCTAGTAATCAAATATTATGGGTTTTTCTTCATCTATTTCTTCGTTTTCTTCTATTATCATGAGTAGCTTGACCCATTAGCTAGGGTTGTGGCTCAACCCTAGTGTGGGTAATTGATAGGTCTTGTGTTTTAAGGCTTGAATGTTTATGGGTGTTTGATATTTGGACTAATTTATGGTTTTAATGTTGAATTAGTCGTTGCAAACACTAGTTTATGCCTATTTGACTTGGGCTCTTCTTGAGAAAGAGAGCCTAAGTCTAGGAAAATTAGTCCAATAAGAAATTGGGGCGTACTCAAGAGATTGATAGGCCCAATTAAAGGGTTAAACCTAGAGATAGTAATACCCGACTTGAACCTCAATTGCTTGCACAAATTATCATACCCAATTGATCTTGAGAAAGTCAATTAGGGCAAAATCACTCAAACTACCGAGAGGTATAGAGTGAGTAGAATCGTGCAATGGTTATATCGTAATCCCCAAATATGACAACCTAGCCTTAGACACGAGAACCCGTCAAGTATCCACCTAGGAGAAAGTCACTTCCCTAGTGCCTTTTAACCATTTAGACAACCTTCAATAGTTTACTCTTAGCTTAATTTAGCATCTTAGTAGTATAAACTTAGAAGTAATATCAAAACCAACTATGTTTAGAAGTGCAATTAGGAACAATTAGGCAACTCCAATTTAGATAGAAACTCAATTCTCATCTCTAGCTCCCTGTGGAAATCGATCCCGACCTTCTCGGGTAAAAGCTGCTTCGACCACTCTTGCTACTTTGTAGTAGTGTAGGGTTGGCCTCGATCACTCTTACGCATTGGGTCGGTACGACCTTTTGATTTAAGCTGGCAACAGTGGCTCTTACGTGTAGGGTCGGTACGACCTCTTGATTTAGGCTGGCGATAGTGGCTCTTACGCGTAGGGTCGGTACGACCTCTAGTTTAGGCTTTATTTTTCCCTCGTTGAAGTTTTTTGCATTCGTCCGACTCTTCGACGGTTCGATAAGAACCTCGATTGCGGGCCGTTATGTGACGATGGGCGAGTACCTGGGGAGGTTTCGCTCGATGGCTGTGTTGTTTCGAAGCCGTTTTATTGTTTGGAGCTGATGCAATCGAAGCTCTTTTACTTATGTCGAGCGTAGCCTGGTTAACCGGTTCTTTTCGAAGTATTTTAGAAGTAATTTGAAGGCCTGTGAGTTTTATGGCGACGGTCGGGTGTCCTCGAGTCGCGTTAGTTCGGCTGGTACAACCTTGTGACTGTAGTCATTGTATTTGGCCGTAGCCTTTTAGTCCCCGAGTGAAGTAGCTTCAGCGTCTATATCGTGGGTATGCCTTTTTAGGGGTCTTACAAGTTCGAATATATAGCCTTAAATTTAAGATCGGGATTATGCCTTTTGTAAAGTCTTATAAATTTGAACATGCCTTGCTTGAGGTCTTACAGATAGGTTACTTGGTACAAGTATGATTCATGCCTGGTCTTGAAGGTCTTACAGTTTTGGTATTTCCTTATGGAGGTCTTACATTTTCTAACATTGCCACGTGGAGGGCTTTCGGGCTCGAGGTCGCCCGCGTGGGGTCTTATAGCCTCGAATTCTTGATACCTCGATGGGGTGACCGTCAGTGACAATCCCCGAGAGGTCGAGGGTTTTTGGCTCGGGAGTTGTTCCTTATATATTTTGATGGTTCCTCATTGAGGGCTTACGAACTCGGAGTTTCCGGCTCAGAGGTTTTTACGGCTTCGAGTTTTTGATGTTAGTCCCCGAGTGTTCGGGAAATTTCTGGCTCTGGAGTCGTTTCTTGAAAAAATAGCGGATTTCTTTGAAGCGCAAAGTGTTTTGATGGAAAAATATTCCTCGATTACTTGTCACAAGTATACATGTTTTCGTTGTCAAGGGTTCAATTATTCTATGCGGACACGGTTTATTTTGACCGTTTGGCCCGGTACATCATTTTCCTATTGAGACCCTTTTTGGCTAATCTTGACTTTTTCGAGGGGGTGATCTCCCGGGGGGATGCCCCCCAGTATTCAAGGTTGATTGAAGAGAAGCCTTTGAATACTTGTTAAGTTCTCCTTAGGTAGCATATAGATGTTGCCTCGTTACAAACCTTGCCGGTAAAACCCTTTTTGGGATAAAATTCGATCGAAGGAAAAGAGTGCAACGCATGCTTTTAAAACCCAAGGTCTTCGAGTCAAGGGATGCTTCGGCGTCTTCCATCGGACACCTTAACAGTAGTAGCGTTTGAGCATTGATATGTTCCAATTGCTCGGAAGTTGTTCGCCTTCCATTGTACCGATCTTGTAGGACCCTTTGCCAATTACTCCGAGGACGCGGTGCGGTCCTTTCCAATTTTGGCCTAGCTTTCCTTCATTAAGGTTTCGGGTGTTCAGGGTGACTTTCCTTAGGACCAAGTCCCCGACTCCAAAATGTCGGAGATTCATTCTCATGTTATAGTACCTTTCGATCTTTTGTTTTTGGGCGGCCATTTGAACCAACGAAGCTTCTCGCTTTTCATCCAATAGTTCGAGGGCCGCAGTCATGGCTTCGTTGTTTGAACGTTCGGTGGCGTGTCGGACCCTAGAGCTTGGTTCTCCGACCTCGACCGGTATCAAAGCCTCGGTGCCATATACCAGAGAGAAGGGCGTTTCTCCTATGCTTGATTTTGGAGTTGTTCGATATGCCCATAGCACTTCGGGTAATATTTCTCTCCATTTTCCCTTTGCATTTTCTAACTTCTTTTTTAAGTTTTGAATGATGGTCTTGTTTGTGGACTCGGCCCGACCGTTTGCACATGGGTGGTAGGGTGTCGAAAGGATTCTTTTGATTTTGTGGTCCTTCGAGGAACTGTGTTACTTTGCTTCTGATGAACTGCTTTCTGTTATCACATGTTATTTCGGAAGGAATCCCGAATCGGCATACGATATGGTCCCAGATGAAGTTAATGACTTCTTTTTCTCTTATCTTCTCGAAGGCCTGCGCTTCCACCCATTTTGGGAAATAGTCAGTCATAAATAGAATAAATCTATCTTTACCTGGTGCCATAGGTAGGGGTCCGACGATGTCCATCCCCCACTTCATGAACGGCCATGGTGACAAGACTGAATGTAGCTGTTCACCGTGTTGGTGAATCATCAGCGCGAATCTCTAGCATTTGTCGCATTTTCAGACGAATTCTTTGGTGTCTTTCTCCATGTTGTCCCAATAGTAACTGTCACGACCCTAAAACCAACCCGATCGTGATGGCGCCTATTGTGGAACTAGGCCAGCCGACACAACTCCTGAATTAACCATTATTCAATGAAAGTCATTTTTATACCCTCTATTAATCAATAATCTGATGATGTAAGTCTAAATGAATAGTGCGGAATAAATACACAAGCCCGACATCGGGGTGTCACTAGTCATGAGCATCTACTACAACTGCCTAACAACATAAAGACCAACATGCCAGGAAAAATCACAAGAATACATAAGGAAGAATAAGGAAGGAGGAAAGCAGGGCTGCGATCGCCAGGCAGTTACCTTGCTAACTCCGATGAACCTGCCACCGAGCTCAGAAATACCTGAATCTGCACACAAGGTGCAGGGAGAAATGTGAGTATGCCAACTCAGTAAGTAATAAAAGTAAATAAAGACTGAGCAGTAAGAAATCACGTAAACCACGTCATAGCGCCACAGTGGGTACAACATGTTTCCTAAACAGGGTACAAATCAAATCATCTCGTTTAACTCCCATTTCGGGAAAAATCGTTTGAAGAAAAATGTCTTCCTCACAATTTCAGTAGGAGTTAAATGTAATTTATAGTGAAAGTGATAAAAATCATAATCGACCCCACGGCCAAAACATAGTTCGTATACTGCCTCTCGAGCAACAGAAATTCAAAACCATCTCATAACTTAAAAATCTCAGTGGAAGTAACAAGACCACATCAGTGGCTAAATTCTGAACACCTCGTAAAAACTCCAATTTAATGAAAGTTATTTAAAAACATTTGTTTAACATCTTCGATAGAGGCTCAGTATAAAGATGAGGGAAAGCAGTAATTTAATCAACATATTCAATAGAGACTCTCACTTTAAGGAGGAGTGAAAACAGTAATTTCATAAACAAGCCTCTCAGGCAAAACATCACTCGTATATAAAATATATATATATATATATATATATATATATATATATGGCCCCTCGGGCAAGCCACTCAGTCCCTCATGACTTAACTCTCATCACACAGTACTCACACTCAGCACTCAGGCTCAATGATGTCGTATAATAATAATAATCATAATAATCGCTGCGGCGTGCAGCCCAATCCATATATCGTTGCTGCGTGCAGCCCGATCCGTATATCGCTGTGGCGTGTAGCCCGATCCATATATATAGTCGACTGCACTCACTGGGGTGTGCAGACTCCGGAGGGGCTCCTTCAACCCAAGCGCTATATCGCTGCGGCGTGCAGCCCGATCCAATAAATATATATTATATCGCTGAGGCATGCAGCCCGATCCACTAAATATATATATATAATATCGTTGCGGCGTGCAGCCCAATCCAATAAATATATACAATATCGCTGCAGCGTGTAGCCCGATCCATATAAGTATCGCTGCGGCGTGCAGCCCGATCCATATAAGTATCGTTGTGGCGTGCAGCCCGATCCATATATATATATATATATATATATATATATATATAATCCTCACGATTAGGTCCTCAACCTCTCTCAGTCATCAACCTCACAACTAGACCATCGGTCCCTCTCAGTCATCAGCCTCACAACCAGACCCTCGGTCCCTCTTATTCATCAGCCTCACAAGCCACTCGGGCTATCAGTAAAACAGGGGGGATCAGCCCAAAATATCAATTAATGCATAAAAACAGAGTAATAGAGACTGGGTTATGAAATCAGTAAAACGTAGCATGACTGAGTGTAGATATTAGCCAAAACAATGAGGAAACAGTAGTAAAAAGCCCCTAAGGGTCCAAACAGTTGGCACAAGGCCCAGATATGGCATTCAGCCCAAAACATAGTAATATTTTCAAAAACACAATGATATCAAACAATTTTTCAATCAAATACGCGACTTAACAGTCGCACGGGACGGACCCAGTCACAATCCCCAATAGTGCATGACCCCACGCTCGGCATCTAGCGTGTGTGTCACCTCAAAGTAGTACTACGATGTGAAATCCGGGGTTTCATACCCTCAGGACAACATTTACAATCATTACATACCTCTATCCGGTCCAAACTCTAGCCCGCAATGCCTTTGCTTCTTGAATCGACCTCCGGATGCTCCAAATCGATCCAAAACAGATTTATACCGTCAAAATATGCTAAGGGAACAAAGCCCACTCGAAAATAACCAATTTACATCAAGAATCCCGAAATTGACCAAACCCAACCCCCGGGCCCGCATCTCGAAATCCGATAAAAATCACATCAATAGAATCCTTACACTCTCACGAGTTCGTGCATATCAAATATACCAAAATCCGACCACAAACGACCCTCAAATCCCTAATCAAAGGTCTCCAATTTCAAGCCCTAGTTCTTCAATTTTTAGGCTTTAGATTCCACAAATTTCATGTTTAAACCAGTAAGAATCAACATAGGATCGAGTTTTAGGTTCAATAATTTTACCTCAAAGAAGTTCTCTTGAATTACCTCTTCAATCTCCCTCAAGAAGCTCCAAAACCGAGTCAAAAATAATGAACTTAGGCCAAAATCGTGAAAATGGCCTTTTTAAACATTCTGCCCGGCTATTAAATTTACTTAATCGCGATCGCGAAGAACAAACTCTGCTGGTCCAATTTTTACCCTACACGATCGCGAATATACCCACGCGACCGCGATCCACAAGGTCTTACACGTACGCGATCGCGAATGAACCCACGCGTTCGCGATTCATCACCTGAACAACTCACGCGATCGCAACTCCAGATACGCGAATGCGATGAACGACCTGGAGTGCCCATACCAAAGCTCTACGCGATCGCGAGCCTCCTCACGCGATCGCGAAGAAGGAAAACCTGCAACAGAACTGAAGCCAAAATCTGCAACTTTTCAACATGCAATTTGATCCGTTTAACCACCCGAAACTCACCCGAGGCCCTCGAGACCTCAACCAAATATGCCAACATATCCCATAACCTCATTCAAACTTGTTCCAAGCTTCGGAATGCTCAAAACAACATTAAAACAGCAAAATCATATCGGATTCAAGCCTAAGAATTCCAATAAATTCCAAATTCTGCTTTCGATCAAAAAGTCTATCAGACCTCGTCCGAATGACCTGCAATTTTGCACACATGTCACAAATGACACAACGGACCTACTCCAACTTCAAGAATTCCATTCCGACCCCTATATCAAAATCTCACCTATCAATCGGAAAATACCAAAATTCCAATTTCACCAATTTAAGCCTAAATCTACTCCGGACCTCCAAAACACATTCCGATCACGCTCCTAAGTCCCAAATCACCTAACGGAGCTAACCAAATCATAAAAATTCCAATCCAAGATCATATGCTAACAAGTCAAAACTTGGTCAAACCTTTAAATTTTTAAGCTTCCAACTGAGAACTGTACTTCAAAGTTCATTCCGATTACCCTGAAAACCAAAACCGACGATTTACATAAGTCATAATACACCATACGGGGCTAGTCATGCCCAATAACTGGCGAGCAAAGTGTAGAAGCTCAAAACGACCGGTCGGGTCGTTACGGTAACCTGCTCTGATCACCTTTCGGACTAAGGAATCGGCACCGGAGTGGTTTCCGCAGGTGCCCTTGTGGATTTCTCGGAGCACGTAATTTGTGTCCCCCGTCCCTAGACATACTGCTAGGGGCCCATCAAAGGTTCTCCTATACAGAGTCTTTTTTTCATCGAGCGAGAATGGGTCCAGGGGTAGCTTCCCACTTTCCAAATAATCGATATATTTGTTTCTCCAATCCCATGTTAGGCTAGTGGAATTGATCTCGGCGTGGCCTTCCTCGCTCACTAATTTGGATAGCTAAACGATAGCCCCGGGAAGTATGTCATCTTCCTCGACAGATGATCCCAGGTTTGCAAGGGCATCGGCCTCGCTATTCTACTCTCGAGGTATGTGGATCAGAGTCCATTCTTTGAAGCGGTGCAATGTGACTTGAATTTTTTCTAAGTATCTTTGCATTATGTCTTCTCGAACCTTGAGGCTCCCATTTACCTGATTTACTACCAGGAGGGAGTCACATTTTGCTTCGATGACTTCCGCTCCTAGGCCTTTGGCCAATTCCATACCTGCAATCATAGCCTCATACTCGGCTTCGTTGTTAGTCAATTTTGCGATTTTTATAGATTGTCTAATTATGCCGCCCGTAGGCGGCTTCAAGACTATACCGAGTCCGGACCCTTTCACGTTCGAGGCGCCGTCAGTGAACAAGGTCCATACCCCCGAAGATGTGCCTGTTTTTAACAATAGTTCTTTCTCTACCTTGGGCACGAGGGCAGGTGTGAAGTCGGCCATAAAATCTGCCAGAATTTGGGACTTGATAGCCGTTCGGGGTTGGTATTCGATATCGTACCCCCCGAGTTCGATCGCCCATTTAGCCAGACGGCCTAATAATTCGGGCTTATGCAATATGCTTCGGAGAGGGTATGTTGTTAAAACACAAATACGATGGCATTAGAAATAAGGCTTTAATTTTCGAGATGCGCTTATTAATGCAAGAGCTAACTTTTCTAGGTGCGGCTACCTGGTTTCGGCATCTCCCAGGGTCCGACTTATATAATATACAGGGAATTGCGTACTTTGCTCTTCTCGAACCAGCACACCACTTACCGCTACCTCGAACACAGCCAGGTACAAATACAGCGTTTCATCTTCTTTTGGGGTGTGAAGTAAAGGTGGGTTCGTAAGATATCGCTTCAACTCCTCTAAAGCACGCTGGCATTCCGGAGTCCATTCAAAGCTGTTTTTCTTTTTGAGTAGGGAGAAGAAATGATGACTCCTGTCTGACGACCTTGATATGAATCAGCCCAAAGCTGCTATTCGCCCAGTCAGCCGCTGCATGGCCTTCATATTTTTTACCACCGTGATCTCTTCGATGGCTTTGATTTTATCGGGGTTGATCTCTCTCCCCCTGTTTGACACCATAAAGTCTAAGAATTTGCCCGAACCCACTCCGAAGGCACATTTCTCGGGATTGAGTTTCATGTTGTAGCTTCTGAGGATGTCGGATGTCTCCTGCAAATGAGTTAAATGGTCCTCTGTGCGCAGGGACTTAACTAGCATATCGTTAATGTAAACTTCCATGGAATTTCCTATTTGGTTTTCGAACATCTTATTAACTAGGCGTTAATACGTGGCCCCCGCATTTTTTAGCCCGAAGGGCATCACATTGTAGCAGTATGTACTGTAGTTTGTGGTGAACAAAGTTTTTTTCCTATCCTCGGGGTTCATCTGAATTTGATTATACCCCGAGTAGGCGTCGAGAAAGGTGAGGATCTCGTGGCCAGTCGTGGCGTCGATCAAGAGATCGATGTTGCGCAACGGGAATGAATCTTTGGGGCACGCTCTATTCAAGTCTTTAGCAGTGCTGAAAGTTAATATATTTACGTTTTCTCTAACTGTTAAAGGATGACAAATGACTTTGGCGCTATTGAAATCGGGGCTAGTTGCGTAAAAAGGGAAAAGCATCCTCCTTGGACGCTTTCCAATTAATAAATCCAAGAGGAAATGAGGAAAAATATGCAACGGCGATTTATAATAATCTGAAGGTGCATAAGGTCTTCAAAGTCCAAAACAAAAATAAAATAATACTATCATATAATGGCTTAAATATATGTTTTAGAATTACGGAGGATTCCTTTCAGATTACAATTAAAGCAGTTTTAATCTCAACTTTGTTTATGTGGGATAGGAATAATAACTAAGCAGAGATCATCGCACACAATTATTACCGTTTTGAGATGACTTCTATTGTTATGATGTACATGTTCATATCATGTATATGTACAGTGTATATTAACATTGGACTCATGTCATTGATCATGTATTTTTTTCTCAATATAATGTTTATACATGTAGGATCGTCAATAAGATAATAAGAGCCCAATGCTGCTATGTTGATGCTGCTCAAAAAGATATTTATTTCAAACTGGCAAAAGCAAAGTCTTTAAGAGATGATTCATTTTGAAGAAAAATGCATCTACTATATTACTAAAAAAATTAGATCTCTCAAATGGCTTACATAATTTACAAGGATGGTAGATAGAGGTTTTGACAGTACTATCATATTTCCAAATAAACTTTCGCCTCCAAAAAATAAAGGATATTTTTTTCAATATACTTTTGTTTTGCAATGACATAAAGGAATCACATGCCTAAATAATAACACAACATGTTTTCTCACACGAACAATTATATGCTAGACTTTCAAGAGAGATTATCAATATGACAATAACAACAGTTCTGTGATGAGTGATGACAGATCGGCCAAAGTGATAGAAGGGAATATACACTAAAACATCAAGTAATAGAAATATTATGCACGTAACTTAACTAAATTTATCATCTTTGTAGTTCAGACGATATCAAATTATTTTGAATTCAAGTGTTATGTAAATATAAGTAGCATTGATTTTGACATTTAAATGTTAGTTGCATTTTTCCACGTCATTACTTTATGATATGATCATTTTTCTTGAAAATGGTATTTTAATAGTTATAAATATTATATTCTTTCATATAAATAATGGACTGAAAATTTACGTGCAACGCACGTACATAAAAGCTAGTACAATATTAAAAGCACGAAGACCCTTAGAGAATTATTGTTCGTCGTTTTTACCCTTTAAAACTAGCTTTCATGTTGGACAAAATAGTAATTTAAGTTATTTTCCTAAAATGTAGGTTTGGCCATTTAATTATTTCCCTAATATTTAAAAATAATCTCTTAATTATTTCTCTAATACTTAGGACTTTGGTCTAGAGAATTGTGTTATTTAATTAATTGGAGTCCTTCATATAAACTCTATCTAGGTTTAGGGTACTGAATTCCAAGCACTTCACAAACACTCTTTTTTAAAAGGTTTACGAGTATTTTTTCTTTTTCTTTTTTTGTTATAAAAGTTTAGGTTTAGTTGTCCTAATTTTTCTTTTTTTGGTTTTGGAGTCCTTACTCCCCTCTCCCCCGCCCCGTTTTAACCGTCCTTTTTCAAGGTTTACGAGTATTTTATTTAAATAACAACATAGTTATTTAATTATTATTTTTTTATATTTTGGATTTTGATCAACTAAAGCTTTTGTTATTAAATCATGCTTGAGAGCAAGAACAAATATCTAACGATCATAGACATAGTAATCTCAAAAGTTCATCAATTCTATTTTTTTTAGAATTGAAATATCAAGCTTAACTAAAAAAATATTTTAATTTTAAGAATACAAAAAAAAGAGAAGTTTTGTAAGATACAATAATATTAATGGTTGAACTAATGAAAAAATTCAAGAGTGATATATCATAGTGATTTTTCTATTACTCTGAACATGAAATTCTTATTGGATAAAATTATAATTACATTTAAATATTTGAATTTGGGATGAGCTAATATTAATATTTGAATAAACAAAAATAAATTATCCACTTTAACATTAAGAATAAATTATTAAATCCTTAAATTAATTAACCAAAGCATTATTTGATTTAACTAATTTGCAAAAAAAAATCCAAGTCATTCTTTACGAAATTCATCATATAATCGGTTATAGTATAGTATTAATTGTTAAAACAAACATTAAACAATAAAGATAAAATATATTTTAAGTGAGTTGTTATTAATTATTTTCTTTATTTTGGTATTCATTTAAACAAATGACAACTTTCTATACTTTTTTATGTACTAAGTTTCTTGTTGTAAAATATTAACTTAATGTAGATATTTTAAAACTTAGCATTTGATAATTTGATTTACATGTTCTTCTTGTACTTTAGTGATTGAAGCTAGACACACGCGCGATGTACGTACACTAAAACTAGGTTGTTAAAAGAGAAATTGCAAAATTATAAAAATTTAAATCAAACATATGACGTACGATTAATTAAAGACCATCAAAATTTCAATTAGTATTATAAAGTCGTGATTATTTTCCATCCCAATTTATTGTTTACTTTTGCTAGAGTGTTATTTCGATCAATTTTTTAAGTTAAATCAAAATTAAATAATACTGATAATTCGAGAATAATAGTTTAATTTAATATTCAGATATTACAGGTCCAGGAATTTCTTTCCTTGAAAAATAAACGTATAAAATTCACTGCTATGATTGAATCTGGAAAAGTACAAAACATCAGCAATATTTTGGGACACAATATAAATTGTGTAAAAAATGAAGAGAAAAAAAACAAAAACAAAAAGAATGAAAAAATTAGCCTACATATTTTTTTGTAAAACACGATAAAAAAGGTTGTTTACCTTTACCAACTAAATCTGTCTCGGGAAGTAAAGCCCAAGGTCGGTTGTTAAGACCAAAACGGCGCCGTACATTTTCTTTGAACCCAAACCTTGTATGATCCCATCCCTTTTCCCATCTTCTATGTCAAAAAGATTCATAAAGATTGGATTTTTATTGATATTTTAGGTGAATACACTAAAACCTACAACATATACAATACTTCATCCATGGCTACTGACCACTCTGATGATTTAGACCAACTCCTTGACAGTTAGCATCTTCACCCTTTTCCTCGTATATACTTGATTACATGCCTTAGAACTGCATTTAACTGAATTGAATTAGGTTATTCAAAGTTACCCTTTTCCCCGTTTGTAAATAGGTATCTGTCTTTGACTGTTTTTTGGTCATATATATATATATATATATATATATATATATATATATATATATATCAGATATATATGTAATTAAATGGGATTATTCAAAGTTGCCCTTTTCTTAATTTTCGTTTTTTTCAGGTGCTTTGGATGATTTTCAGAGCCTCAATCTAGCTTCTGGTTCTCAAAGGTTTCTACTTTCTCTTGTGGCATTATTTATCTTTACTTGTGTTTAAAGCTAACGGGTGGAAGCAGCCACTAATGCTTGCATTAGATTAGACTGTCTATATCAAACCTAGGAGGGGACACCGCATAAATGCGGGACCCCCTCCTTTTTCCTTTTTTGTGTTTTAAGCTAATGGGGTTGAATTTTGAGCTGTGAATTTAAAAGGGTTGCTTTTTTGATTGTAGAATTGGGGATGGGGAGGACAAGAAAGATAGTTCTCTTATGCCTGGTAAGGTTCAAGGATTAGGGATGACGTTGCCCGATAGGAATGCTAAGAAAAAGGGGAAGCAAAAGGCTTCTGCTGAGTCAAAAGATTCGCACGTAGCTGAAGCTCTTGATAAGCTTAGGGAGCAGACTAGGGAGGCTGT
Organism: Nicotiana attenuata; assembly: GCF_001879085.1. Classification (NCBI taxonomy): domain Eukaryota; kingdom Viridiplantae; phylum Streptophyta; class Magnoliopsida; order Solanales; family Solanaceae; genus Nicotiana; species Nicotiana attenuata. Next base: position 35,568,586 of record NC_031996.1, on the reverse strand, counting down.
TAAAGGATTGGAATCAGTGGCCGGGCCGAGACCTGGTGTAGATAACTTGGGGAATGATGCAATGATGGAGGAGTGGGTTAAGCAGTTTGAGGAGCTTTCTGGATCTCAGGTATCTTGTCTTTATGTTTCTTCAATGTTAATGGTGTGTGGTTTTACGGCTTTTAGTTCTTTTTGTAAAATGCTGAACATGGGAACTGCAAAAATATACGTCTCTTTATGAAGATCCATAGTTGAATGCGAAGTCCTCGTTCAGGTATTTGCAAGGAGGCTATGGTATTTCATTCCCAGATGGTGGATTTTTATTTAATGTTTTCTTCATTAAATTATTTAGTTTCAGTAAGGCGGGTGTGGGTTGATACACTGATATAGCTAGACTGTTCAAGAAATAATTTTGCCTTATTTTCATCTTCTTTTTCCTACCAAAGGATTGCTTTGGTGCATCGAAGTGTTGTGCAGTGGGTTATTATGACTAAACATTGTTATCCTGTGCTATTAAAGAACAGTCACCCCGTTGACGACTCGTCGGTGAATTCTTTAAAAGCCTTTATAAATGTAGACCCGGATTCGTTTTGCTCTAAAATCTCTGTACGTAGCTGGATTTCCATTGATCTTTTATCCTGTTTTAAATTAATTGCAATTTTGGCTGTTGAGCTTTAGTTTTGGGCGGATGCTTTATGTCATCTAGTTGCTTCCTGCTATTAAAAATGCCAACTGAGTACGGTCATGAATTGAGGTTAAGGAGTATCTGGGTGCCTGAGGCAGCATTCTGACATATTCTTCTCATAGTACAAGTTCGAAGAATATTGGAATTTTAATGACAGTAATCTCTTAGTAATAAAAGAGTGGATACATTTGGATAGATTCGAACACTTTGCTTGAGGAAAGGACAGAGACTGAATAGGAGAGATCAAGGTGGAGAAGATAATATCTACTACAATGTGGAGTAGCATTCTTCTACGAGTAAAGTTTTTGAAGGTTTCTTTTGGTTTTAATGTGGATATATTGGTGTTTGAAAGGTGAATTGCTGAGGAAAAGACTGAATTTGGGAGATTAATTGACCCTTGCATCAATTACTAAGACAAGGCTAACCTGAATTACACCAAAACCCTATAAGTCATAGAGAACATTGCTTAATATTTGAGTCTAGCAATCCTTTAGTTTACGACTGCAATAGCTAACCTAAATTCAAACTCTGTTTAGGTATCTCCTTACATTCCTTGAAAATAGATTCTCACTGTGGGGCCAAAGATAATTTCTCGCTTTTACTTGTGGTGTATGCTTCATGTGCGCAAGTTTGTGTTTGTAAAGCATGCCTGTAATGGCAGATTTTCATCCCTTGCTGATGTTTTCGTCCCTGCTTTAGTCCATTCTCTGCACTCTTTTTTGGTAATTATTCACAGGTATCCTAGAGACTTTGATTAATTGTTACATAAACTAAGAAGATAGATTAATTCCATTATTGGAATTTGTGATGAAAATTAAATGTATATGAAAGGTATTATCTTAAGCTTGATTTTTTCGGAGTTACTATAATATTTTGGGGATCATAAAACCATTTCTTGATCTATATGTTCCAAATAGGTGAATAGGAGACAAGCAAAATGTAGAGCCTGAAAAATGTAACAAAGAGTCTGCTCCTTACTGTAGAGCATCTCCTCATGTTTTGAAGACATTCAGTGATGTTTCCTATAGGCTATACCCTCATCAAGTTAAGGGTTAAAGCTAACTTGGCAAAATACATGGAAATGTGCGAGGCTTTTTTTTCTTGAATGTAATTCTGGATTAAGTTTTATGATAAAGAAGCTGCATGGTAGGGTCAAGGTATTTTTCTCTAGCAGCAATGAATGGTGTTTACAGCTTTGGATTTGGTTTTGAATGATTGGTCGAGGGTCACTATAAAGAAGTTACTGATGCTTTTTTCTCTTTTACGTGTTCTCATTATGCATCATCTTTATCCTGTAGCTTTTCACTTGCTCTAAGTGGATATATGATTATTTTGTTCCTCCGAGTCGTAGGACATGGAGTCGATAGTAGAGACCATGATGCAACAGCTTTTGTCAAAGGAAATCCTTCATGAACCCATGAAAGAAATTGAAGAGAGATATCCTAAATGGTTGGAGGACAACAAAGCTAAGTTGAGCACGGAAGATTATGAACGTTACAGACACCAGTATGAACTTATAAGAGATCTGAACAAAGTTTACGAGACTGAACCTAGCAACTTCAACAAAATTGTAGAGCTTATGCAGAAAATGCAAGAATGTGGCCAACCGCCAAATGATATTGTTCATGAGCTTGCTCCAGACTTTGATATATCATCTCTTGGACAACTGTAAGTGTTCTAACGTTTTCAGGATTTTGTTCATATTGAGTTAACGGCATACTGACAACTAAGTGGTCCTGATTTCCTTTGTAGAGAGCTATTTTGCCAAGGTTTTTGACGTATGCATGGTTTTCCCAAAAAAAATTGGGTTGTGGTTTAAATTCAACTCAACTACGCTTCAATATCAAACTAGTTAGAGTCGGCCATGAACCCTTAGTAGACATTCTGTTTTATTACAGTTCCTAGCAGTTCATAGTTTGACTAAGTTTACGCTGGTCATTGACGTATCACAACCCTCTTCCTTTATTTGGGGGCGATTTAGAAGTGCGGAAGTATCTTTCCTAGACTATTTTGGGGTTTGCTTATTGTTTACATAAGTAAAGTTTTAGCTTTTGATAGTGATCTCACTAAGTTGAAGTTCATACCTTTGATTATTTTTTTACAAATGGACACAGATCAAGGTTAGCATTATAGTTGTAAAATTTGAAGCGCGGCTTATATGTGTTAAGATCTTTTCAATACGGGAAAAGAAAGGAAATACAAAACTCATCATACGCATGATCTCTACCATCCATAGTGTTTGAAGATAGATTGCGAGAAGTGTTCGATGTTTCGTAATACCTCATTAGACAACCATGTTATTGTGTATCCTTTGGTATATTTAGCTATCTTTCTCGTTGTTTTGCAGATCCCCAGAGATGTTGGAGGGCCAACAGAACTGCTGTGTTATGTGAAAACTGAAATGTCCCCGTTCGAATGTCCTGCTTGTTTTCTTTGTCACCATTGTCACAGTTTGCATAGAACATTTGTTTTGCCCCGGATTCTATTTGTAATCTTATTGCTGTTAATTATCTCGGTGCCTTATTTCCTTTTCTTTTTTGGTGTTCACATAGGAGTCCTGTTAGACAACAAAATGGTTGCAATTCTTAAAATGGTGGAATAAGAACGGGTGAAGTGCAGCAATAGCCACTTTTAAGCCCGCTATTTAAAATATATCGACAGTTTACAATGTATTTAAAGATTAGCCAATTCACCCAAATTTCGAATTTTCGAACTTCGGGATACAATTTTCAAACATTAGGATACAATGTCCTGAATTTTTGAACTGCTAATTTAGAATTTAGGACATAAGATTCGAACTTCACGATACAATTTTTGAACTTTAAGACACGATGTTCTGAAGTTTAAATCTTGAGGTTTAAACTCTAGGACGTCGTGTCCTGAAATTTGAGCTTAATTGGCTAATGTTTAAATACATTGTAAACTGTAGATATATTTTAAACAGCATGCTTAAAAGTGACCACTTGAAGGGGTGTCAATGATTCGGTTCGGCTAGTTATTTTATAAAAGTTGTACTATACCAATTTTTCAGTTATTCTATTATGTATAACCAAAATTAGACTTTTCGAAACCGTCTCGATCATGTCGGTTTCTCTTCGGTATCGGTACAGTTTGGTTAATTTTCGGTAATATTTTGAATGTCATGTAAAAGTCACTAGTAGAAGTAGAATGCAATAACATACGTACTTTTATATGACTTAGCAAAGCTCTTTAGACATTTTTACAGTTTAAAAGGTGATGAATTAAGAAAACATGAAAGATGGCTAGTGTATAGATCCATCAACTATTCTACAACTACGTAAAAGAAACTAAGCAAATACAATAAAAATATAAATTACACGAGTAGAAAGATATTAACCAAGCTAGCACTCAAGAATAAATTCTATAGAAGATTAAATATTCAAAAAGAAAAATCCAAATCATATGAAAGGAAACATATTCAATACATTGTAGTTTGCTACTCATAATCGCTACAATACCTTGTGTCTTGCTAGTGAATATGCTGGAAATAATTTAGTTTTAATAAGAGTAGCATATAGGTTTGGGAATTAGGATTTTGAGTTTAATTACTTGTTGGCTTATAATTATTTCATAATTTCAAGGCCCAAGAAAAAATTCAGTGCTTTATTATTTTTAAACTTAATATATAAATATATTTTTCACATTTTAAATTTATCCGGTACGGTTTGGTATTTTTTCTGTTTATTTCCATAAAATAAAAAATCTACCCTAATTATCGGTACGGTTATGGATTTAGATAAAAACATACGGTTTTATTAAAAGAAATCTAAAAATCGGTTCGGTACGGTACGGTTCGATCGGTTTAGTCGGTTTTTAAATATCCATTGACACCCCTACTTGATGTCATTTCCACAATAAGAACAACACAGATACGGCCAGCCAGTGCTTTAAGTTTAAACAGTAATAGATGATAATAAAAGCATTGATCTAGTTGCTACCGGAGTCACACAAGACTATCTAAATTGATTCACTCAATAGTTGCATCGAAGATTTTCACTTGTTCATATATAGAGTCCAATAATCATATTTCGTGTTGATACAAGAATGGAATTCCCACTAGCTGGAGACAAAAGATAGAAGAGAAAACATAAGTATACAAAGGTACAAAGAGATCACTGACTATGATTACAATCATTTTGTTTCTATATAAACAAGATGAATGGAATGGAATTAAAGAATTGATTAAATGGCAACAGAAACAAACAGTATTCTGTGCAAAAAATGTTTAAGCGTCAGATGGAGCAATCCAGTGGCGTCCGTTGACAAAGCTCTTGGCTAGAAATGGGTGGGCCGTGTCGTAATCCAGCTCACGGGCCCATGATACTCCCATCACTGCTGCTGCTCCCGGGCCCCAGCATTTGTACACTCCAAAAAATGCAGTCCTGGAATTTTTCATACAACCCAGCCCAGTTTAGGATTTAACTCAATATTGGAAGCCCAAAAAAGAGCAAAAATACAACAAGAACTGATTAAAATACCAGCGGATGTATAACTCATCTTGTTCTATTAATGCATATAATCTATATATGTTATCTTACTTGTTCTTGTTGCTGACGTGGTCCCAGTCATCCCAGCCACCATGGGCCACAACGTCATCGAAGTAGGTGTAGGAATAGACAATTCTGGAGTACTGGCCCATAGCACGGCCCACATAAAGTGGGCCAGACCCTGTAACCCTGCACCCTATGAATGCAAATCCAGACTTCTCATCTGGGGATCTTCTATCTTGGGCTGCTATGGACCCAAATCTTGTGGCTATTGAATGTAGCTCGCAGTCCTGCACCAACACAAGCAATAAACAGTTAAACCTCCCTATAACAACGTCATTTGTTCCGAATGTTTTTGGATGTTATAGCGAAGTGTTGTTATAGAGAACATATATTATTATATAACATAAAAATTGGTTCTGGAAAAGCTTGGCTTTTATAGTGAAGTGTTGTTATATAGGGATGTTGTTATAGAGAGGTCCGACTGTATTACAACAACAACAACGACCCAGTAAAATCCCACTAGTTGGGTCTAGGGAGAATAGTGTATACGTAGATCTTACTCCTACCCCGAGGAATAAAGAGGTGGTTTCCAAAAGACCATCGGCTCAAGAAGACAAAGAAGCAAGATATTACACTTTTCTTAATTTTATTTGGACAGTTATTAATAATTACAACACCAACAACTATGTCTCAATCCTAAAGAACTTTGGGATAGGAATAAATTATTAGGAGTATTAGTATGATATACTCTCTCTATCTTAAAAGTTTCACTATATATCATTATTTGAGGATCCAAATAAATTTTTCTCTTTAACTATATTTTCATACATATTTACACTAGGAACCCTACTAGTAATTATTTTGGACGTAAATAGTTGCTTGTAGCATTGTTTACTGCAGCACCCATATAGTAGTCAGGGGAGAAAATTGACCACCATTTGTCAAAAAATTATACTGTTTACAAAGGTAAAATATTAGATTTTAGAGGTATATAACATATATTGAATATCCTTAATTCGTCAGGAAATATTTTTTATTTCTTTCAAGTTTGAACACTCTTGTAGAAATTCCTAATTTCGCCACTGATCGTAATATTAATTTCTAATTAGTCGTGAACGTTTAAAATAATGGAAAAAGCAATACTCCTTTTATGCTACAGACATTAAGAACAGACAAGGATCCAGCTTTAGCAAATCGGTGCAATTATATCTTACTTTTTGAAAAATCTCTTGTACTATTAGTACTATTATCTTCTTTTTCCTCATCTTTTCCAATGCAAGTATGCAACCAAATATAAAACAAATTATATTACTTTGTGCTGATACTTGTAAGATTCATTTAGATGTAACGCAACTTTAAAAGTTAGCTAATTAAATAAGGATTGCCCATGATCATATATAAGAGTAAATTAACGTTTTAGATATATACCTTATACATGGAGCGACCATTGCCAAAAATGAAGTCAATAGAGCCCTCAATGTAGCATTCTTTGAAATAATGGCGGCCAGCGTCGTCGCAGAGAGTGTCCTGTGCGCCGTAGAATCCACAGCCGGAGAAGAAAGCCTTGTCGCCTGATATCCGAAATGCCACTGCTTGCCATCCTTGCATCCCTGGCAATGGTGCTGGTGCTGTGTTCTACAACAGCCAATTACCATTCCATTCAACAAAAATGAGAGATTTTCTTGTGACAATTTTAATAGTGGTAAAAATATGACAATACACTACTAAGTAATAACAATGCATGAATTAACTTATATACAGTCAGACATCTATATAACAACATTCCTATATAACAGCCATTCACTATATAAAAAAGTCCAATTTTTATCGAAACCGATTTTAATATTATGTTATAATATATGTCCTATATAAGAATACTTCACTATATATAGCAGCCAAAAAATATCGGAACATCTGAAATTGTTATAGAGAAATTTGATTGTATACATGTAATTGTCTATAAAAATGGATAAGCAACTTGTAGAATAAAATAGATTAGCTGTTACAGACTAAAATATATTAACTAATTGTGTAAAAATTCTTTAAATTGTAAGTTAAATCCATAGAGATTGGATAAGGCTTTATATATATAGGTTGGGATTTTCAATATATTCTCCAAATTATCTATAGAAAACCACTACAGATAATTATCAATATTTAACGTAAAGTGTAACGCCTAGAAAGAGAGTAAATTACATATAGTATAATCGATAAAATTTTGCAAAAAAATAAAAGATTGTGTAAAAACTTAAATTCATTCTCCGATTGGTGCAAACTGAAAAAGTTTTCTGACATTCTTATCTAGTGTTGTATTTTTCCAACTTTGGCCACAGATAGTGATATGTAACTGTAAAATTGCCTCTCTCTCTCTCTCTCACACACACACACACTTTCTTGTTTAAAAGTTAACTGGAAAGAAAGAAACAAAAAGGAGAAAAAGACCATACTTTGAAGCTAATATTTCGAGCAGAGAAAAAAGGAGCATAAACAGTGACAGAAGCAGTTTGATAGGTACGAAGCTGTTGTCCATCTGCGCCTTTGTCCTTTGCTCTATCATGCCATTCTATTATCGTCAATTCCTTCCCTGCTCCTTGAAATGTTATGTATGGCTTTGTTTCTGGCACCACCACTTTCTCTCTACGTACAGCAAAACCCATTTCCATTAACATAAGAGAGACAGACACCCGTGAACTAGAAAAAGATTGATGAGTCAATTAATGAAAATGTACGAAACATGTTCACGTACTTAAACTAATAAAAATAAATGTCACTATATGTAGATACTACTTGCATGGTATATAAGAGAGATTGAAGAGTTAATCTAAATAGTCGCCAAACCAGCTGCTTAAACTAATAGTCGATAAATGTACGATATATGTATAATTTATTTGTAATATATGTATAACTATATATAATTAATGCATAATATATGTATACTTGTTATAGGAAAATTAAACATGAATTAGTCCAGCTATTTGTATAAAGATCCCTATAAGATATTGAATTATACCATTTGAAACTCCCGAAGGATTTTTGTTTTGAGTGTCTCGCGCAGGTGAAGACACTTGCATAGTTCAAGAAAGGTGTGAATCATTAAATACACGCTTGATATCCTATCTTTCATCAACTCTCTTTAAGTCATGCCTCTTTATAATTTACAATTTAAGAAAAGGATATTTTTAAATTTCTTATGTGTAAAAGATAGATATTTTATGCGTAAAAGTAAATCTCTCATATAAAAAATAGGTTGGGTCATAATTAAAAACTATTGTATTGTATAAAGAGACACAAAACCAAAAAAGATTTAACGTCTACACGTGACAATATAAAAGAAGTTTCATATTATCGAATAATCAATTACATATAATCGTTCATAAAAAAAAAGAATTAGTAAGCTCGAAAATAAATAGGAGTATATTTTACGCACGGCCCGCTTATATAAAGTGAATCCAAAAATTAATTTACCCCGTAATAATATATTTTATAATTAGTAAAGAACTTGATTGCATAAATATTTATTTTTTTATTACACTATTAGTACATATATATATAGAACATAAACATAACGCGTGAAAGTAGTAAAACAAGAAGAGGATGGGTAGGAGGAAGAAAATAATTACATGTAATAACCAGGGCAAATGTCAATAATGACATTCATTCGGTTGTTGTGTGGAATAGAGTCCACAGCAGCCTGAACTGACTGGTAATCTCCAAAACCATTAACGTTAACTGAGATATGGCGAGGGCCTGAAGGTCCGATCCATTTATGGCGGCGGTGCTTGATAAAACTGGAAGCTGCTGACACACTTCTACAATCTGCAAAAAAGAAGAAGAAGAAAAAGTAATGTACGAAGAAAATGGTGAATATGGTAAAATAAGAATAATTGAAAACAGCCATTAAAATAGAATTTAATATCCTGAAAGAATTTGAGAGAGAATGTAATGTTGGGAAACTGGGGAAGAATGTTATTAAGTGAAGGAAGTATATATATGTGTGGGAATTTAGAACCTGCAACGGTCATATTTTCTGTGTTCCCTCGCCTTCAGGAATATATTGTGAATTGTATAATGTGCTACTAATAATTCATTTTGTTATGCGTGACCATTTTGCTCAAAAGTCAAGAACTTGGACTCTTATATTTGTTTCCATCATTTGTAACTTAGATTTCTGTGCTGATTAGCAGTAAAAGGCATAATCATACATTATTTAAAAAGAAGAGGATAAAGGAAACACTTTATTAGAATAGTAAGTCTAAAATGGGCCGGGGAGATATGTGTTTTACGAGGGAAATTAGAAATAATCAGATTTATAACTGATAATTGAAAAATAATCACAATTTCAAAAATAAAATAATTTTGTCGCTTTTTCATGTAAAGATAAAATTTGAAAAAAAATACCCTTAAAATCCGGGAAAAAATCTAACATAATATGTTGGAGTTCGAATTTTTTACATATGAGATTCCAGCATAATGTGCTGGAATTTCAAAATGTGTTAGAGTTCCAACATAATAAGCTGGAAGTTTATACGCAGGAGCTCCATAATCCAGCATATTATGTGGAACTTTTCGTATGCTGGAGTTCCAACATAATATGCTGGAAGTTTATAGGCATGAGCTCCGTAATCCAGCATATTATGCTGGAACTTTTTGTGTCCAGCAAACTAGTGACTATTTTTCAATGACTTTGCGAACGTTACCTATTTTTTAATTACCAGTCCGAAGACTTGCTAGCCGTGCTATTTTCACATGTTTTGTGACCATTATAAATGTTAGTTTAGTTATGCGACCCTTTTATAGAAGTTCGCTAAATATACTGTAACGTAGAAGATACGTAATTAAATAAAACATGTACAGAAAGATCTTAGTATGGTCATTTTATTCAATTCATACTGTAATTGTATTTGGAAATTAGATTATTTACAAAAAATATATCGGTGTGATTCCACAAGTGAAGCCTGGGGAAGGTGAAGTATACGTAGACCTTACTCCTATCTTATGTGAGCTAGAAAGATTGTTTTCAATAGATTATTTTTTATTTACTAGAATAGTGAGTTTGGACGAATTTAGACTATATAAACTGGGAATAGTAAGTTTTAAATTATAATTCTCACACTTCAAGATTTAGCATAATTAATAACTATATTATAAATTTAGCCTCCAAAAAGACAAAGAATTCTGTATTTGAACTTCTGAGAGTTGCCAACTTAGGTGCACAGTTATTATTACATCCCGAGTACAGTTGAAACATCTCTATGACAGCCGCGTTTGTTTCAATAACTTTTGCATGCTATAATGAAGTGTTGTTATAAAGGACATATAATATAACATAACATAAAAGATTGGTTCTGAAAAAACTTGATTGTTAATGGATGACTGTTATATAGAGATGTTGTTATAGAAAGATTTAACCGTATAAATGTCCTATTTTTTTTTTCCGAGTGAAATCATACAAGTATAATATAAAAAACTCATTTTTAAAAATCTAAGTATAAATGGAAGATAACTAAGATCAAAGACCATATATAACTGTTTAAAGTACCGACTTATAAGCTACATTAAAGAAAAATTATGAATAACATCCTTTGTCCAAAAAAAAAATAGCGTGGCAACTGGAAGGACATTGATGCTTTTATCTTTAAAATAAAATCACATGCTTGAATCAGAACTGTACAAAAAGTATTATAACTCAATCTTTTATAGTTAAAGATATATGAATTTACATAGAATAAAACTATAGTCAGAGATAAAGGTTACTGCGCTATCCATATATAGTGGATCACTGGATTGTCATATTCTTTTCAGAAGATTCTTTCAATTTGCTAGAATTCGTTATTTGAACTAAATTACATCTTGTAAAATCATATTGAAAATTAAACGATACATTATGTACCTTGTTAAAAACCCTGATCTTTATTTATCGAACACACATTGTCTAACCAAATTCAATTCTATACATTAAATGCAGACTACAAAGTGGTTCGAATGTTTAGCTGTTATTATCTCTTACTCCCTCCGGTCCACAACAAGTGACTAATTTACTTTTTTATTTTGGTTCAAAATAAGTGTCCATTTATATAACCAAGAAACAATTCAATTTGTTTTTCCAAAAGTACCCTCATGTGCGTATCCCTAAAAAGTCTTTTATTCCTCGCATTAACTATGCTGCAACATTTAATTAAGGGTAGTTTAGTCATACTAATACTTTAATCTAGAATTTAGTAGAAAGCAAATTAGACACGTATTGTATTGTGGACCGAAAATAGATAGATAAAAGGTTGAAACGGTCGTGTTTATTAATCTGCATGTGGGGAACACATAGGAGTAATAGCGATAGTGGTGTGCTTGAAGGGGAAAAATGGTCCTAGCATGGCCTATACATTTTTGTAGTAATAAAATACTATACTGTAGTTGCTTTCCCACTGTGGAGACCCACTATAAGTAATTTATATTTTGTTTTTAATGTTCATGGATATGGGCCCTTGGAGTTTAAAAGGCAGTTTTTTCCGAACGTTAGAAAGGGGGGGAAGGGAACTTTATCCACACAAAGGGGCGATAAGACAAAAATTCCAAACTTGTATAAAGATTGATCTTTTTAAAAGAAACAAGAAAGTTATTTATGATGGGATGTTGATTTTGCTTAATTTTTGGGCGTAGGCCCTCAAATCATTGAAGAAACAGTTTAAAAGAATGAAATACTGTTTAACCATTGAGCAATTAATAGTAATTCTTGTGTAGAATGAAAAAAGAATTTCTCTAAACGAAAAGTTAGTAGTTAGTGCTATTGTAGTAGTATTTAATTAGTAGATTTCGTTCACGAACTATATAAGATTTGAGAACGTAAACTATATATATATATATATACGGATATATATTGCAACTCACCTACATGAAGCCGAAATTGTTAATAATCGCCGGTTAACCATATGGCAATAAATTCGTTCCTGAGCGTTCTACACAACGCCCGACACATTATGGGGGCTGACTATGCCCGAAATCGTTATCTTCATCACATGCGGAAGACAAAAGGTTAACTATGGCTATGATGAGTGGTTTTGTTAGAATATGCAATAATGGAATTGGTGTTTTCGTAAATCATGATGAGAGAAGGATAATTATACTGCAGCAAACTCTTGAAATTGCAAAGTTTCCAAATAACTATTTTGCACCTTTGATTGTACCTCACCGAAAATCTTGTTATTGCGAATAGTTATTAAAGTCACTTCCTCTGATTGATCTACAGTATCAATATGTTTGGTATTAACATTGTTATTCAAGATGTTGGCAGTAAAAATGACTACAGATTTGGCTTTTCTTCAGCGAATTATTATTATTATTATTATTATATATATATATATATAGGTGATCAGGCAGGACATGGTACGAATGCGGATTTTCGAGGACATGGCCCTTGATAGGAAGGTCTGGAGGTCAAGCATTACGGTTGTAGGTTAGGAGGTAGTAGAACTTTTCTTACTTCTTTCTGGGGGTGAGGCGGGGTTGGATTAGGGTTGGCCTTAGATGGCTTGCAGTTTATGTTGAATACACACTATACTTGCTGTTTATCCGAGCCCCGGGCCTGGTTACTGTTATTGCATGTCATCCATCTTTTGATTGTTATGCTTCTGTTACTATTACGATTTCTATTGGAGTTACCAATGAATTGTCTTTTCTTGTTTTTCTTATTTCCATCTTTTTGAGCCGAGGGTCTATCGGAAACAGCCTCTCTGCCCTATCGGGGTAGGGGTAAGGTCTGCGTGCACATTACCCTCCCCAGACCCCACTTGGTGGGATTTTACTGGGTAGTAGTAGTTGTTGTTGTTGTATAAAGATAGCCAACTCTATTATCAAAGAAATAAGGAAAGGGGCGACAATTTGGCACCAGATATCCGGAGGTGTGGAAGAGCACCTGTGAGAAGCGGAAAAACCATCAAAAAACGACGATTGTTCGTGGAGGTTTCTACAGAAACGACCCCTTGGTTCTGGCAAACGGATCACAATTACAGGTACCTGGGAGCATACCGATGGAATGAACGAAATACGAACAGTTAACATAATATGGTCATAGATCTTAGGTTGTAACTTGATCATGAGCGTAATTTGTTGATGTTGCCACCCCCGACAACCAAAGTAGTGTCCAACAAACCTAAAAAAAATATAACGACGAACGACCAGCCAACGACCCTGCCATTATGTGGTATTTCTCCACACTCTTTCTCCTACCAAACTCCATAAAACATTAGCAAAATAGACAACCCAANTATATATATATATAAAATCCGCTTTAGATACTTTTATTTAATCAATGGTGTTAAATTTGTGATAGGAAGGTGGCACATTTTAGGATAAGGCATGGGAATGATCCCTCTAGCTATGAATTTGGAGAAAACAATCTGACAATTGCTTTTATTAGTAGGCCACCATGTCCAACAGATTTTTGGTTGGGGTATCGCGCCAGAAATTATTTATATCTGGTAGTCGTAAAGGTGTATAAAATTTGTTTAATTTTTTTATATAACATATAGAATGTATATATATACAAAAAAATATAAATTTTATACATTTTTTCGTCTATTATTTTTACAGCAATTATACAATATCATTTTTCCTTTTTAGTTTTACATTGGGGGACTTCTATTTTGTTTGCAGTTTGATGGAATTCTTTTGGTTTAATCCAAAGCCTACTTATTCGATTAATTCTGATTTACACTGGATAGGCCAATTAATATGGCTAAAGCATTCAATCCTCTGCAAGAGTGGCTGTAATTTGTAGCGAGAAACAATTAAGAATATAACTATTAGCTTTTATAATTATTTTATTTTAAAAATTATTTTTTTAAATGCTTTTCAAAAAAGTACTTTTAATAAGCAGCAGTTTGTATTTGGCTAATTAATTTAAAAAGCACTTTTGAGCATTATCGTTTGGCTAAACTTTTAAAGAGTGATTCTAAGTGCAGTTTTTCAAAAATGTATTTTTGGAAAGAAATTATGTTTTTTTGCTTCTCCAAATCTGATTTTATTTCTACACAAATATATTTTTTTTACTTCTAAAAGCTTGTCCAAACACCTTAACTTTGGGAAAAATCACGTTTGACCTGAAAAATTACTTTTTGTTAAAAAGAAACTTGGCTAAACAGGCTATATTTTTTTTCTACACAAATATATTTTTTTTACTTCTAAAAAAAATTTAAAATATATTTTTTAGTTTTTAATTTTATTATTTATCGATTTAAAGGCTCAAAATTTTACAAGTTCCAAAATTATGAGTTCAGAGGTTTATGTNAAAATATTTTCCGGAAAATGTTTTCCACTTACCAACCAAACAAGAGAAAATAAGTGATAAAACCACTCATTTTCCATGAAAACATTTTCTAGGAAAACATTTTCCATGGAAAACATTTTCCTTCGTACCAAACACACCCTTTGTTATTGTTGTTGTTGTTGTTTTTGTCAACTGACGGCATAAATGTTACCAAAACTATATCCAGGCCAGTCCAAGTGATCCAGCACAAAGAAAAAATTACTGTAAAAAATAAACTCACCCACATTGTCTAATTTTCTTTACAAATGCATCTGTTTCTGGAATTACAACATAGAGAGCTAATAGAGTTGATAAAAAATCCAATTTCCATTAGTATAATACACCAGTTCATCCCATTTTTACATTGTGTAGTTCATATCAGAATTTGGAACAGATCAAAGAATTTCTTTAGCTTGTGTAACAGCAAAGACTCTAAGAACAGCACAAGCACACTTCCACAAATATTTCTTTGAAAATTTCCCCTTTTGGATATCTTCAATTTTCAGATTCCAATTCATCAATACAGCTTGTTAAAACCAGCAGGTGCAGCAGAATCACTCAACCTAGGCAAGAATCCTTCCCTCTCAAGTGAAACATGTAGACATGACATTATTTTTACTAATGCTGTCCATGCCACAGGAGACGCGCAAAAGGCGTATGCAAATACAGCTAATGCTCTAACAACACCATCAGAATACCAAGGATAAGCCATGACCAAAAGTGCCCCAAGAATTCCTAGCCATGGCATAAGAACAGGTAGCATTGGCAACAAGAATGCATTCAGTGCTATACATGATAGTGCAAATGAACCTAGTAAGTAGAGACCCCATCCGATTATTGGATGAACTGTCCGAGGTATCAAGAAGAAAGGAATTATGTAGGCTGCAAGAATGGACCATATAGCGATCAATTTCAGTCCTGTTCGTATTAAGAAGATGCTCTTGGTGTCTTCACGTCGATAGCACAATTTAGATAAGTTAGGACGTGCTAGGCGTGTCATTATAATTATTCCAAGGTAAAGTACAGTTTGAATCAGCACAAGTGGCATCTCTGCATCATACCTGCAGAATGACAAACAGGTTAAATTTTGACGAATGCACTTCATCAAGCTCTCAAAATGTTCACTAAAAATGGTGATTTCACTAAGGAGGTGATAACATCAGGGATATGAAGAACGGGAAACTGCTTATTGATATTCTAAAGAGTACAATGTTCAATGTAGGAAAATCTTTGATGTGTAGTCCAAACAAAGGTTAAAGGGAGCGACATGGACAGTGAGAATTCATATACAGACCCCAACTTGCTCAGAATTGAGGCGTAGTTATTTATAGTCCGGACATATTATAAGATAGGATTTTAGTTTTACCCAAGAGTTTGACGTCGCTGTTCATGCCACTGAATGCCCAAAGGAAGAACAGGCCATGACCACCAATACCAAGGTTTTAACCATGGTGCACCAGGGAAAGTAATGACACTATTAGGTCCACATGGTACGGACCAACGTAGTCTGAGATCTGAAAAAGAATTAAAAGTAACAGTCATTATATTTTTGTCTCTGCCTCAGAAATGTGTATTAGTGAGATATCACAAAGCGTTGTCCAAATAAAACACGCCATCTCTAAACTTACAATAATAAGAGGCATCCATTTGATAACCAAGAGGCAGTCGATAATTTCCCTGGAGCCTGGTACCATTAAGGGAAGGATGGAACATTGGCTGATCAAGTAAATCAGGGAAATAGCCGCTTATAAAACCTTGATCCGCGCCATCTGGATTGTCCATTCCAACCTTCAACTGATAAAGCATGTCCTTGAATACCATTGTTGATGGCTGCAATTCAAAATTTATAAGTAACATTTATGCCATCACAACTAACAACTAACAACTAATAAAATAAATTGGTCGCGCAGAAAACTGACCTGCAATACAAATAGACCAGTGTGGAAGATACAAGGATTGATGAAGACTGCACAAAAATGACCACATTGGAACAGTTCATCTGTTTTCTGAAGGAAGAGGTTGTCAGAATCAAGCATTACAACCCGTTCATAATTTGTTAGGCTCCACGCGTAAAGTTTGTTCAATGTTAGCTTGAATCTCCAGTTAAAATTGGACTGTCCTTTGTATGGATTGTTCAGATTTTCAACTCTCACCACCTTTGCACCATCTTCCTGCTCTCTGCACACCAAGTACATAATGGAATATATTAGTTTTCAGGGTTGAAGGGGAGCCTTGGAGCAACGGTAAGGTTGTCTTCGTGTGACCTATAGATCACGGTTTCAAGACGTGAAATCAGCCATTAATGCGTCCATTAGGGTAGGCTGTCTATATCACAACCTCGGGGATGCGACCCTTCCCCAGATCCTGCGTAAATGCAGGATGTTATGTGCATTGGACTGTCTTTCAGGGTCAACATAGTTCCAATGAAGATTCACATTTCTATTTTGTTGTGATCCAAGCTAATAAAATATCACTAACTTGATTGATAGCATTGTAGAGCTATGACATGTAACAGTCACACGTATATTTACAATATACATAGGAATGTTATTCTGGTCCAAGAGCAATTTTGTCAACTTTTAGGTACTAACATAGAAAATTACATAGCTCTTATTTAGGTTTGTCTAGTCAAATGTTTGTTGGCTTTCAGATGCATCAAATAATCCGTCACATATCAGAAGGTCAGGAAATTGTTGATTATATTAGGATTATGGTCTTCCACGACAACAACATACTCAGTATTATCCCACACTATGGAGTCTGGGGAGGGTAGTGTGTACGCAAACCTTACCCCTTTCTTGTGAGGATAGAGAGGTTGTTTCCAATATACGTTTAATGAGGGTTTTCACATACTCTATATTTAAAATTCATCATGAAAGTGATGAGCTCAATAAAATCCACTCCTAACACTCTAAGTTCGTCTCTAGCATCTGGGCCAGCAACTTGATTATTTTATTAGGTACGTACTTACTATCTCCCATCAGTATATATATCGAGTAATTCTTCATCAAATTTTAAATAGACCTAAGAAAGATTACTAATATTTTTGTTTCAACTGAAATTTGATGACAACTTAGGCTTTTTTAAAGATGAGCAAGGTTTAGCAACCAGTTTATTTCTGAACAAATTTGTTTTTCCGTTTACTTTTCTAGCGTACGTAATCCACACAATTCATTGACGGAGAAGCCCCGATGCCCCGGTGAGGAGTTGTGAGCGGCTGGCGGTGGTTGGCGCGAGTCGAGGCTGAGGGAGGCCCAAGAGGTATTGGGGAGAGGTGATTAGGCAGGACATGGCTAGAATGCGGATTTCCGAGGACATGGCCCTTGATAGGAAAGTCTGGAGGTCTAGTATCAGGGTTGCAGGATAGGGGCGTCTAGAATTTTTCGTACTTCTGTCCCGGGGCTGGGAGGGGGGGTGGGGGGGGGGGTTTGGTAGGGCTCTCCATAGATGATCTGTGTATTGTATTGTGCCCCCTTATGGTAGTTACTGGTCGATATATTTGCATGCCATTTTATTTATGGTTTATGTTTAGATAATTATTTATGTGATTTTTGCTGGAGTTACTAATGCTCTTTTGCTTTTTGTTTTTTGTTTTTATTTTCCTTTTCCTTTTCCTGAGCCGAGGGTCGATTGGAAACAGTCTCTCTGCCCTTTCGGGTAGGGGTAAGGCATGTGTACGTATTACCCTCCCCATATCCCACCTTGTGGGACTATACTGGGTAGTTGTTATTGTTGTCGTTTGTTTGTTTTGTCATTTTCTAAATTGGGTGGCAGAATCAGGAGACACATCATAGCTTATGAGGTGGACATAATCCTTGTTTTTATCCTCAAAACCATCACTTTGCTTTATAAAAAAGATAAAAACTTTTTCTTTGTGCTATTGGCCGGTGGATAATGTCTTTAGCACTTAGAATATTGCATGTCTTTGGTATACACTAATACACCAATGAAAAGGACTAAAAATAATTACACCTCAAATGATAGAATTGGCATGAGCATGATAGCAACAAAAAGGTGGTTCATCTATTATGATAATATATATTTTAATTACTTTTGTTTGAACGTTAAGTACGTAACAAGAGGAATATCTAATTTTAAAATAATAAATCATTTTTGGGTTCCCACTAAGTTCACTTGAATATGACGTCTTAAAGAATTAGCAATAAAGGCGACATTATATAAGTGAAAACACATTATACCTAAAACAAAAATCGACCTGATGATAAATTTAAGTAGCACAAATAATCTATTTTAGACCAAATTAAGGTCAGGAAGCAATTGTATCCGAAAGTGCTCTCTCAAGTTTCAAGTTTTGCTTTTGGGGGCTTTTTACCTTTAGAAAAATACTTAAAAGTGCACAAAAGACGGAAATATCAGGTCTTAAAAGTGGCTATAATTGAAAGAAGTGGCCAAATTGTTGTGAAAAACAAAGAAAAAGGAGCACTTCCTAGAAACAACCAATTCATGCACGTTAATCAAAACTTTGCCGTATGCCACAAAGACTTGTAATTATCACCACCAAAGTCCCTTCTTAATTGTGATAAACTATACTTTTGAAAGCAAAAGTTAGTGAACGTCTTTCTCCCTTTCTTAGAAAAAGTAGCTTGACCTAATTTTTTACTCCTTTTGTTTTGATGACGGAAAATTTTCTAAGTGTCTGTAGCGCATTATTCGAAATTCAACGGATTTTTGGCTCGCCTCTCTACCCTTCTTGAATTTCAAAGTTTTGTCTACGGTAGAATTTAAATTTTATAACGTGTGTTTAATTCACACATCACGTGTTATGCTTTATTACTAAACCAAAAACTCGTATAGCTTGACCTAATTTCTTACGTACTACTTTATGTCCAATGGTTTATCTTTGATTGTCGTGTTAGTTAACACAGCACGATAACATAACAAAAGTTAATATGATATAAACCTAATATTAGTTCTCCCTTCAACAAAAAAAAACTAATATTAGTTCTAATATATTATAGAAATTCTCTTTTCAGAAACGCGTATGTGCTGGCAAAATCAAGAGGGTGATTGCTTAATAATTCCCTAATTAATATGCGACCCCCTCCTTTCACGGAAAACAATTTATTTTCAAAAAAAAATAAAAAATAAGATGAAACAAGAATTGACCAATTCCAACTACATATTTTAAGTTTCTTCCAAGAATCATTAAATTTCCACTACCCATTTGACAAACGTTTAAAATTGCATTACGAAATAATTGACCCTCATTAAAACTCTCCTTCTTTTTGACAACCTGGTCGACATGACGAGATTTATGTGGGCCTTTCATAGTAACCCAATTTGCAAACTCACTACCTATCTGGAAAATTTAATGCTTTAAAAAAACCAAAAAGAAAAAAGAACACAAATAAAGGGAAAAATATAAAATTTTAAACAAGATCGTACTCAAGTAATAGCCTGTTTGGCCAAGCTTGTTTTTGGCCAAAAGTGCTTTTTTTTTTTTGCCCAAAAATTGAGGTGGTTGGCCAAGCTTTTGGAAGAAAAAAAGTGCTTTTGAGGAGAAGCAGAAAAAAGTAGCTTCTCTTCAAAAGCACTTTTTTGAGANGTGTGGAAGAGCACCTGTGAGAAGCGGAAAAACCATCAAAAAACGACGATTGTTCGTGGAGGTTTCTACAGAAAGACCTCTTGGTTCATATATATANAAAGTGCTTTTCAAACTAATTAGCCAAACACAAACTGCTTTTCACCAAAAGTACTTTTGAGAAAAGCACTTTTGAAAAAAAGCACTTCTCAAAATAAGCTTATTTTTGCAGCTTCGCCAAACGGGCTATAAATCAGTAAACTCAGTCTAGTAAAATGTTGTACTGGCCAACACCAAACAGCCTAGATACTTGGATGTCCGGTGACGTTAAAATATATTCTATAACTTTTCTCTAATATTCCGATTACCCTTTTTATAATCCAGAAATCTCCATAGTTAGTGACACAAAATTCAAACCAGGGGTGAAGCTACATTAAGCTTCGTTGAAAAATTACGATGAGTATATAAATAAATATTAGGTTTTAGGTATGTAATATATACCGAACAATTTTTGTCAGAGAATTATTTGTACACTAATTTAAACCCAATCGGCTTTCAACTGCGGCATACTTCTACTGTGCCCATGGGCGAAGCTACACTATGGTAAGGGTGGTCAATTGATCACCCTTCATCGAAAAATTATACTGCGTATATAAATAAAATATTAAGTTTTAGAGGTATATGACATAAATTGAACACCCTTTACGAGGAATTTCTTTTACGTCTTTCAAGTTTGAACACCCTAGAAAGAATATCCGGCTTCGCCATTGACTGTGCCGTAATGTACTCTTAACACTAGACCATCAGCATATCACGCGATGCGTTCTTACTACTAGAGTAAAGCCGTGGACATGCAACTTCTGAGTGAATTTATGTAAAAGAGAAGAATGGAGGATTTTTGAGACTTACAGAGTTTGGACCCAATGAAGAGGAACATCGAGTGAAGCAATGACGACGAGATCAGCGTCAACGCCAAGCCGAGAAAGTGATCGTAGCATGACACGTGTCGCAATGTAAAACTCATAATCTCTTGGTGTTCCCATATACATCATGGTAGCATATGCATTTCTGTGCACCCCTTTACCCTCCGCCGTCGCCGGAACTCCGCCGACCACCGTCGTTAAAGCTATAATCAAAATCCAAAAACCCCATAAAAAGAGTAAATTCAACCTTCGTATCATCTTCCCTACTACCCCTTTATTTTATTTTTTCTCCTTTTTTGGTCCTCACAAAGCTAAAAACCTCAGGAAACTAAAAAAAAGTTAAAAACTTCATAAAAGGAATCTCATTTATTTTCTCCACGTTAGAGTATAAGTTATTGTGCTCCTATCCTTAAAAAAAAGTTAAAAAGTTCGCCGGGGAAACAAGATTCCGGCGACAAGATAGCTAGACGAGAGCACCAGAACAAAATTCTGATCAAAACCAGCAACACCAATCTGAACAAAGTACAAATGAAAATTTTGTGTGTGTATGTTGTTTGTTTATTTTTTGGTGTTTCTCTTGTGTATGGGCTGTGGGAAAAAATAGAAGGAGATTTGAGGGTTTAATTAAGCAGATTGTATCGAAGGAAGGTACGAGGACTATATGGAGATGAAGCGGCATTTTATATTAGTACTACTTGTAGTTTTTTTTTTCGAGCGGCTTTTAATTAAAAATATCTCCCTGTTATTTGACCAACAACTTTTTCTAATTTTTAAAAAAATTTAATACTACTGTGATAATTCTACCTATTTAATGATAGTAAAATAGACATTATCCCAAACTCATATAAAGAAAAAAGAGTTATGCTGGTATGTTTAATTTAAGCTCAATGTACGTTAGGAATTATTTTAGTCTTATTATTTTAAAAATTATGTATATATACCTATGAAGAATATAAAATCTTTTAGTCTTATTATTTTCTCCTTATGTACATTATGACCAATTGGTAATAAAATTCTTTATTTACCAAAAAAAAAAGATTCAGGAGCTAATCGTAATTAGATTGAAATGAAATTTTTGTTGTTGTATGGGCACGCTCTTGTGTTAGAATAAAATAATTTTGAATAGAGCAAAATTAATAAAAAAGATTCATATAATCGAGATTTGATTGATTTACTAAAATTAAAATGTATATGTGACTGCATATGTTGAAGGTGATCTGATCTGTTAGATTTTAATACGTTGACTAGATTAACGGTCGAGCACGAACACTAGTGTATTTGGACTAGCTGATAAAGATACTTTTAATATTTGTTTCAGTAATTGAATTAAATATTTCCTTTTAAGGAAAAATCTAATAAATATATCTTTCCTTCTCTATGTCCAATTAGTTTCAAGATCCATTGGATGGACCAGCCAGTTAGTCAGCTGCAGTTTTTTCCGAACAGAGACCGTGTCTTTCACGCTGTTCTGTCTGAGAAATTATTATTTTTTCAATAGATCATTAAGGTCTGATTTTTTTTTGAACTTCATACATAACTGGAGCTTAGTGCATCGATTATTTGACACCGTCCACAAAGGAACAAATTTTAGTTACAGTACACTAAAGTAAAACAGCCGACTCATGTTTCATCCAATTAAATGCGTAAGTACTGGAGTAGTAACATTTTCTCCTTGTTTTAAAATTGATATTTGAAATTTAAACATGTATTTAAATTTCTTATGTTGAGAGGATTATATAATTTTTGCATTATTTTATGTGGTACAACTTTCCGAAAAAAAGGTGATTCAATTGAATTCCCTTTTTCGCATGTGGCTCCGTCGTATGAGAGCATAAAAACTTTGAATCTTGAAAATTAATATCTTTCCATTAAGTTACGTAATATCTTCAGTTAAATTCATTTAATCTTGTAAATAGAGAAAAAACTTAAGCGCATTTTAGCCCTTTTAAGGATTAAAAAATGGCGTAGCAAATAAAAAGAAATATTGTTATGAAATAATAAAAAGAAGAAGAGTATTGCAGAGAAAAGTTGAGAGAAAGAATTTTATTGATTTGGGATGAATTACAATGGAATAGAACCCTCTATTTATAGGGAGATGATGACTTAGCCACCAAGTAATAAACCCTAGAATCTCTTCTAAATATAGACATTCACCATAAATACAATTCTATTTATAAACATTCCCCTTGAATGTCTATTCAACAGATAATGTGCCTCGTTAAAACCTTAACTAAAATAAAACCCAATGGGAAAAAAAATTCTAGAGAATGAAAAGTACACATATCTAACAATACGCCTTTTGGTTGCCTCGTTAAAAACCTTGCAAGGAAAACCCAGTGGGACAAAATCTTGTAAGGGAAAAAGAGTGCAACGCGCATTAACTCCCCATGATGAGATCATCAATTCACATCCTTGAGCCTTCGCATTCCAATCTTGTGCACCATCTTCAAGAGATCTTTGGTAGAGATTTGATGAACAAATCAGGCATATTAACTTGAATGAATATATTGGCACCTTGATATCATCATTCTGATAGATATAATATGTCTTCATATAATGTCGTGGAATGGCTCTTCAATATCTCCATAGAGATTCTCGCTATCATATTATCATGCTTATAATTATAGCAAGATACATTATATGCACAAATTGCACTGAGGATGTAGTACTTCATGATCAAGAATTGTATATGCTTCGAGCAACTTAAATCTTCATGGATTGCATATAAGCCATATAGTAGACTTTAGATGCATATCAAGTTTTCATGTCATGCAAGACATATAAGATATCGAAAACTGATTGCACATACCATTGACTTTATACTTTCAAGTGTTTGAACTACATGCATGTTCAAAACTACATGTCTTTCATATGAAACTAATTCTATTCGAAATTGTTTCACCAAACTTAAGATCCTCATATATATTTAGCGGTATCATAGATATCGTCGACGAACATTTTATATCGGTTTCAACATTTTTAATAAAGACATAACATAGAGATCTCTTCATTCATTTCAAGTACCTAAACCTCTATTGAGATTTTATGAAGCATTATGTCATGTGATCTTCTAGATCACTCGTCTCCTTTATTATGATTATTTTGATCATTTGCTCATCTTCTTTATCAAGAAGTTTATTTGAAACCAATTTGTCTATATGCTTTAAGCGTACCATAGACTTTGTCCTTCTAGGTAATAGGAGCATTTGCAACGAGAATATAGTTACTTTCTTTGGGTCAGCAAATGCGTTTGGCATGCTTTGCAATATATTGCAAATGAATTATCTTTTTATGAACTTCAAGTTCATATTATCTTATTCGAGGATCGAGATGTATAAATAATAATTCATTCCATGTAACTTTTTCTCAACTGTTTACCATGTCTCCCCCTCATGTTAGAAAAACTAACTTGTTTCCTCAACTTTGAGAACCCATCTTTGTGCGTTATGGTGTTAATCAAAATATACACCGCACATCAATAATAATAAGATGGAATTATTTGGTTCCTGACCATGACCACTTGTGAGGGGAGAAATTAATATACTTTCGTATATAACGTATATCAAACTGGTATATAAAACTTTGTTCTCATAAGTAATTGTTTAGCTATTAAGTGGAGACACTCAATAAATCATTTTGCTAAACCAGCTGTGATGTAGACCAACTTATCAAGATGAACTTCTTGAATAGAAAATCTGGAATATGCTCTAAATTAAATTATTGAGCAAGTTACCTCGCAAACACCATGTTGCGGGTTAATAATAATCGCACATGTAACCATCTCATAGATGCATCTTATGTGGTATACATGGCAGGTGAATGGGCCCATATTTACCTTTGATATTTCCAGCATTCATGGGATTTTAATTGGTTTATTAATTATTGAGAACAAGCAATATAAGAGAATTCGTAAAGAACTTTCTAGTTCTTTAATATTTACCCATGTGAATTCTCTTTTATTTTTGCACATCATACTTGAATTAACATGGCTAAACCAAGTATGCCAACTGGATAAATTATCAATATTGATAAACTTCAGGTTTATATCAATAAATATCCACTTCATTGTGGTATTCTTTTGTTTATGTAGTACAAATTGGAGAATAAAGCGGGTAGCTTTTCACATACATATTACCCCGCTACAAGATGTAGTAATAGAAGATATTAAATCTTTCCTTTATTTATAGTCTCAATATAATCAATCGCTTTCGTGTATACTTTGGAAACTGAATAAGTTTCTTTGAGACTTACTACAACACAATACCTTATTGGTAATTAATTCTGTTTCTCCAAAATAGTATAATTGGCTCTTGCAGAGTTCTCAATTAATTTTGTAGTACCACATATTCATCAACACCCATATGGTGAATATTTCTTTTAAAGAGAAAGTTATACCATTATGGTTATGGTCAAAATTATATGCAAGATCTGTTTCTTGCATTACCGTTGTCTTTTAATAATCACAATGCCAAAATATTTTAGCGTACAATAGGTACGTGACCAATGACCATTCATGCCATAATAATGATATTATTTTCTTATATCATCTCAAACCTCCTTCTAGAGGTGAGTGTGGTATATATCACTAGCACGCTCATATTCTTCCAAAAATGAATATGTATTCTTAAATCAGATGTTGTCACATTCACATCATGAATAGACCATAATCATCTATATGCTTTATAAAGTCTCATGTCAAATCGATGACAAATATTTTCACAAGTGGGGGATTATTTTGAGAATCCTTATTATTCTCATTATCACAATGATAACGATTATAATTTCGTCTATTGCCACGTCCACATCCATTGATACATTCATAGTGATAATTTTGTCTTCTTTCAGACTTATCACATACTGCTATCACATTCTCTTAAGGGAATGAGAATGGAGCAAATTCAATGGGACGGGTTTCCACTTTTTGTGCCCATAATCATACATGAATTTGATCATGGCAAGACATAGAAACTTTTACCACTTCAGGTGGTTATAATTTCTTACAAACTCCATTAGAGTTATAATCAAACTTTGTTGTCTTTGCTTGTATTTAAAATCAAAGTATAGAATAAAAGAGAAAAATATGGTAAAATACTTACCTTAAATCCAGAATTTAATCATGAAGGAAGTTCATGGAATAATTGACAATCATTATGCTCAATCCCAAAGCTTCTACTCAATTGGTTAGAGTGTCGTGCTGATAACGTGTTATGAAACAATAAAAGAAGAAGAAGAGTATTGCAGAGAAAAGTAGAGAGAGAGAGAATTCTTATTGATTTGGGATGAATTACAATGGAATAGAACCCTCTATTTATAGGGAGAGGATGACTTGACCACCAAGTAATAAACCCTAGAATCTCTCTAAATATAGACATTCACCATAAATACAATTCTATTTATAACAATATTAACTAAATAATGGAGCAATGATTTATATATGAAAGCTTATACACAACTTACCACAAACTCACAGCTTAATTAATGGGAGTTGAGCCATGACCAAATTAAATGATAATGATTAACTAATGGGGCAAAGTTGTTCTCCCAATTTTTTTGAAGGCCGACATTATTCGCTACTTCTTCCGATCCATTTTAATTGAGTTTTTGGCTATTTTTACACAAATATTCATCTTTCAATATTAATTAAAAAAAGGCCAAAAAGTAAGTAAAATGGACGGGAGGAAGTATTGAATTTTCTTCAAGTAAAGCAAGTGGATTAAATTAGGACCATTTCGTCAACGATCCGTTGACTATGAGCCCGTTGGGATGTGCTTGTTGTAAGTGACTTTTAAGCCAAAAGTAATAAGTTAGGAATTTTAGCTTTTGGCTTGTTTTTGTCATTTTAGCTTAAAAACAAGTGCTTAAAAGTACTTTTTTATTTTATTCAAACTCTACAAAATGGCTTAAAAATTATTTTAACTTAAAAGCACTTAAAATAAGCCGATCCAAAGGCTATTCCTACAAAGTGGGCTTTTCAGCTTCTTCCCATAAATGACGCAACTAATGTGGGGATTGGGACTATCAACGGTAGGGCCGTGGATGACAGGCTAGCTCACCAAAAATATTAAGCCAGGTTGGGAAAGACTTGGTTGTGACAAGTTAAGGAGAGGTTCGGTCAAAGAATTTTCAATACAAGTCAAACAAAAGGATCTTCTAGGAAAGAAAACAAGGACGACATTGAAAATTTTTAATTGAGGAAGATTTTGTTAACCAAAATCAGAAGAAAAAAAATAGACAACATTTGTATTTATACTAAGTTAGCGTTTGGCCATAAATCCTAAATTTATTTTGAAAAATCTGATTTGGGTGAAGTTTGGTTTGAAGATGAAAATGTGTTTGGACATACGTTTTCAAAACATATTTTCCAACTTTATTTTGGAAAAACATGTATATAATTCCCAAGTTTTGGAATTTTGGCCCAAAATCAGCTCGGGATTTGGAATTTGGGATTTGGAATTTGGCCAAAATATGAGCAAAGTTTATGGCCAAACATGAGTTTTGAAAATAAATCCCAAATTTATTTTGGGAAAACTCATGGCCAAACGGGGCCTAAATGTTAGTAGTAGTTTAATTATCAATCTTTCGAGATTTTTGTTCCCACTTAAAAAAATATTTACCATTTTAATGTACCTTTCACTAGTACAGTATATGTATGGGTCCAAATTAAATCAGAGAAATTCGACACGCGGAGACAATTGTCATGAGTAACCTGCGAATTGAGTTGAGCTGTCTTGCCGAGGTCGAGCAGTGATCATCAACAAGGCCGAGGTCGAGCAGTGATCAACAATAAGGCCGAGGTCGAGCAGTACAGACAGAAGTAACGGCTAGTTTTGCTTTGGAATCTTCAGAAGGAATATTCTACTGAATATTCTCTCTAATTGTACTGTTTTGGGCTCCTTGGGATATGCCATATAAAGAGTATGAGAGATAAGGAAAGGGGGAGGGAGGGGGGGGGGGGGGGACTGGAATAAAGGACTTCTCAAAAAGCAGACTCTCTCTCTAAAAAAAATACAAACACATCTCTCTAGAGAGATTAGATTATCTGTTATCCCACACTCTCCATCAGATCTGAAAAGGATCCTAAGATTCTTGTATTTGTCTATCATTCATCTTTATCAAATGAAAGAAGAACCGCCTCACTCAAGATTGGGTGAATCTTCTCCTTTATTTATATTTTATTTTCATTTAATATTATTTAATGTACGGTCTTTTTCGTACTATTATATCCGACTATTATATCCGGCCATAGTTACTGCTAGCACTTGTACTCAACTATATTCTTCTATTCATGTTATCAATCTCAGATCTAGAATTAATTATCCTTAACTAGGATTTACCCTCTATCTTCTTATTTAATTAGTTTAACAAAAGGTCTCATACTTTTTGGTCAAACAATTTGGCGCCGTCTGTGGGAATTTTCTAGTTAAAATTTTAGTTTCCTCTATACCTAAATTCAATTCTAGTTCCACTTTAAGCTCATTGTAGCGTCATCCTTTTGTTGCAAATGCAAACTTGAGAAATTCGTAGGCAAGCTCTTGAAATAGTTAGACCAATCAAGATTGGATCTTTGCATATATGTATGAAATATTTTACAAGTTTTCGGTGGATTATATTGTTGCCGCATGATGCTGGAAAGCATGTTGGTTATGCTAATGGAATAAGGTTGTGACTTGTGACTTGTGGAGATTTTGTAAAAGCGAGAAATTAAATTATGTTTGATATCAATATGAAAACTACATTTTGTTGTAGTAGTAGCTTTGGTATGTCATGAGTGTAAATTGTTAGTAGGATTATGGCCATTATGTATTAAGTACGTCCATAATTCTATTGACATGTTAACGCTAGACATCAATTTATATCTTATATATATTGCTCTCTCTTTTAGAGAGGGATGATAGCTTATTGTGTGACTCTTTGAAACGATAAACTTGTCCTACCTTTATGTTTATAGTATGACTTATGTATCCTTTAGTTTTGTGCACCCAAGATTGGGGTACAAACGCGTCGGGATCGGGACTGGGACTTGAACTCGAGCTCCCAACAGGCGAAGTAATTTTCCAGTCCATAAGATGCCCAGATACGACTAACAACGAAGCTGAGCACAATGCCGTGATTGCAGGTCTAAAGCTAGCACTCGAGTGCAGAGCAAAACGAGTCATCCTACGGTGCGACTCTCAGCTCGTTGTCAATCAAGTCACAGGGACTTTCCAAATCAAGGAACAAATACTGCAAAAACATCAGGGCGAGATTTGCAAGCTGTTAATCGAGTTCGATAAATTCCAGCTCGACCAAATCCCTCGAACACAGAATATCGAAGCAGACGGCCTTCCCAAACTGGTAGCAGCCACTAAAAGCATAATCGGAGAAGGGACGTGGTCACTCCCCTCCACTCGTCGATCGATCAAATCGAGGTAACGAATGAATTCATTTGGTTTTAACTGACTATTTTTCTAAGTGGGATAGAAGCAGGAGCATTCTCCTAGATACGCGAACAGGGAACGATCGCCGTCATATAAAAAAAATATGGTGTGCCGCTTCGGCCTCCCCAAAAAGATCAGTTGCAACAACGGACCCAAACTCTCAAGAAAGAGGTCGCTGAATTCTCCGAGAAGTAGCATGTCACAAGAATACTCTCCACGCCGTACCGCCCAGCAGGCAACGGGCAAGCAGAATCCTCGAATAAATCGTATTGAACATCATGAAGAAAAAACCGGAAGACGCCAAGAGACCATATAGACTGGGACTGGATTGTCAGCCGAGAAAACATGTAAATCTCTCTGATAGGTGTAGGCAAAGCATGAGTGCATGAAGCTCACCTGCATTTTCGCCAAAGCGACGCTACATCAATTAAACAAGTTATATTCAACCCCGTTCGAAGTAACTACGGGTTATATTTGACCTCGTTCTAATTCACGCCCATACTGCCCCCGATCATTATCAAACAAAGGTTACATTCGACCTCGTTCGAATTTACATTCGACTTCGCTCGAATTAACTCACATTCGATATCGCTCAAATTCACATTCGACCTTGCACGAATTAACCCACATTCGACCTCGCTCGAATTAACTCACATTCGACCTCGCTCGAATTCACATTTGACCTCGCTCGAATTCACATTCGACCTCGCTCGAATCAACATTCGAATCGCTCGAATTAACTCACATTCGACCTCGCTCGAATTAACATTAGACCTCGCTCGAATCAATAATCGACCTCGCTTAAATTAACTCACATTCGACCTCGCTCGAATTAACTCACATTCGATCTCTCTCGAATTAACATTCGACCTCGCTCGAATTAACTAACATTCGACCTCGCTCGAATTTACATTCGACCTCTCTTGAATTAACTAACACTCAATCACGCCTACCAACGATCCCTTTAAAACCATCAATCGAGGAAAACATTCAAGAAAAAGAAAAATAGAATCAGAAATAACCAGCAAAAATAGCATTCCAAATCAAAAGAGGTATCTGAAAGGCACTTTACAAGGGCCAAATCGCCGGTCCAGATCTGAGGACGTGGATGACCTCCTCTGATGCCGCCATTCTTGCCAAAGCTGCCATCCTGGCCTCGTTGGCCTTCTCCAAATCTACCGTCTTCTCAATCAATTCATCACTCGAGTCATTGGCCCTGGTCGAACTCTGCTCAAATTCAGCCCGCAGGGATACCACTTGGACCTGAAGATCGGCACCCTCAGCCGGGATCCTTACTATTTGACCTCCCCATCCGAATTTCTCGAACTACAATTAATGAATTCCGCTCACCAAGCTCGACCAAATGACGACCTCGATAAGCAGAGGGACTAACTGTATGGGTCAAAAGCAAATCAGAGAAATTTGATATGCGGAGACAATTGTCATGAGTAACCAGCGAATCGAGTTGAGCTTTCTGGCCAAGGTCGAGCAGTGGTCAACAACAAGGCCGAGGTCGAGCAGTACAAACAGAAGTAACGGCTAGTTTTGCTTTCCAATCTTCAAAGGGAATATTCTACTAAATATTCTCCCTAATTGTACTGTTTAGGGCTTCTTGGGATATCCCATATAAAGAGTATGAGAGATAAGGAAAAAGGGGGGGGGGGGGGAGTGGAACAGAGGACTTCTCAAAAAGCAGACTCTCTCTCTAAAAAAGGTACAAACACATCTCTTTAGAGAGATTAGATTATCTGTTATCCCACACTCTCCATCAGATCCGAAAAGGGTCCTATGATTTTGTCTATCATTCATCTTTATCAAATGAAAGAAGATCCGCCTCACTCAAGATTGGGTGAATCTTCAACTCTATTTACATTTTATTGCCATTTAATGTTATTTAATGTATGGTCTTTTTCATACTATTAGATCCAGCCATAGTTACTACCAGCATTTGTACTCAACTATATTTTTCTATTCATGTTATCCATCTCAGATCTAGAATTAATTATTCTTAACTAGGATTTACCCTCTATCTTCTTATTTAATTAGTTTGACAAAATGTCTCATACTTTTTGGTCAAACAGCATTGACGTTGCACCCTTCTTAAAAAATTAAATAGTATTTGCTAGGAGTTTGGTTTATTAAGTTACTCTTATTAATGGTTATTAAAATCCTAAAATAAAGCAAAGATTGGAAAATATGGGTACTTAATGCTAAACGTAATATTAGAATGAAATAATAAAGCTATCTTGATTGTTAAAATTAACAAGTAAGAGAAATATTTTATTTTTAGTGTATTTGTGTTGGGTTTTTAAGTATATTAATGCTTAAAAGATGGTGAATGGAAATTGAGGGAAAAATGAAATATTTGAGTTTCATTTGAGATTCCCTCCTTGATGAAGGGACATTGTCCCATATTGGAAGAGGAAGAAGTTTTTAATGGATGTATAAGCAATTGCTCTTCTTCTAACTTTTAAAGAGTTGAGAAGAAGGCAAGCCTCGCGCCGTCGTCGTCGCTCGCTCGGCTCGGCCTCGGATTCGGATTTGGTCGATTTATTGATTTGGACCAAATTTATTTTTTAATAGTAAATATTAACAGAAATGTTATTAATTAGATTCGGATTTGGATTTGGATTTGGTCAAATGATAGATTGATTGATTAATTTTTTGGACCAAATTTGTTTGTTAATAGTAAATATTAACAGAAATATTATTAAATATCCGTTTTAATAACAAAAATATTAATATTAAATCAAAGAATATTAATATTAAAATCCAACCGTTTTTATTTTTCCGTTTTCTGTTTTTGTAACAGAAAATTAACTACCCTATTCAATTTTCTCTCTTTATTGTTGAGTAAATAGCCATTTATGTTATGGCATTTATGCTATGGCCGTTTTGCACAAACAGCCATTCTGAAGAGTTGCACCTCTTCAGATTTCAGCCCAACATTGGCTATAAATACTAGTCCATTCTCTCAGATTTTCCATACGGTTTTCTGAGTTTCTCCTCCTTCTTCTGCATTGTTTTAACTTCAAAGAAAGCAACAGTAAGTGTGATTTGCTACCGAACTTTGTGTTCACTGAAACACTGGGGTTTGAAGTACCACTACACTAGTGTGTAATTCGTTCTATCCTGGGAGGAAATAATCCATAACCTTGGTACTAGGAGGGGATTAAATTCCTTAAGGGAACACTGTGAATTCAGTGGGCTCGGATTAATTTGTATTTCGTTTATATTATTTTATTTTCTCCAAAATTATTTTACAAATACAATTTACTAACAAGTCGTTGGAACAATTTGGTTTCCGTTATCATTAGTCATTTCTGTAAAAGAATGACACAAGCACACGTTAAAATCACGTAGATTTTAATCTCCAACGGAGTAGAAAACTACAAAGGTTTTAATCTCCAGAACAGTGAATATAACACAAATACAAAAAATAATTAAACTCCTTAAAAAATTTAATTGTTTTCTCTAGAATTATTTTACAAATACAGTTTACTAACAATTTGGACTAGTAAAGGAAATGGAGGGGAATATTTGGATAGATTCAAGTCGACTAGTGATTTAACATCAACTATCCAAATTGTCAAATGGTCAAGTAGATTGAGTCAAAACTCGTTTCGGTTGACATGATCATTAATGTGCCTTTAATACTTCTTCCAACTTCTAAAGGGATAAAAATTACTAGGACAGTCTCGCACTTAGGTAGTTGAGTTTCTGGAGATTGTAGAAATTTTCAATCAATCTTAATCATTCTTTATTAAAGTAAATACAACAATTTCAAAGAACCTTTTGAAAATGACACATACGGTTTTTCTTTTTGTTGCCTAAAATCAAAAGCAAATGATGTGCTTAATTATTCCCATTTGGACATATACTTGTGACGTTTAAATTCATGTTTACAAATTAATGTCAGAAATAATTGTTGAATACAGTGGTACTTTGCCGCGCTAACTTAAATTCTCATATATATATATATATATATATATATATATATATATATATATAGGGGTGCCAAATGAACAGATTAAACTGATTTTAGGCGGGTCAAAATGGGCTGAATCATAAATGGATGGGTCAAAAATCGGGCCAAAATGGGTTGTCATAAATGGGCGGGACCCGCCCAAAAGTTACTTGTGTTGAGATGAGCTGGGTCAAGATGGCCTAAAAGTTGGGTATTGTAACGACCCGGCCGGTCGTTTTAAGAATTAGCGCCCCAATCACCTACTAACTGCATTCCCCGTATTTGTTTCTGCTATTGTGAGTTGTCGGGAGGGTTCGTTTTGAGTTTCGGAATGTTTTGGGACACTTAGTCCCCAAATGAGAGCTTAAGCTTTAGAATTTGAACCGTAGTCGGAGCAGTACGAAGACGGCCTCAAAATAGAATTCGTCGATTCCGTTAGCTCCGTTGGGTGATTTCGGGCTTAGGGGCGTGTTCGGATTGTGTTTTGGAGGTCCGTAGCTTAATTAGGCTTGAAATACCGAAAGTCAAATTTTTAAAGTTTCCGGTTCGATAGTGAGATTTTGATATCGGGGTCGGAATGAAATTTCGGAAGTTGGAGTAGATCCGTTGTGTCATTTGGGACGTGTGTGCAAAATTTCAGGTCATTCGGACGAGGTTTGATAGACTTTTTGATCGAAAGCGGAAATTGGAAGTTTTGGAATCCTTAGGCTTGAATCCGAGGGTGTTTTGATGATTCGATGTTGTTTTGAGTGTTCAGAAGATTGGTACAAGTTTGAATAGTGGTATATGACTTGTTCGTATTTTCGATTGAGGTCCCGGGGGCCTTGGGATGATTTCGGAAGGTTGTCGGAAGAATTGGGAGTTTGTTTGAGCAGCTTCAGCTGCTGAACTTATGTCATAACCGCACCTGCGGATTGGGGACCGCAGGTGCGTGATCGCAGAAGCGTGGGAGCAGCCGCAGATGCGGTCATGCGCTAGAAGACCAGAAGTCATAGGTGCGAGAGTTTGAGCGCACCTGCGAGACCGCAGGTGCGGTAAGGGAAGCGCAGATGCGGTTTTTAAGAGGTTAAGTGAGTTTCGCAGATGCGAACCTGGGACCGCAGGTGCGGGTCCGAAGGTGCGAGAAAAAAGGATGCAGGTGCGGATTTCCTGGGCCAGAACCTATTTAAGGTTTCTTTCGCGATTTCAGCTCTATCTTTCACCATTTTCACCCGACATTGAAGCTTTTTGGGAGGTTTTTGACGGAGAATTCAAGGGAGCTTTGAGGAGGTAAGATTTTTGGAACCAAAACTCGTTTATATGGTATTATTCTACTGATTTGGCAAGAAATTTATGGAAAATGAGGGTTAAAATTGGGGGTTTAGGGTTTGAAATTGGAGACCTTGATTTAGGAATTTGAGGGGTTGTTTGTGGTCCGATTTTGATGTATTTGGTATGTATGAACTCGTGAGAGTGTAAGGATCCTAGTGTTGCAAATTCTATCTGATTCCGAGACGCGGGCCCGGGGAACTTTTTGGGTGATTTTTCCTAATTTCGCGTGTTAGCTTCGAATTTATTAGTTGAATTAGCTACTTGAAGTTATATTTACATCATGCAATTAATTTGAATAGATTTTGGCCATTTGGAGTCGGGTACTCGTGGCAAGAACGTGGTTTCGAGTTGATTGAGCTGGTTCGAGGTAACTGGCTCGCCTAACCTTGTGGGGAGGGGGGGGGGGAACTCCCCTTAGGATTTGGTATTGTTGATATATGAAATGCCTTGTACGTGAGGTGACGAGTGCGTACATGTGCTAGTTGTTGAAAATCCTGCTTTCATTAAGTAACTATAATTGTGTTTTTCTTCCTTGTGTACTACTTGCAATTTAAGCCTACTGTTAGTTTAGAGAAACATGTCTAAGTGACTTAATTGCTTTACTTGCTCAAACTGCTTTATTTGAATTTTGTGCAGCATGTTAGGATAGAAATATCTGTGTTTCCTTGGTACGAAATTGGATAAAATTGAATATTCTTCGTGATATTGTTGTGTGTTTACTTTGGGACTACGGGCGATATCCCGGGAGATCCCCCTTGCTTGTTTATTTGGGACTACGGATTGGTATTCCGGGAGATCCCCCTGCACATTTTTATTGGGACTACGGGACTGCACCCGGTAGATTCCCCCTGTACTGGATATTTACATTTGGGACTATGGATTGGCATTCCGGGAGATCCCTTGCGCATTATGAACTGGACTACGGGACGATATACCGGAAGATCCTTTGTGTATTTACATTTGGGACTACAGGACGATATCCTGGAAGATCCCTGTTGTCATCTCGGTGTGGAGTTACATTCTTTCTGTGATTTTCCTTCCGTTATAGTTGCTATTATCTTTATTTTTCCTGTCTCATTTCATACTGCTTTATCTTATGCCGTATATAAGTATATAACCAGTAGAGCCCCCACCTTCCTCGTCA